>NC_052057.2:45571806-45888439 GCF_903992535.2 Arvicola amphibius
TACGATGGGCCCAGATCAAAAAAGGCTGAAGGCCTTAGGTAATTAGTTTAGTAACCAGTTTGGCATACACAAGGCAAGCATAACAGAAAAGAAATACCGGAAAAGGAATGGGATTCTGTATTCTTGTGATTAACCTGCCTATAAATAGACGTATAGTTCTTATTGCTAAAATAAAATAGTATTCGGGAAGGGCAGGCCAGGGCCGGCCGAGCAGAAGTGGGTCTCCATGAGGCGGTGGAGTCCTAGTTGAGCAGGTCTCCTTAGTGGCTGGTGGAGGAAGTAGGTCCTTGCTCTAGGCGCATGGACTGTGGTGTCTGCCTGATCACACCAACTCCAAAACTTGGAAAATATTGGACATTCTAATTGACTCCAAATTGTAGCCACAGGATGAGCACCCAGTGGGCATGAGAGATTGAGAACATTCCACTCCCCCCATAAACGTTGGTGTATATCACTTCCTTTTCTGTGGATTGAAGCCAGAGAGCACAATGAGTACAGTGACCTTAGAGAAATCCTCAAAGAAAGTGGCATGATGGAACGGTAAGTTCTAAACAAACCCAGAAGCTAACTCGGGAAACAACTTCAACCCCTGAGATTTCCTGCGGAAACAGAACCCACAAGAACTCGTGGAACTGCTGGTGATGAAATCGTGGACCTCACCTGTGAATCCTAGAGCCTGTGGTTGTGGAACTCACTCACAATGACTCTGTTTGTGATTGTTGAAGAAAGGAGAAGGCCAGGCAGAAATGGGAGGAGGTTATGCCAAGACCGTGAGTACAGCTGTGTGGTGAGCAGTGATGATGAGGAACTGTCTAGAGACAAAGGTGTGTATGTGACTACCCACACTCCTCAAAGCGCCAAGGATGAAGGAGCTACAGGACTCAGGCCCTCGGGTACTGGCAGTTGTCCAATCTGGCATGGATGGATACTCTGAGATTGTGCAGAATGGGTGCCTCATTGTTTCTACAGAATGTGGGCCACGTCTTCAGTGCCTCCGTGATTCCCTTAAGAATGCTAGACTTGCCCAACTTGTAGGAAAAAGATCAACCATAAGTGGTAACCACCCCATTTATATATGAAATGTTCAGAACCGCTCAGGATAGACCAAAGGACAGACAGCCAAGGCTGGGCTTTCTGCATGGTATCTGCCTCCAGTTTCCTGAGCTCAAAAAGACTTGCGGAAAACCAGTAAACTGCTCTTTTGTTTTCTAACCCTTTAGATCCTTTTGTTTCTCTCCAATTTGATGCAATGTAACAGGATCTAAGGATCCTCCTAGGTCAGCGTAGCATCTTTGCTCCTGGGTATTCTAAAGCCGGGAGTAGGAGAAAGGAGTCAGGCACATTAGAGTTTGAGTATTGTGGCTCCAGCCTCTTTACAGAACTTACATGTTGGCCAAGAAGTTTCCCTGTTGGGAAAGTTTGCCCCAACCTCTTCTGGGTACAGAACCTTCCCAAGGGTAATCTGGGCCAGTTAGCTATTCTGCCTGCCACATGGTGACCTGGCTAGACATAGTCCATCCAACCCAAGGACCCCAGTACGGAAGCTGCCCCTGAAACCCTGCCGGTGGACTTTATTTATCTTTGAGAGGCAGAGGTGATCGGGTGATTGTACCTGTACGTTATCATTGATGTGCAGTGTTTTCTGCAATCAGAGACCCTTCCTAAGAATGAGAGTACAATAAAGCCCGGTTCTTCACCTGCTCTTCAGCAATCCGGAAGGTTGGCACTGCTAGTGTCCTCAGCCCACTGTTGCCTATGGGAGCAGTGCCCATCGCGCCCTGTCTCTGTTCACCAACTGTTCTCAGGACCACTACCACCACCCCTCTCAAAGTTCTTTGCTGGCACAGAACATCCAAGGCCAGTAGGACATGCAAGTTTTTGAGTGTCCTCTCGTTCTGATATGTACTGTGCTGTCCACAGTGCTCTCCAACCCTCAGCTTTTCAGTTCCCACCCCTAATGTCTGCCCAGCATAGATACCAGGAGGTGGTAGCATTAACAGTGGCCTTATCAGCTGTTCACCTCCATGCTTTTACCCAGGTCACTGTTGCCCGTGTTTCAGAGGTGTTGCCCTACTCAAACCCGCCACTACCCTGGCTTTCCCACAGCCCTTGAGAAGAGCTATTATTTCCAAGCTGTTCTGGCCAATTGGGCTTTGGTTCTCTGGACTTTTGACCGCTTTGTAGGATTTGATCAGCAAAGCATGGTGCCCCCTTCCTCCCATGGGACCACATAAACAATCCCTGCCCCACTCCATATGTGTGGGAGCCTCTGGTGCTCTCATCGGAGGCAGTGGACGTGGTAAATTGCCCCTGAGGACACAAAGCACAGGGTGGCTCGTAGAGGCTAGGGCCTTCAGTGCCAGCCTGCTCCACCTCCACGCTGTTTCCTCTCAGAGGACACCAAGCCAAACCAATAACCTTTTTGTGTGAGACATCTCTGGGGTGGAACAGGGGCCAGTTGAAGCTTTGCTGGCAGTGATGTGACCTTCAGTTTACCGTTCTGAAGGAGCAGGGACTCCGCACAGAACTCACTTTAAATGGAGCAGAGGGAGTGTCCCTCTCTATGTGAAAAGAAAGTAGTTTGATTCTTTACTCTGACGTTTTTTTCCAGTTTATTTATTTTTTATTAAAAATTGCCATCTCCTCCTCTCCTCCTCCCCCTTCCCTCCCCTCCCCTCCACCCACACCACCCCCACTCCCTCCTTCTCGAGGCCAAACAGCCATCAGGGTTCTCTACACTATGTTGAGACCAATTACTCTGACTTTTTAAACGGTTTGACTTCCAGTTAGTTTGAATGAGAGTAGTAATTTTTTTTTACATGGACTCAGAGGGTAGGAGCATTAGCTCTCATCAGTGTGATGTGTGGAGTGTGCCCTCCCCTTAGATGCCACAGCCATTGAGTTCCCTGTGGGCCTCATGGACTTGCTCTTGTTAGTTCTAATGATAGCCAGACTTAAAGGAGCCAAGGTGACCATGCAGCCAGTTCACCGGTAAATATCGTGACACCTACTTAAAAATTTGTTTTCTTCTTAAGGACAGTTGATGAAGTTGATCATAAAAGTTCTATTACTTCATCCTAAATTAAATTGAGAAAAAGATGTGTTTAGTTTTACTATCAGAAACTGAATTAATAGGAAAGGGTTGGTATAGAATGGAAATCCCTTATCTTTTCCCTTAATGTATATAGTTTAACTCTTTCTTTGTTACATTTAGTTTAAATGCTCATGGATATCAGTCTGGTTTAGGATTCCTGCTAGTGTTAGAGATGGAAATAAAGCAATCTGAACCAAGAAAAAAAAGAAATAGTATTCATTATAAATTCTGTTACTACTTATTGCTATTCTAAATATAGGTATTGAAAATAATCTTTTCAATGCACACAAGCATATAATTAAAATAAGTTTATTAAAAAGTTGCCTATTTTTTTAAGTACTGGAGAGACACTGCTCAGCAGTAAAGAGCAGTTGCTGCTGGTCGCAGAGGGCCCAGGGTCAGTTCCCAGCACCTGCATGGCAGCCTCAGATGCCAGAAACTCCAGGCCCTGCAGATCTCACTCCGCTGGCCTCTGCAGGCAATTGCAACCCACGATCACATGCCCACATGCGTGCGTTCACACACACACTCACACACACAATTAAAAATAAAACTTTGTTTAGAAAATAATGTTTTCATAGATAGACAAATGAGAAGAAAATAATGTTATTTAATTCCATAAGCCACTTCTAAGTTATAGCCTGTGGTGTCTGTTCTTGGTTGTCACCTTGACTAAATCTAGAATTAATTAAAACCCCAAAATGAGGCACCCTGAGAGAGATTTTTACTTAATGTGAGATGGGAAGATCTGCTTCTGCCAGGCTGTTATTATCTAGACTGCTACCAGAAGATGCTACTCAACCCTGGGGCGGGTCTTCCCACATCAATCAAGACAATCAGGAAAGCTCTTCAGGGAGACTCTCGTCTCAGGCCATGGAAATCTGTGCCAAGTTGGCATTAAAAACAAACCATAATAGTGCATACATGTTTCTAGGATGAGAGAAAACGGGAATAGAGAAAGAACTTCAGGGTGATTTAGAGGAAGGCAGAAAACAGAGCATGAGTTTGATGGAGACCGCTGGGTATGAAGGCACATACCTGTGATCCCAGTACTCAGGAGACTAAGGAAAGAGGGTTGCATGTTCAAGGCTAGACTGTGCTACAAAGCAAGAACCCTATACCAAAACCAAAAATGGAATAAACTTTACAATTAGGAAGGAGGTGATAAAAAGGTGAGAGAAAGCTAAAAATGTGGAGACATTTAAAACAATGTAGAAAAGCTGAGGTTTCTCATGTTGGATAAACAGCCTTCATCAGACAAAGAATGAGCTAGGTGCAACGCTCTGGACAGGATTCCTAGAGACCGGACTCCAGGATTGAGTCCCATTGTCCAGTCACATTGCAGGGCTGAGCCCTCATGATGGAGTTCTGGGCAAGTGACAAAATCTCTCCAAGCTTCAATTGCTTGCTCCTGTAGGAAATGAAAGTAAAGAATAAAGATGTGGGGAATGGACCCCCCACATTCCATGGGAGGTTGTGCATTAATGCAAGCGCTGTGATAACCAGAATTTGTCAAAAACTCGAAATACAACTGCATTATGATCCAGTTATCCCACTCCTGGATATGGACAAGATGGACTCTAAGACAGAATATCATAGAGATACAATGATATCCATGTTTATACAGAAGTGTTCACAATGTCCAAGATAAGGAAATACCATACATGTCAAATAAAAGATAAATAGGTAAAACAATGTGACACACAAAAGCATATGCACCAGAGTATTATTTCCACTATAAAGGAAGATGAGCATATATCATTTGCAGGAAAACAAACAAAAAGAGGATCATCTTTACATGAAATAAGGCGAACTCATGAAGGCAAATAGGAGAAATTTCCTCTGCTGTAACACACACACACACACACACACACACACACACACACACTAAAAGGGAAGAGAACCAGTGAAAGGGGTGGATCCCAAGGTGTGAAGAACATCCGGTGTCTTAGTTACTGTGAAGGTATAAAACCGAGAGGGACACAACAGAAGCACTTAACTGGAGACTTGCTTACAGTTTCATAAAGTGTGCCCATCATCATCATTGCAGCGACCTTGACAGCAGGCAGGCAGACATGGTTCTGGAGCAGTTGCTGGAGCTTACATCCCAATCCGAAACTTGAAGGCAGAGATGGACTGGAACTGGCATGGGTTTTCGATACCTCCAGTTCCACCCGTAGTGACACACCTCCTCCAACAAGGCCACGCCTAATGGTTTCCAAAGTAGTTCCACCAACTAGGGACCAGACATTCAAACATATGGGACTGTGGCCACCATTCACATTCAAACCATCACATGAGGTTAGCGTATGATTTGTGTATCTTATATACGTGTGTAAATACAATCAGAAAGAAGTCCATTATTTTTTATAAAATATAGGTTAATATAAAAGGAATTCAGAACAACGGAAAAACTATCACCATGAAAATCAAAGCATACATATATTGGAATACCACTCCACAGTTTACAAAAAAGCCCATAACTGATTCATGCAACAGCATGGATAAATCTCGAATGTACTAGGTGAAATACCAGAAGCCAAACTCGAAAGACTACACAGTCTGATTCCACTGGTATGACATCTATAAAGGACAGCAGAGGGCTGAACTCAGAACAACGCTGACAGTGAGTTAGAGGGAATCTGTGAGGGGACTGGCAGACGATAGGGCGGTCCCTTGTCTTGAGGTAGTTTACTTGACTACAGATTCATCTCAACCAAGATTTATACCCCACAAAGCATGACATTTTTTGCATGTAAAATTTAGATTTTTTTTTTTTTGGTTTTTTGAGACAGGGTTCATTGTGTTGTGTATCCCTGGCTGTCCTGGATTCCACTCTAAGACCAGGCTAGTCTGGAACTCACAGAGCCTGCCCCTGTGAGGTGGAATATTCAATGTATGTTACATTTGTTCACATTGTAGAATATTTGTTATTGAATAAATAGGAGGAGAAATCTAGGCTTGAGAGAAGAAGAAAAAGAGAGAAAAGGAGAAGGAGAGGAGATGTCAGCCACCCAGCCACACAGACAGCCAAGAAATAAGAAAGGAAAGACATACAGAATAAAGAAAGGTAAAAAGCCCAGAGGCAAAATGTAGATGAAGAGAAACAGGATAATTTAAGTTTAAAATGCTGGCTAGAAACAAGCCAAGCTAAGGCTGGGCATTCATAAGTAAGAATAAGTCTCCATGTATTTATTTGGGAACTGGGTGGTGAGGCCCCAAAGAAAAAAAATAAATAAACCTGCACCTCTGCATTCCAAGCGCTGGGATGAAAGGCAGTGCCACTGGCATCTGTCTTAGAATGTTTTGTAGTTATGATAAATTATCTTCTCAGGTCTTTTAAGACATGTTTCACATTTTCTGCTTGTCATTAAAAGCATAAGCCAAAGTAAATCAATTAAGCCTTGTGTACTTTATTAAGTGTGGGTTATTAGTGGCAGAAGAAAAATATGCCAACTGCCAAGATGCTGAGATGGAATTGGTGAAGTCAGCTCAGTGGGTAAAGTGATTGCTACACAAGGCTGGTGTACTGAGTTTGATCCCCGGAGCCACAGAAAGGTGGAAGGGGAGAACTCCCTCCACAAAGTTGTTCTCTGACCTCTACATGTATGACTGTCACACACACCCATTCACACACACACACTTCTATCATCTAGCTAGTTAGCTATCATCTAGCTATCTTACACACATTCTTGGTCTTAGTATCTACCATATACACACATTCTGTCTGCTTATATAACACACAAATGCACATGTACACTCACATTTTTTTAATGAAGTAAAAGAGAGATCCCATAAAAGAAAATGATATTTCCCTTAGCAGTTTCTGTGCTGATACGGAAGCAATCTTTCCAGCTGTACCAAGGAGACGCAGCTCATTTCACCATCATTTCAAGGCCTCCCAAGGTAGAGTCTTTAATAATTAATAACAAAATAAACATCAGAAATACATGAATTACAACTGTATGTTGTAAAATTCCGGGTGACTGAGAATGGAAGGTGAAGCCTCAGGACCATCCCCCTAGCCCCCTACCTCCCCATCACACTGGTCTCGACCATTGGGCGACCAGGTTGCTGAGCTGGGTCAATTGTCACCCAGCAATCAGCGCTGTCTGCACTGTCAGTGCTGACTGTACAGAGAACATCTGACAACCAGTCCGGTTCAGACTTGTTCCCGAGTGACACCAGTCATTATTTTTATCTCATAATGTTACAGTTTAACTTGTTCACTAATGATTAAAACAGTTTTAAGGACTGAGCAAGCCCCACTAGCTAAATGGAGTTAACATGCAAAGGATGTCTGCTCCCTGCTCTTAGCTAATAACACGATCGAATTAATAGCACTTGGAGAAAGTGTCCTGTCAGTGGAGCCCAGAGGCTGTTTTCCTAATACGCTAAGACAAGCTCCATAGGCCCTTCTGTGTTTCATCAAATACGTCACTGGGGCTACCCATCTTCCAATTCCTTAATTCTAAAAGTAATTTAGTTCCTAATTCAAAGCATTCCTAGCACCTTTCTCACGAACGCTTTCCTAAACTGGCATGTGCGGTGCCGCTTCAAGCACCACAGCCCCATCTTCTTACTCACCTCCAGTTCTGTCCTGAAAAAGCATATCCACCTCACACAAGGTCTTCGGCAAGCAGAGGCCCGGGAGAAGTCAGGGCGATGCTCCGTCTTCTCCTCCCCACTATTCATGTGTTCAGACATACGCAGTGCGTGCCACACAATAGACTATGTATATTTTGACATGACATATAAATGTTTTCTGTATCATCTCTTTACTCCAAATTGGCAAAGAGCTGGTTTCACACCCAGGGAGACCTGCCTGGGATATCTGAAACAATCAGCTATGGCATCGACCAGCACGGCTTTGCTGGATGGGCTATGAAACTGGCGGTGAGAATTTCTGAGACAAGAGAGGCTAGGTGAAGCAGCAGCAATACCTGCCTGTACCTGCTGACGGCTCCCTTCTCCCATTGGATTGCTGACACAGAGAAATTTTGGAAGCTGGTGCCATTGTCAAACTTCCCTCCCATCTCTGCCATCCCCACCCCCACTTACCACATTCCAGGGAAAGATAAAGGAGCACCTGCCCCCACTCTCAGCTTCCTAAAGGGAGAAGATATCCGAAGGAAGCAGATATGGAATGACCTAGGTGGAAGGGGAACAGCCACACATATTGTGAAACAAGAGCTGCTGTTCAACAGTTCTGCAGCTGTATAAAACTTCATTCTAATCCAGCCAAAATTAGATGTAAAGACACCTCTACTAGCTGTGGACCTCATGGCGAGACTGCCGAATACCTGAATACTCAGTACCACGGGCTCAGTGTTCTTGGCCACCAGAAAAGGTCCTGATTCTTGGGAAAGGGGCGAGCTCTACGTGTTATGTGGATTATTTATGGAAGGGTTGAAAACTCCAACTATAAAATGTGCTTGCCTTACATAACCCGGGGCCACCGTCACACACGGTCCTCCCCAATCTTTTCACCTTCTGGACTCAGTTATTATCACCATTCTAAAAACTAATTTTATTTTTCACTGTGTGTGTCACGGAGAGAGTGTTCAGTGTCCACACAGGCCATAAGAGGAGCTCAGACTCCTGGTGCTTGTGCACGGCCTGATGCCAGAGCTAATGTCGAGTCTTTTGGGAGAGCAGCCTGTGCTCTTTGCCACCAACCTGTCTCTCCAGGTCCTCTTATTGCGGCTTTACTATGAGGGCCCCAAGGCACTGGAAATTTAAGCAAATTGAACACACTCGCCCAACTGGTACATAGTCAAACAGGATTCAAATTGAAGCCCTTTGACTCTCGGGTCCCTGCGCCTCCCCCTGCAATCTGCTGCAGATAGCCTTATAAATTTTAAGAGCAAATAAGCAAGTAAAATTATTTGTTCTTGACGAGGTAGCATAAGCCAACTTCTAAGCATGCGCAAACGGTCTCTCTCCCTACTTTCCCACATCCATCTTCACTCAGCGCTGTCACGCTCCCCTCAGAAAGCAGTGTTGATGATACTCAATGTGTATTTTTGCACTTGCAGCTTTCAATGGATGAGAAGTAGAGAGAAGCTAGTAGTCTGGTCCTGGTGAGATAGCTCAGTGGCTAAGTCTTGGCTGCTCTTCCAGAAGATGGGAGTTTAACCCAACAACCACATGGTATCTCATCAACCATCTGAAACTCCAGTTCCAGGAGATCTGATGCCCTCTTCTGGCCTCCGCGGGCACTGCATGCATATGGTGCACAAACAATCAGGCAAAACACCGGCATGCACACAATAAAAAAAGTAAGAAGCAGGTCTCGGCCTAGCGGGGGAGACTCTGTGATGCTGTCCCTCCAATCTCTCACTTCTTCACTGGTTTAGCTTTGCTCTTAGGGGATGCTGGCTTGACTAGTGCTGAGCTCCGCCTTGGCACCCCATCCCTTGAAAGACCTGGAGGTAGAGCAAGCGATTAAAGCCAACACACAGCTTAGCCGGAGGTAGCAAGTACAGAACTCCTTATAGGAGTTAGAAAGGGCAATGTGCTGTGTCGTGTAAGATGGCTCCATGACAGCTCTCAGAGTCCTTACTGAGGATCGCTTACGGCCCACGTCTCCTTCCAAGGGAAACACAAATCACACGCTTGAGAAATGAAAACCTGCCTTCAGAACAGAGTAGAACTGTTCTGCTATGGGCCCCGTGTTTCTCCCTCTGAAGTCTGGGTCTTTAGACTAGGGCAAACTTAGGCTCCAGTGTAGGTCAGCTTAAATGGCCACAATGGGGAGACAGTGTACCGCTCTCTGGCCTCCACATGCAAGGCTCATGCTCTGGGGCTGTGGAAGAGGAGCTCCCAGGACTACCTGGAGGAGCTACAGCTGAGGGGCCTTCCTTTGTCTGGCCCCACTTTCTATAGTATCTAACCTTGGCTTGCGGGCTAAGGACTCCCTACAAAGTCCCCTATCTGCCTGACTCAGGGATCCAGTTTATAGAGATAAGAACAGGGGTCAGGAGTCATGACCTCAGTCTGGTTGAGCTCCATACTGCTTGCAAGTGACTTAACCACGCTGTATCTCCATTTCTGCATTCGGTGAGTAGTGGTCATAGCAGGGGCTGCCTTCTGGGACCACTCTGAGTTAACTGAGTTAACTTGAGGACTGCTAATTTCTGACACACGGCACTGTGTGACATGAGAGGCGAGTCCTACTACCTAAACCGTACATTGTTTTGTGATGGAGGGAGAAAGGTGCGGAACTGTAGACTCAGGTGCCCTGAGGCAGGAAACAGCCATCCCCACGATTCTAGAAGATGGAATGTCAGCGCTGTGACTCAGTTACCTGGTTACATCAGGCTCTGAGATCATTTCAGACAACATTTCTCCTGAAGATTTCTTATTGCGCTTGTCTGGTGATCTCTGTAGACATCTGGCCACTGTATGGCACTTTTTCCCACTGCTTTATTGTAGCAGCTGTAATAATTACACAATCCCTGACAACATCCATCATAAACACACATATCCTCAAATTCCTCTCACAACATATCTACAAATACTGTTACACATCAGAAACAAATCCAAAGTGGGCTAGTTATACACAGACTCTCAGGGTTTTTTTTTTTTTAATTTCATTGAATTTTGCTTTTATTCTTTGACAGTTTCATTCATAGATAATGAATTTCAGTCATTTCCCCCCTCATTCCACTCTCTGATGATCTCTCCCTCTGACCTCTTGTTTCTGCAGGTCCCCCCTTGGTTTCATGGTGTGTGTGTGTGTGTGTGTGAGAGAGAGAGAGAGAGAGAGAGAGAGAGAGAGAGAGAGGAGAGAGAGAGAGAGAGAGAGAGACAGAGAGAGAGGAGAGAGAGAGAGAGAGAGAGAGAGAGAGAGAGAGAGAGAGAGAGAGAAACTCACCAAGTTTCAACTTTCATAGAGCTCCTTGGAAGTCCCCTTGTCTGACACATACGTGCACACACCAATTCTCCAGGCTTCTGTTCAAAACTCAGGGCTGTGCTAGGGCTCCCCTTTCTTGAAAATAGGCTCCAGCTTCTCTTTCTGGGGTGTGCATTTATTTCATTTTAGCCTTGGAAATAGGCTTAACAAAATGTCACTTGGTTCCTTCTGTCTTCTGTTCAATGTATCTTCAGTGCAGGAAAATATTTTGAAGAATGTGTAAAAACAGGTTATGGGTGGGGGGTGCACACATGTGTGGATACTAAAGCATCTCCTCCTCCTCTCTCCACCTTATTTTTGACACACAGTCTCACAAACCCTAGCGCCTACCACTTCAGCTGGGCTCACCCGCCAGCAAGTCCTGACACAGCTCTCTCCACCCCTGCTCAGCCCTACTGCTGGGCTGCAGATGCGCACCCACGGCACCAAATATTCTACACGAGGGCTGGGAAGCCTGACTCAGTTCCTCAGGCTCCCACAGCAGCTGCTCCACTGGCTCGCTGTTTCCCCACCCCAGATGGCTGGCTACGATTATAAAGATCACAGTCTAAATTAACTCTCTCTGGGAGGTGCACAAGCGGCAGTGGAAGCTAGGCTCCAGTTTTCTACTGGGGAGCAGAGTTTAACTCGAGAATTACAGGGATGTTCACTTCCCTGTAGGGTTCAGCACAAGTTGGCATGCACGTGTCTCCATGCCAATCTGTGATCTGAAGTCTGGCTTGCTGCCACTCTCAGCAAAGCTGAGTGTACTGTTCATGTGCTTTCTCAGTGCGTTTCAGAGTTCACTTGCTGCCCAGATAACACCTGAAATCGCTCATCGTGGATTTTGCCCCGGGCGATTCTGCAACCAAGTGTCTGTTATTTTGTCTTGTGAAATCACTGGATCTCACAAAGACTTTTTGGACAGTGAAACTAACGACTGCATACCATACTCCGGGGTAGATCCACATCATTGCAGTTGTCTAAAATGTCACAACACTAAGAGCAAACCCCGACACCATCCACAGTCTTTGGGTGATAAGGGTCTGTCTATAAATTGGTTTATTGCAGCAAGCACCTCACTCCAGTGTGGAACACTGGGAATGTGGGAGGCATCCTCTCAAGTTTGCTCTGAAACTAAAATTAAATGAATAAGTAATTAATTGAAGATTAAAATCTATGGGCTGGAGGGATGGTTCAGTAGTTAAAAGAAATTACTACTTTTGCAGAGCGTTCAAGCTTGGTTCCTAGCACCAGTATGGCAGCTAACAATCACCTGCAACTCCAGCAAAAAAAAAAATTCTTTAAAAGTTTATTTTAAAAACTACCCCTCCATCCCTCACAAAAGGAGTTCACTTCCTTTAGTTCCTCTAAATGCTGAAAACTGCTTCTTTAAATAGAACTGGAACCTGCCTTGCTGAAATCTCCTCCATTGTCAGGTGGGAATACATTCCAGAGAAAAATCTGTAAGTGCTCAATTTCAGCCCATCATAGAGTGTGTTTGAGAACTCCAGCTTGGAGGCCCCATTCCAGACCCCACACTCAGCATGCCGAGCAGCAGCTCCCTGTGACTGCCCTACCTCTACCTCACCCAGAAAAGTCCTGCGACCTGTGGATCCACCCCTGGAGGGTATTTAAAGCCTCCTCCATGTAGTTCTCCCTCAGTGGTTTTCTCCTTCTCCAGAGACCACCTGGAAGTTGCAAACACTATACTCATTAAACCTGAACTTTTAATTCAGCCTGATCTGATTTATTGCATTGGCAGAGAGATTTAACACCGGGGCACAGACACCTTTCAGAGTGGCTTTTCAAAGATTTGATTTTTCTTAAATTGTGTGTATGTGTGGGTGCAGGATATATGCATGTGGATACAGGTGCCCGGAGGGACTGGAGGTTTTGGTGTTAGCTTCCTCTGGACCTGAAGGCTGTGAGCTGCCTGACATGCACCCTGGGAACTGTAAGAGCACCACAGGCTTTTAACCACCAAACCCTAGACTGACTTTCAACAATCCAAATACTTTGCTGCCTTTGAGTCCCCTTTTAAGACAACCACTGCATGAATTAATTGTATACTGTGTGCCAGATATCTTTCTAAATACTTACATTACATTTATTTGAGGGGCAGCATGTCCTGTCACGTGTGTAGAGGTAGCGGGGGAGGGGAGTAATAGAATCTATCTAGGACCTGGGGATAGAACTCAGATAATCCAGCATGGTGTCAAGTGCCCTTAATGCTGCGACATCTCACCGGCCCCACAGCAGACAGCTCTTTAAATGCACCTGTATACATCTATTATGGACACAGTTGTTGTCCAGCAAGATGGTTGGATCACAAGCTTTCTTTTTTTTTTGATCAGCCTATTAGATTTTTTTTATTGTTTTTATTGAGCTATACATTTTTCTCCACTCCCCTTTCTTCCTCTTCCCTCCCCTTCTACCCTCTTCCATAGTTCCCATGCTCCCAATTTACTCAGGAGATCTTGATCTTGTCTTTTCCTACTTCCCACGTAGATTAGATCCACGTATTTCTCTCTTAGGGTCCTCTTTGTTGTCTAGGTTCTCTGGGATTGTGGATCGTACAGCCGATTAGTTTTTTTTTTTATTTTATTTTTTATTTTTTTATTTTTTTATTTTTTTTATGGTTTATTTTTTTATATTTAAAAATTTCCATCTCCTTCCCTCCTCCTCCCCCCTCCCTCCCCTCCTCCTCCCCCTTCCCTCCCCTCCTTCTCCCCCTTCCCTCCCCTCCTTCTCCCCCTTCCCTCCCCTCCCCTCCACCCATACCTCCCCTCCCTCCCTCTCAAGGCCAAGGAGCCATCAGGGTTCCCCACTCTATGCTAAGACCAAGGTCCTCCCAACTCCCCCCAGGTCCAGGAAGGTGATCGACCAAGCTGAGAAGGCTCCCACAGAGCCCGTCCATGCAGAAGAATCAGAGCCCAGCGCCATTGTCCTTTGCTTCTCAGTCAGCCCCCGCTGTTGGCCACATTCAGAGAGACGGGTTTGGTCACATGCTCCATCAGTCCCATTCCAACTGGAGTTGGTGATCTCCCATTAGTTCTGTCCCACCGTCTCCATGAGTGAACGCACCCCTCTCGTTCCTGACTTTCTCCCTCATGTTCTCGCTCCTTCTGCTCCTCATCAGGACCTTGGGAGCTCAGTCCAGTGCTCCAATGTGGGGCTCAGTCACCTTCCCCATCTGTCGCCAGGTGGTTGTTCCCTCACGGTCCTGACTTTCTTTCTCATGTTCTCTCTCCTTCTGCTCCTCATCAGGACCTTGGGAGCTCAGTCCGGTGCTCCAATGTGGGGCTCTGTCATTTTCTTCATCTATCGTCAGGTGGAGGTTCTATGGTGATATGCAAGAAATTCATCAGTATGGCTATAGGAACTGGCCTTTTCAGGCTCCCTCTCCTCACCTGCCCAAGGAACTAACTGGGGGCGTCTCCCTGGAAACCTGGGAACCCCTCTAGGGTCACAAGCTTTCTTGTGGATCAGGCCTTTCCTTTCCTCTCACTTTCCAGCCCAGCAAATGCTTGTCCCATTTCCCTGGTGGACAGCAAGTACAGAGAGCACAATTTCAGAGCCAGGGAAGGAAGTCTGAATGACAGGATCACAGTTATGGGAACGTAGAACTGCTCTCCTGGCTGCAGGTCCTCATCCTTAAATGAAGTACTTAAAGGAAAGCTTCAGATATATGGGATCCACTACAGATGGGGCAGAGAGGGTGGCAGCAGGTGTTCTGTTGCAGAGTTGGGGGTGAGACTGGGGAATTGGGTTTGGAGGGACGGAAGGAGAGGTGAAGATCTACTCATTGCCTCTCTGACTCCCTGGCTGGACTTGTAAATAGCTATTTAAAACTAGGATAACCCTGAGCTCCTTCTTTGGGACACCATTTTGTGATTATCTGATTTTAATATCAGTTTCTTCTTAAAACCCGTCTATAACAAATAGCTCCTCTCTTGACGACCCAGCACCCACCTGCATTCCTCCTAATGGCAAGTTCCAGATTCAGATAGAACCCACGGGCCTCCAGTAGCCACCTATTACATTCTCTTAGCTACTTCCTTGTCAACTTGTTGCTCGTAAGCACATAAAGTTACTTGTTGTGCTTTTCTGCTGCCCTTTCCTCGGAAAGTAGACTTCCTGGCATGTAGCACACTAAGGCGGCTGTCCCTCCTGTGTCCTGTCAACCCCTAGATAATCAGAGCCTCCTGCTGCAGTTTGCCACCACTTCTGTTTCACATCCACAGCATCTGAGTCTGGCATGAAATGTGCAATGGTTCACACAGCCTACTGGTTAGGGAACACATACTTTGCTTTTATCATCCGCTGCTTCCCATTACAACCTCGGCTCACATATACTCTTATTTCCCATAGCATGGACCGCTTAGTCTCAATGGGACTAGGGTCAGCATCCTACCTACTCTGCCTGCCTCTGGATCCACCACACGCCGCAGCCACCTTATCTGATTAAAACATAATTTAATCAGATTTAAACAGAAGCCACCTTATCTGAAAACATAATGCTTGAATATAGACATAATTTGTATTGACTGTGGTGTAGCAATGGCTTCAAAGAGGGCACGTGTGGGAAGGGCAGGAATTTCAGGACCATTCATTTGTACAGAAGACTGAAAACATTGCTTTAATAACGGAAACAATGGTCTAATACACCTTAATTGGAAGAAGCACCTGATGGGGATAATGGTTGAGCAATGACAACAGTCACATTTCTCATTGCTGTAACAATGCCCGAGAAGAAGCAGGATAAGGAAGATTTGTTTTTGCTTACAATTTGAGGGCAAACATTCCATCATGGTGGTAAGGCATTGCAGCAGGAGTGGGAGGCAAACCACACCCAAAGCATCAGCCGCCAGGAATCAGAAAGCAAGCAGAAGGCTGGGCCAGCCGATCACTCAGGCCACACACAGCTGATTTACTTCATCCAGAGAGGCTTTTCCTAATAAAAGTGCCGAAATGGTGCCACCAACTGGGGACAAAGTGATCAAGGACATGAGCCTGTGCGTACATTTCATGTTTGTACCACAACAACCTTCATAAAACTATAAAGTTCAAACCCCACACTCGGAACTGATTGCATTCTTGGTTTTAAAATCTTTGACAGGGAGACTAAAATTTAAAAAGTAACGATCAAATCTTTTCCCTAGGACAAATAAGAGTCCTAAACCTTCTGGACGAGCATGCCTACCCAATTTCTAAACATTTCTTCCTCTGAGATTAAAGGTGCGTGCCTCCACTCACTGGACTCTGTGGCTAACTAGTGGCTTAGCTCTGTACTCTGATATTCAGGCAATCTTTATTTGTTAGATTACAACCAAAATATCACTGCAGAAAGGGGATAAAATGGGCATACATTAAAAAATACATTTTTAAGTCAGTCAGGTTGTAATTCAGAGAAACCTTGAAAGGTGTCCGAGTGAAACCAGAGCTCATGCCTTTTGGAGGAAGGATATTCCACATGGTGGGAACAGTCTTTGAAACGGCTGACCTGGGAATGCAGTGTTTGCCTCATACACTGCACAGTATTTAGATTCTTGGTGTGAGAATCCTTGTCAACGCGCAGGACTGTCATCTTAGTATATGTAATTAAGATACTTTATCACAGCAGTAATGATGAAGGACATGTCGAGAGACAGCCCTCCATAAGACAGCTGGAAAGACATGAGTAGTACGAAGCAGTCGTCAACAGAGATTCCCGTGTTGACATTTCTTCAATAAACTATTCTATTTTCCCTTTGACTCTTGTGTTAGAGACATAACATTGAGAATGACTCTTAATTAACGTCACTGAGACTGTCATAGAGACTATGCGGGTAAGTCTCAAAGCAGTTACGTCCCTTATGTTAGTTCAAGTGACAGTTTTGACAGCTTTTCAGAGTCTGATTGGCTTTTTTCCTTTGTGGAATTCCTCATACTCTTTTGTATGCTTGTTCTACTTGACTGTATTTTTCCATAGTCTTACTGGTGATAATTTCTTTTATGAGTTGCCAGTTCATATCTTCCTTTGCTCATTTTATTTGGGTCTTGATATTTTTGCTTTTTTAAAAAGTTTGTGTCTTTGTAATTCATGGGAATTGTAATACTAGAACTGTCACTTTTCCCACAGGCTTTTAAAGAAACAGTGTTTTCATCGGGCCCTGAAAGTAATGAAAATGAAGTATGATAAAGACATAAAAATAGAAAAAGATAAAGGAAAATTTCTGAAAGTGGGAAAGAAGAAGATAAAAAGAGCAAGAAAGAAAATATAAAAGAAGAAAAGACAGAAAAGGAAAAAGAGAAAAAGAAAGATGTTGAAAAGGAAGAGTCCAAAAAGGTAAGTTTCCTGAAGTTAAATTAAAACTTTAAAAGTCACTGTGGGGGCTGGCAGTAGGCGCAGAGGCTGTTTTTTCTGGAGACCCACAGTCAGTTTCCAACACCCACGTGGAGGCTCATACCCTCTGTTAACTCCAGTTCCGGGGATATCTTCTGGCTCCCTTTTTCTTTTCTTTCATTTTATTGATATTTATTGAGCTCTACATTTTTCTCTGATCCCCTCCCTGTCTTCCTGCTCCCCTTTCAATCCTCCCACAAGGTCCTCATGCTCCCAATTTACTCAGGAGATCTTGTCTTGTTCTACTTTCTACTTCCCATGAAGATTATATCTATGTATGTCTCTCCTAGTGTCCGCATTGTTGTCTAAGTTCTCTGGGATTGTGGTTTGTAGGCTGGCTTTCTTGGCTTTATGTTTAAAAACCACCTATGAGTGAGTACATTTGATAATTTTCTTTCTGTGTCTGGGTTACCTCACTCAAAATAATGTTTTATAGCTCCATCCATTTTCCTGCAAAATTCAAGCTGCTGTTATTTTTTTCTGCTGTGTAAATGTACCATTGTGTAAATGTACCACATTTTTGTTATCCATTCTTCGGTCGAGGAGCATTTGAGTTGTTTCCAGGTTCTGGCTATGACAGACAAAGCTTCTGTGAACATAGTTGAGCACATTTCCTTGTGGCAAGATTGAGCGCCGTTTGGATATATACCCAAAAGTGGTATTACTGGGTCTTGAGGAAGGTTGTTTCCCAATTTTCTGAGAAATCACCACACTGACATCCAAAGGGGTTGTACCAGCTTGCATTCCCACCAGCGATGCAGAAGTGTTCCCTTTCCCCACAACCTTTCTAGCATAAGTTGCCATCAGTGTTTTTGATCTTGGCCATTCTTAGTGGTGTAAGATGGAATCTCCAGAGTTGTTTTGAATTGCATTTCTCTGATGACTAAGGATGTTGACCATTTCCTTAAGTGTCTTTCAGCCATTTCAGATTCCTCTCTTGAGAGATCTCTATTTAGGTCTGTACTCCATTTTTTTATTCGATTATGTGATCTTTTGGTGTCCAATTTCTCGAGTTCTTTGTATATGTTTTGGAGATCAGACCTCTGTCTGATGTGGGGTTAGTGAAGATCTTTTCCCATTCTGTAGGCTGTTGTTTTGTCTTGTTGGCCGTGTCCTTTGCTTTACAGAAGCTTTTCAGTTTTAGGAGGTCCTGCTTATTAATTGTTTCTCTCAGTGTCTGTGCTGCTGGGGTTCTATTTATGAAGTCGTTCCCTGTGCCAGTGCGTTCAAGTGTACTTCCCACTTTCTCTTCTATAAGGTTCAGTGTGGCTGGCTTTATGTTGAGGTCTTTAATCCATTTGGACTTGAGTTTTGTGCATGGTGATAGATATGGGTCTATTTTCATTCTTCTACATGGTGATATCCAGTTATGCCAGCACCACTTGTTAAATATGCTTTCTGTTTTCCATTTGATATATTTTGCTTCTTTATCAAAGATCAGGTGTTCGAAGACTTGTGACTGATAGCCGGGTCCTCTATTCGGTTCCATTGGTCATCCTTTGTGTTCTTATGCTAATACCAGGCTGTTTTCAGTACCGCAGCTCTGTAGCAGAGTTTGAAGTCAGGGATTGTGATGCCTCCAGAAGTTCTTTTATTTTTGGCTGTCCTGGGATTTTTCTTTTCCATATGAAGTAGAGTACCGTTCTCTTGAGTTATTTGAAGAATTTTGCTGGGATTTTGATGGGCATTGTGTTGGATCTGTTTCTGGCTCTCTTAAACGCTCTGCATGCACATGTTTTAGACAAAATGCAGGGAAAACATCCATACACAAATTAAAAAAGTAAAAATCATTTGTACATGTGATTTTTTAATTGGCCTATAATCATAAACCTTTTACAGCCGCATGAGGTAACTGTAGGGCTATCTGTAAATACAGATCTTAAGGATTTTTATTAATGTTGAAATCGTCAGATTTCTCCCCTCATTAATGTTACAGTGTTTGCTGTCTGAAGCATTTATTCCATTCACCTGTCTGTTCATAGGAGGAAACTTCAGGAACTCCAAATAAGAAGGACACTAAGAGAAAATTGAAACTTGAGCCACATAATGATCAAGTTTTTCTGGATGGAGATGAGGTGAGATTAGAATATTGGGTTTGAGTATGATAGAACACACCAGTTTTTCATAGAAAATCTTAGAAATATATTTGATACCATCACTATGAAAAGAAATAACTTAGAAAAATCTAATACTAAATTTAAGTACATGAAAGTAACTTTCAAAATATTCCCTTTTCAAATCTACTTTTATAAGAAGTTAGAATCAGATTTGACTTGCTATGTGTGATGTGAAACCTGAAATTACGATCGCTTACTATAGAACAGATGCTGGTGTCTTTCTCATTAGTGTAGTCTAGGGCTGAGCAGCACAGGCATGGAGCTCCATGGCGGGCCTGAGAGCCTCCTTTCTTTTTGCCCCGTGTTAGAATCTTTCAGCCAAGGTGCCTCATGATCCATGAAGACCATCACCCCTAAAACTACATCCACAGAGAAAAGGAATGAGAGGCACGTTTATTCCTTTTCAGCAAACCATCTTATGGACGCACACTTGGATTTACTGAGCAGCTTCTGTAAAGCAAAGGACACTGTCACTAAGACAAAAAGGCAGCCTACTGACTGGGAAAAGATCTTCACCAACCCCGCAACAGACAAAGGTCTGATCTCCAAAATATATAAGGAACTCAAGAGACTAGACTTTAAAATGCCAATTAACACAATTAAAAACTGGGGCACTGAACTGAACAGAGAATTCTCAACAGAAGAAGTTCAAATGGCCAAAAGACACTTAAGGGCATGCTCAACCTCCTTAGCGATCAGGGAAATGCAAATCAAAACAACTTTGAGATACCATCTTTCACCTGTCAGAGTGGCTAAAATCAAAAACACCAATGATAGCCTTTGCTGGAGAGGTTGTGGAGTAAGGGGTACACTCATCTATTGCTAGTGGGAATGCACACTTGTGCAACCACTTTGGAAAGCAGTGTGGCAGTTTCTCAGGAAATTCGTGATCAACCTACCCCAGGACCCAGCAATTCCACTCTATCATATTACAAAAGCATTTGTTCAGCTATGTTCATAGCAGCATTATTTGTAATAGCCAGAACCTGGAAACAACCTAGATGCCCTTCAGTGGAAGAATGGATGAAGAATTTGTGGAATATACATATATATATACATATATATATATATATATATATATTAGAGTACTACTAAGAGGTAAAACACAATGACATCTTGAATTTTGCATGCAAATGGATGCAAATAGAAAACACCATCCTGAGTGAGGTAACCCAGGCCTAAAAAGATGAACATGGGATGTACTCATTCATAATTGGTTTCTAGCCATAAATAAAGGACATCGAGCCTATAATTCGTGATCCTAGAGAAGCTAAATAAGAAGGTGAATCCAAAGAAAAACATATAGTTACCCTCTTGGATATTGGAAGTAGACAAGATTGCTGGGGAAAAATTGGGAACTTGGGGGTGGGGTGGGATGGGGGTAAGGGGAGATGGGGAGAGAAAAGTATGAAAGGGGAGGATGGGGAGAGCTTGGGGGAATGGGATGGTTGGGATGTAGGAAGGATGGATGTGGGAACGGGGAAGTATATATCTTAATTAAGGGAGCCATTTTAGGGTTGGCAGAGACTTGACTCTAGAGGGCTTCCCAGGTTTCCAGGGAGATGCCCCCAGCTAGTTCCTTGTGCAACTGAAGAGAGGGAGCCGGAAATGGCCAGATCCTATAGCCGTACTAATGAATATCTTGCATATCACCATAGAACCTTCATCTGGCGATGGATGGAGATAGAGACAGAGCCCCACATTGGGGCACCCGACTGACCTCCCAAGGTCCAAATGAGGAGCAAAAGGAGGGAGATCATGAGCAAGGAAGTCAGGACCACGAGGGGTGCACCCACCCACCGAGATGGTGGGGCTGATCGAATCGGAGCTTACCGAGGCCAGTCGGACTGGGACAGAAAACGCACGGGATAAAACCGGACTCCCTGAACATGGCGGACAATGAGGGCAGCTGAGAAGCCAAGGACAGTGGCACTGGATTTTGATCCTACTACATACACTGGCTTTGGGAGGGTGGCTAGCCTGTTTGGATGCTCACCTTCCTAGACCTGGATGGAGGGGGGAGGACCTTGGAATTCCCACAGGGTAAGGAACCCTTACAGCTCTTCGGACAGGAGAGGGAGGGGGAGTGGAGTGGGGAGGTAAATGGGAGGTGGTGAGGAGGCAGAAATTTTTAATAATAATAATAATAATAATAATAATAATAATAATAATAAACAATGAAGCACTGATACATTCTATGATTACCTGAAATAAAGTCTTCAAAATGCACTTTTTATACTGAGGGTTTAATTTGCCCAGTCAAAATGCAGAGTTTCTATTATCATAGAGAGAAGCAGCAGAATGGTTCATGGGAATCACCTACTGGTTTCTGGCTCTTCAACAGTGTTTCATCAGACTCAGCTCCTGAGAGGCCTGAAATTTTCAACATTGCTAATGCTTTGTTCAAGGACATAGTTCCATTCTATGTTTTGTAGTGGGATTTATGTGGTGATGGCCTTGCATGAAGGCTGTTATGGTAGTCACTTGACTACTACAAAAATAGTAACTATGTCTTTGCAGCTGAACTGATGTGAATTTCAAGACATAGTCTTTCTTAATTCACTGATACCGATTACCAAATATGTAAAAAGCAGTGGCTTCTAGGGCTCTCTGTTTGAAATTCTGCAATGGGAAGAGCTTAGATATCCTGAGTTAAGTGCTGAGTACATCAGTATGTGCCAGACGCTTGGCAGATGCTGGAAATGGTGTAGTAAAATACAGCGCAATCCTCTGTAAAGAATTTTAGAGTCTGCTAAAGACATAGGCACCTATACATCTTTCTGTATTCTGTATAAGGTAGTAAGCATTGCTGGTTACCAGTTAGGTAGGCTTAATTTAGTCAGGAAGGATAAGGAGAGTCTGGAGACGGTAGACACCTGACGTAAGTCTTCAGAGCCCACTGGCAGATTGCCCAGTGTACCAGCAAGGAATTATAGGTGTGTCCTGGAGTAAGAAGGCTGAACAAAAGGTGAATGCTTGTTATCTTGAAAAGGTTAAGTATTTACACACATACCCACACACTCAAGAAACACCATGTCTCTGGACTTTTAAAATTAGAAAATGTCTCCTTTTAAAACATAGCGGTTTAGGGTTTTATTTACTGGTGAGTAACAAAACTAATGTTTGTGAATCTAATTCCCAGGGAATATGTAAACAGTATAATAAAGATTGAGTTGGAATCCCAAGTGTTAGAAATATAAATAGATCAGAATAAAAACCATAAAAAGTTTGTTCAAAATAGAACTTGGAAATGGAAGAATGCTGTACTTTACAGAAACTGAGAACTCAAACTCAGAGCCTTTTAATGACTGAGTGTAGTTCTGATCTTGAAAGGAAAAAGTTCTTTGGGTGTTAGGAGGTTGGGGTGCCTTCGAGGAGCTACAGTGTGGAACAAACTTGACTACAATATGACCGTAGAACTTTTAAGCACCGAGGTTTCTTGATTCTTCTAGGTTTATGTGTAGATCTATGACCCAGTTCACATTAAAACATTTGTCATAGGATTAATTCTTGGGGTAAGTAGGCAGGTATAAGTAGCTTTTCAGTGTAATCAAGAGTTTAGAGGGCAAAGTGTAGCACCCCAAAGGTAAATATTTCTAAATTTAATACAAAGTAAGAACTGTTTAAGAAGATACTTTACATAAAATGAGAATATAAGTAATAAGCTAAAATTGTTTGTAACAACTAAAGCAAATATTGTTAAGAGATTAACATGGTAGAGCAGCCTGGTTAAATAGAGACAGATGTAGCCACACATAGGAGGAAACACAGGACCAGTCTTTTGAGTAAGACTCAGTTTTAACAGTGAAGTAGAGAGGACTAAGGTTACAAAAGGTATCAGTGAAGGTGCGAGCGGAGGGAGGACACACTCCAACAATTGATGGTGTGTGTGTGTATGTGTGTGTGTGTGTGTGTGTGTGTGTGTGTATGCACATCAGGCAGTTTGACAATACTTTTCAAATTGTAGGTGTCAATACCTTGACCCTGTAAGTTGTTGTACTCTTTTAGGGATCACACCATCTGCAAAAACTGAGACTTGGATGTCTAACTTCGAATCTCCATCCTTTTTATTTCTTTTTCTTGTCTTATTGTTTTAGATAAGACTTTGAGCGCACTCAACACTCTTAGTACCTAAAAATGACAATCCTCCTCGGTGCTCACCAAGTGTGTTGGGGGTGTGGGAGCAACCTCAGCACTCAGATCTGTAAGGTAGAGGATCTGTCTTTGTATTATCAAAGGCTCCTGAGTATTTGTCAAGCTGCTGCCAATATTGGGGTATTCATCATCTGTTCTTGGAGATGTACTTTCAATTCAATTGGCAGTTAGTCCACATATCTTGTAGATTTTTGTCTTATGAATACACACATTGAAGTGGTATGCAGTCATCAGTGTGTGTTGCCTCTCTCTGTGCCAATGATTGCCTTGTTTTAAGGGTCGTTCTCCAAATAATGATATATGTGTCCTGACTTCTTTTGATTAGTGTTTTCCTAGAATGTCTTTCCCACACTTTTACTTCTAACATAAATTATCACTATAGTTTTAAGTGAGCTTCTCTCTCTTTTTTTGAAACAAAGTTTTCATTTATTAAATAAAATGTGTATACACACTCAGAGAACAAAGTGTGGATGTAAGGGAAGTACAGCTTAAGTGCTTTGGTGGTAGTTTCTGTTGTTTGTTTGTTTTGGGGGAAGATGGGAAGTTGGGGAGGGACTTAGAGGAAAAAGAAGAAGAGGGAGGAGAAACTGTGGTTGACGTGTAAAAACATAATTTATCCATAATAAATGGATAAGTAGTTTCTGATACATAGCACACCTTTGGGTCATGGCTGTTTCATTTTTTTTTTTACTACAACCTGTGAACCCCTGTCTTTTGCTAATATATTTACAGTTACTGTAATTGGGGACTTAGTGATGGAGCACATGAGCCTGTGAACACATTTCACATTGGTACCACAACACCCTTCATAAAACTATAAAGTTCAGACCCCGCACTCAGAACTGATTGCACTCTTTTTTCAAAATCTTTGAAGGGAAATTACAGGTTAAAAAGTAACTTAATCCCTTCTGGACAAGCATGCCTACCCAATTTCTAAACATTTCTTCCTCTGTTAGTGAAGAATAACATGAAACAGGCATGAGGTGTGTAGACGATTATTCTATACTCCTGCATAGGGATCCATCCCCTCCTTAGCCCTGTTGGCAACTAAGTTATGGAAGTCAGAATTTAAACAGGGTCAATAGAGCTGCCTTCCTTCTCGAGGCTCTAGGAGAGAAGTCATTCCCATACCTGTTTCATTTTCTAGAAGTTGTCTACATTCACCTTGGTTTGTGGCCCAGCATTACCCCACCTTCTGACACAACTTTCACATCTCCTTGTCTGCTTCTGGTTGCCCTCTCATGGGGGTATTTGTTAGTTACTCTCTGCAAGATCCAGGGCAACTTCCTCGCCGCTAGTCCTTAACTTAGTCGTATTGATAAAGACTCTTTTACAACAGAAGACAGCATAGTCACAGGCTGTAGCAACTGGAAAGTCTTTCAAGAATCATTATCATTGCGAGTCAGAGCCAGGAGGAATCTCTGTGGGTTTGAGGCCAGCCTGGTCTACAGTGTGTGTTCCGGGACAGCCAGAGCCACACAGAGAAACTCTGTCTTAAAAACAAAAACAAAAACAAAAACCCATCAGCACACCCACTTAACATTTCACAGTGACGCTGCAAAGTGGCCAGCTTTTTCCAAGCAATATGTAAATTTAGGGCAGCATTAGTCAAATTACCAGGTAAATGTGTAAAAAAGTTGAAAATGTTAGTTTTAATCAACAGAAAAATAAAGCTCCTCTCATATAACTAAATCAGCTCTGGGAAAGATGCCCAAATGAGTGCAATATTTAGAAGAGTTGAAGATTTTTGCAATAAACACTAGGATGGGATTAGGCAGTGAGATAGCACTTCATATCAGACACCTAGAAAAGTTGGGCAGAAGAAAGTCACATCATAAATCTATGATGAAATAAATTCACTTTCTGCACACACACACACACACACGTTCTATCAATCCTGTTCTCTAGAGAACCCTGACTAATGCACAGCCCAAGAAAGAGGGTTGTGCTGCAGCCAGCAAAGCTAAAGGGGTGGGGCTGTCTAAGTCAGCCCTTTGACGTTAGACACAGCTACAGGATTTGGAGTTTGGGGGTTTTGGTCTTGCTTTGATCCAGTATTTCCTCACCGTCCTCTATTATTTTACCATGCGTTTTGGAAGGGTAATGTATAACTGTGCAATTGTATATCAGAAGTATGTAGTTTGATTTTTTTACAGGGGGATTACAGTTAAGAGAGTACTGTGACATTGTTCAGACTGAAAGACTAGGGGGACTTTTGGAGTTGAACTAAATGCATTTTTTTCATTCTGATATGTTGGCCACAAGCCAACAGGAACAGGTATGGAATGTGGCTGTCTGAATGAGAATGACTCTCATAGTTGACCCCCAGTTCATAGAACTATGTGGGAAGGATTGGGAGGTGTGGCATTGTTGGAAGAGGCGTGACTGTCAGCTCTCTTTCTGCCTCAGTGTTTCAAGATGTGAGCTCTCAACTGTTGCTCCCGCATCATGCCTGTTTCCTGCTGCCGTGCTCCCTGCCATGACCATCATGGACTCATCCTCTGAAACTGTCAGTCCCGTTTAGAGCTTTCTTCTGGAAGTTTGTCTTGGGCATAGTGTCTCCTCACAGCAATAGAAAAAATAGAAAAGTAACAAAGACAAGATGCAATCTCATTTTTTTTTTTTTGATACAGCGTTTCTCTGTATCTTGGATCCTGTCCTGGATTTACAGATCAACTGACCTATAGAAACATTCCAGTGCCTTCCACATAAAACAGCACAGAACAGAATCATCATTGGGTAGGAAGGACTAGACAAATCAAAACATAATTTATGTTCTAAGTTGTGGGCTAATTGGTGAGAAGTCCTTAATTTTCCTGCTCCCTGACAGCACATAACCAAATTACAGACCACAGTGGGAAGGAAAAGAAATGACTGCCTTCAGAGTAGAATTGAATGGTTAAAAAATAAAATAAAAGAGACCTTTAACTATCTTACTTTACAAAAGGATCAGGCATCAAGCTGCTGCAATTCACCTTAATTACATATCAATCATTATATTGGACATATGAAATCGAGACTTCGAGGATTTTGAAATACTGTGTTTACAGTGTAAAAGTGAAAAAGCAGACCACCATATTGCATGATGCTTGGGACCAGAGAAAATGGGTAAAGTCAACATACACGCATCAGGAGTACACATTAAGTGGGAATAAACGACTACAGAAAATTAAAATGGTTAACAGACCTGAGGGCAGAATTCAACTTTACTGTCTATATCTTGTCTGTATTCCCAACTTTCTACAGCTACAACGGTCTAAAATTCCCACAGTGTCATGGGAACTTGCATCTAAGCGCTATCAATTTGACCACTTCTCTCTGGTCTTGAAGGCTCTAAAATAATAAGTCACCTAGTAAACAAATGCCAGACTTGAAGTGGCCTGCAGTTTCCTTCATCCCAAATCAGCCTTGCTCTTTCCATCTTAACTGCCCTGGGCTCTTCCTGCCTTCTGGATTCTGAAGATGACTTCTGAGCAGGCTCCTAGGGGAGTGGAACACATCCCAAGCTTTGGGAAGGCAGCTGTGTAACCAACCCCTCACAGGGAGAAAGTGCTGGTGACTGAGGGTCCCAACCATGCATCACTAAATGCGCTTCTAGCTGACTCCGCCGCTGTCTTTCATCTTCTACGTGGAACCTCACGGAACTGAGAGAGGCGCGGCGGGGCTCGCTGGGGCAGGAAGCGCCACAAGGGATGCCATGCGACCCCGCGGTCCAGTGTCTTCCCCGGAATGGCCTCACCCCGGCGAAGGGGACTCTGAGGGCTGGGACCCGGGAACCTGCCGGGTGTCTCGGACGCCCAGTCAGGGCTGAGAGCCGGGGCTCATCGCAGCCTGCCTTCCCCCGACCCACTCAGGGACCGCCTCCCCCTCCGCCGCCCTGGGCGAGCACGGAGCCCTAAGCGACCAAAGAGCCTCCCGCAGCCCTGAGCCCGTGGCAAGTTTCGTAACTGGCCGCGAGCCGTCGGGCTCTCGCGAGATTTATTCCGCTTGCTCCCTGTCCCGACTTCACGTCAGATGGCGGGACCCAGGAGACTCAAGAAGCGGATCCAGGTAGCTCGGCGGAGCCGTGGGTCGGGGGCCTGGGCGCGCCTGGAGGCAGAGGGAGCGGGGAAGACGTCCGAGCGGCCGGAAGGGGCGGAAGGCGGCTGGATGTCTCGGCGGGCCTGTGGCGGGGCTGTGCTGCCGGCCACTCGGCTGCGGGGTCTGTGGGGTGGCGGGGAAGGAAGGGAGGGAGGAGCGGCGCTCGGAACCCCGCGCCCGGTGCTTCCTGAGGCGAGGCCGGCCTCCTCCCGAGCGCGGACGCGGGGCTCTGGGCCTCCTGTCCCTTCCCTGTTCTTCCTGGCGCTGCCGAAATTAAGGCCACGGTGGCTGGGGTGGGAGGCGGAGGGCGGACCTGAGGGCCGAGCTGCTGCTTTGTGCTCCGGGTCACCTGTCCCTGACCCGGCCTGTGGGCTCCCTGTCCAGATGTTAGGTGGCTTTGGCCCTCCCCTCCCTCTCAGGAGTTCTTTAAACCGCACAGCCTACTTGACACTTGCAGGCTTTCTTCCAGGCTACGCGATGTAAACAAACCCAGCCTGGTTGGTGCTGAGTTGAGCTGGTGGCACCTTTCCTATGCCAGCTCGGCAGCCTCCTCCCTGCATACCATGCCCCTCAGCCTGCAAGGATGGATGTCATCTGTGCATCTCTTCCCCGCAGTTCTCTCCCAGTTGTACGTTCTTTGTTGAACATCCATAAGGGTGAAATATCGATGTGACAGACGAGTGGCTCACGGCCTCACCCAGAAACCCAAAGGTGTAATAAGTTGATGGTATGTGCTGAATTGTTAATAAACCAGTCACAAGCTGTCTCACTCTTGTCTTTCTGTTCCTCGCTCAAGGTGGCTTTTCTTTTTTCATTTTATATCTATTTGTAAAGTTTTATTGATTAACTAACCTACGGGTCTTTTGAACTATGTAAGTTAAAGTTTAAACCTTTTAAAAATACTGTGGGAAAGATACTAACCCTCAGTAAGTGGAATTTGGCTGCCGTAACAGTAATTTTGAACAGGGTACAGAAGGGAATTAGAGACTATTCCAACTTCACATAGGTCTTTACACCAAAGTGTCAAGAAACAGCAGTTTCTAATTATGCTATCCCTAGGCTTTTGAAATTTAGTATCATGGTTTAACATGGATAGTTATTGTATTACAGTTTGTTTTGAAGTTGTTGAAGTTGTACCTCCTGTACTGCCTATATTTACCCCTGGCAGTACAAATCTGTACTTTTTTGCTCCTTAATACACATTATTTTACAGTTTTATCTGCTCTTCAATATTGTCATAAAGGTAATAATGTGCTTTTTAAATGGATGCTCATATTTCAGTGATGAACTTAGGTTAAGTAGCAAGTAGCACGGTGAAGAGGCTTTATAGTCCTCTAAGGTGGGGGCTACTCAAGACATCGTGGACTTGTTTGTACTCCAGCTCCACTAGTTAGCAAGGGCTTGTAAGTTTTGTTTTTTTTTTTAGCTTCCACTTCTGCTTTTGCAGGAATTGTTTATCTTAAGAAAACATTTTTTAGAGTTGTAGAGTTGATATGAAAACATTAAGTAAATGAATGACTTATTAAAAGTTATTAAAAATGCTTGGTACATAACCTCTTTCTTGCCCTCCTTCACCAGAATAAAGAAATTGGGTTAGGTTATATTGATTTTTGTTTATCACTCCTTACTACTAAACTTAAATATAATTAGCAGCCACCTATTTGGTAAATTAACCACTAGGCTGTAAATTATATGAAATATGGCTATTTAGTTTGTTTGAGACTCTAGTTATTAAAAGTCAGCTTGGTATTATGAAATTAAATTTTTTCTTATTCTGTACATTAATTTCTATATGGCAGTATAGAATGTTTGTGGGAGATCTGACAGTACCATTGTTATACAGCCCCAATAATTTTTAATGCTTATCTTTTGCTTATGTGTGGTTATGTGCACAGGAGTCCAGGTGCCAGTGCAGGCCAGGAAGGGGTGTCAGCTCCTATGGAGCTAGAGTTACAGGCCTCCTGACAGTGGGTGCTAGCATCCAAGCTGATGTCTTCTGGAAAAGATGTATGTGCTTAACACTGAGACATTGTTTCGGCCTCTTCCAACTCTTCAAGGAGGGCATTCCTCAGTTCTTTTATTCTTGTCAAGAATCAAAAGCTCTCACATTGGCATTACTTGAGATTAAAAGATCAAGTGTAATGACTAAATTCAGAGTTTGTTACAGGAAAAAGCATTTGCACACTAATTGTTTCCTGTTGTTACTTGACGGTTTTGTTTAGAAATGATTTTTAAATAGATTCTATTGATCTTGAATTACAGTCACTTTGTTGGGAGGGGAGGGATGTTTGATATAAACACTTAGGTTGAGAGTTTTGTTTTGTTTTATATTTGTAGCCAATTCATTCTTTTTTTCAGGACAGAACAACTTTAAAATCTAGTGCCCCATCAGAGTTGGAAGCATGGGAATTGTATTCACATTTCTTTCTTGGACTCAGATCAGGTCACTTAAACTGTGAAGTGAGCTTATATGTTAATTGACATAGTGCTGTAGAATTTGAACAACTGAGATTCTCTAATGAAAGTGATGTTAAGCCAAACTAATGAAATATTTAAAATTAAAACAAAAACTCATTTTTAGGAAATACCGTGACTTTATAGATGAACAAGGCACTAGAAGCATTGATTTAGAATTCTAGTATCATGAGGTTTAAAAATGGAAAAGGATCTGATACAACTTATTCGGAATTCTCTGTCCTCAATTTAGTCTCAGGAGATGACATGGCTCGGGGCAGAGGCATGTGCCTGATGGCTTGAGTTTGATCCCACAAGGTGGCAAGAGAAAACTGATCTCTAGAATTGTCCTGACTTCTACCTGCACATGCTCTCTCTCTCTCTCTCTCTCTCTCTCTCTCTCTCTCTCTCTCTCTCTCTCTCCCTCTCTCTCTCTCTCTCTCTGTCTCTCTCTCTCTCGCTCGCTCACTCGCTCTCTCTTTCTCTCTCACATGTCACACACACACTCACAGAGAGAGTGAGAGACAGAGACAGAGACAGAGAGAGACAGAGAGAGAGAGAAATACATTCAGTCCAGTAGGCTTGGAGCTTACTGATCTCACCCTCATTTTACTGACAAACTGATGTCCAATGAGGTTGTTTGACTTGAACTAGGATTGCCTTTTAAGTTAGTAAAATTAGATTAGAGTAATCATCTAATTCCCATTTTATCATTGATTAAAAAATAAGTTTTGAAATACTTTAATCCCAAACTGTTTTGCATACATATGCTTAATTTTGTGTATACCTGTGTATCTTTGTGGAGATATGTGCACCTTTTTGCACCTGAGGACAGAAAAGGGCATCAGATCTGGAACTAGAGTTACAGGCAGTGGTGGCCACCCAGGACAGGTGCTGGGAAGAATGCTAGTGTGTGTCTTAACCACGGGGCTATCTCTCCAGTCCCCCAAATTCAGAATATAAAATATTTTAGCAAAGATTTAGTGTCACTTATTCCTGCTCAGAGAATCATTCCATCTAGTATTCTGCTTGTATATAGAAACTAGCTCAACTTTGAAATCTTCAGGTGACTTCTGTATCTTAGAACTTGTATAACCTCCGTAAATTATTTTTGTTCTGCCCATCTGTTTCCCTGGCAGTAAAATCCTGACTTACCATGGATTTATATGCCTCGTTTCAGGAAAGAGAAGAAAAATGTTTGGAACTGTTCAGCCAGACTCCAGGTCTGACTTCTTAGGACCTTCTAAAGGGAATGAAAGACCCTCTAAATCCAATCCTCAGTCTGAAACTTCATCCTCTCCCCCACTGCAACATCCACGGTTAATAAAGAATTTTGCAGTATCTAGCAAACCTGTTGCCACAGGAACTATACAAGAAGCAAATTGGGAGGGTACTGCTATTGTTAGCTTACAGAGCTCTATGACTTTAAGCAAATAATTTAAGATCCCCTCTAGTTTTCAGAATATCTTCTATTAACCTGTTTGCATTTTCTATAATGCAAATTGCTGATGCTACTGTCTTAAGGCAGTCTTTCTGATACTAAAACCCCAGCAGGTGCTCCAAATGATACATTTTCATGAAGAGCTGTCTGCAGTAACTAGTATGAGGTACTGATACTTTAGGAGAGTACTAGTAGACAATTGAATTCTGTATCCACTTGAAAAAGTTCTTCAGTTGTTACCTTTTCTGATTCTTTCTGTCTTGTTTTTTTTTTTTTTTTTTTGGTGTTTAGTAGTGCCTTTACCAAGGAACATATAGAGTTGGGGGAAGGTTGATTAACTTCATTGTTAAAGTGAAATGTAAAGAATTTTTCAGATACTTACTCTGACTTACTATTACATAATCAACTTTCCTGGGTTTTTATGTCTTGATATTTAACCAGTCAGGAAAATAAATCATTTATCTGTGCTAATGGTTTAATTGAAGGTTCATATATGATGCCCAAAAAGTCATGATTGTTCTCTAGAATCACATTTTTTTTACACATTTTCTGTTTTTGAAAACTTAAAAGAAAATACTTTGAGCATATTCACCCAAGTCCTCCAAGATCCCTTCCTACCGCCCTGCCTACCCAACTTTGGTTTCTGTTTTACTGTTTAACATAGAAATCTGATACTTAGTATCTACTCATTTCATTTACTCTTTACTATTAATCCTATGTACTCTACATTTGAAATATTTCAAATAGGTATATTTCCTTCTGATTCTTAGACTAGTATCACATCACATTTATTTGAGTCTTACCATAGTCTCCTAACTACTTTTCATGTTTTTCCCCTCTTGCTTTTGCCTGCAATCATAAAAAATCATATTTGTTGCTTTCCTATTTGTGTTCTGTTGAAAAACATAATGACCTTCTGCTCCATATGGAATAAAGTTAAAATTTCTCAGCTTGCCTTAAGGACTCTCTATTCTCTCTGTACAAATTTAGCTTCCTAGTACATTATAACTGGTCTCATTAAAGTCAAGTCTTTGCTCATTTTCATCTTCATTGTTTATGCTGTTCATTCAGTGTACTCGGAGCTTGTCTTTCAAAATCAAGATCTCTGTAAGACCCTGTGCACAGATAATTTCACTTCTACTTTGTATATTTTCAAAACATTTTTATTATCATTCCTTTGGGAAAACAGCAAGTGCTGTTCGGGGCATTTATGTAACAAAGCACAGATATCCTGCTGTCCTAATATATAGTGTAGCATCCAAAGATTATAGGATAAACACTCGGGAAGTATGTATTCGATTTAATGAATGCCTTGCATTTATTGAGACCTAGTTATTTAATCGGGCTTCCTTCCTTTGATTTCAAATCAAGTTCATCCTGGAAACAAGTTAACAGCAGGTCCAGTGAATGAGGAAAAACATTTAGTAGATGTTGTTGGTGTTATAAAATAGAATTGGTTGAACTTCTAATTTTTATTGCCACGATTATTTATATGGTGGTAGCTGAGTTAGTATAGAAAATTTGGGAATAGATACAGAAGAAGAGACATAGGAAAGGATACAGCAGTTTCTCCAAACTGCTCTGTGTTACTGCACTACCTTTAATAGGAATATCCCTTTGTACATTTCTCTTCTTGCCTGTCTTACTGGTGAAGAGAAGTCCCAGACACCATCTGTGTCCTGGGAGAAAGGAAGGGACTCAGTGCCAGTCGTCAGCACTTCAGTTCTTCTGGTCACTGCCTTGGGAGTTTTTACAAACTCACCCATTGATCAAGACACATAGCTTTGACTGTGTTATAACATTTATTAATGGCACCTGCTTCTACTTACTGTGCCATGTAGTCTGTAATTATTGGCAGCATCTTATCTTTTATGTTATTGCTTTGTGAGTATTAGAAGAAGCCATACAAAATTGAAGAAAACTATATAAAATGGTTACTATAGTGGATAAACAGCCTAATGATCTGTAATTGAGGCAAACATATAGGACGGTTTGTATTTAGAAAAGGTTGTGAAGAGTGTTCAGTTTTTCTTTTGAATGTTATCAGATCTGCTCCACAGATGTGCACATTACTCTGTGGAGCTTGAATTTCTCAAGTACATAAGCACACTAAATTAATATTCCTATGTTGCAGGAAGTTGGTGAGCCGTCAGAAGAGAAGGCTGTATTCAAGTATCTTCGATTCAACTGTCCAACAAAGTCCACCAATATGATGGGTCATGGCGTTGAACATTTTATTGGTAGGATTACATCTCTAAAGTCTCACTACTATAAGAATGCTATGAAGTTCCCTGAATTAGGATATGTAAAGTTATGAAAGAGCTTGCATGTGTGATTACTAAAGCTGGGCGATGGGCATGCGGCATTTGATAATCTTCATTTTTCCTTTATGATTGAAAAGAAAAAAGATAAAGTGCTTTATAATTAGTTTTGTTGGAAATTTTAAAAATAGGATTTATTTTCAGTGTTTGTATGAAATACTACCTTTTGTTTAGATAGTATGATTACATGGAACTAGCTAGTACATTGTTCATATATATCCTTTCAACCTCATAAGCTGATGTCATCTATAATAAAGCCCAATACCTGTTACAAGGAGGGTGAGGGCTGCTTGTTTGTCCCAGCCACCTGTTTAGCTTATACCCGAAATAACCACATGGAAACTGTATTAATTAAAACACTGCTTGGCCATTAGCTCTAACTTCTTATTGGCTAACTCTTACATATTAGTTTAACCCATTTTCCTTCATCTGTGTATCGGCACGTGGCAGTGGCTTACAGGAGATTCTAACCGGTGTCCGTCTTAGGCAGGGGATCCATGGCTTCTCTAGCTCTGCCCTTCTTCCTCCCAGCATTCAGTTCTGTTTTCTCCACCTACCTAAGTTCTGCCCTATCAACTAGGTCTAGACAGTTTCGTTATTCATTAACCAATTAAACCAACACACAAACAGAAGGAACTCCTACACCAAATACCTTATAAAGAAATAAATATTTCTTTCTTCTTGGTTACGCTTGAATTTCTCCCCCGCCCCCTTTTTTGGTTTTTTGAGACAGGGTTTCTCTGTAGCTTTGGAGTCTAGCCTGTAACTAGCTCCTGTAGCCCAGACTGGCCTCAAACTCACAGAGATCCACCTGCTTCTGCCTCCTGAGTGCTGGGACTAAAGGGGCGTGCCACCAGCACCCATCTTTAATTTCTTTATACAGAAGGAATTCCTTCTTTTTATGTTATTAATGATTTTGATAGTCCTTAAAATTTTAGAAAAAATAAACACAGTAATCTCTAAATCTAATGGATTTATTTGCTGGTGATAGTAGTAGATTGTTCAGAGGGACTCTTCAGTGATTTTTTTTAAATTGAGAGTTTTCGTTACTGTTGACGGAAGAAGGATGTATTTGAGGTTATTTTTTATTGTGATTATTCAATGATTGATGATTATATATGAATATTTTTGAGAGGATTTTTTTGTTTAAAACATTTTCCCATTAATTTATTTTGCTTTAAATAATCTTATTTATTTGTCAACATTGCTGTGGAGATGCTTATTAATATATTTCATGGATTGGCCTTAAAATAACACTAATGGTAGTCATTAGACTTAATATTCTATTCTGTTTTATTTTTGTTGTCAGAATGTTGTGTTTATAAAATGATTTCATTAGCCATACTTATGTATACTGAATTTTAAATAACAAATTTCTTCTGTAGTTTCAAAAGTAGTGGATTGCCTCTTGGAGTCAAAGTGGGCAAAGACCAAGAAAGGAGAGGAAGTTTTATTTACAACCAGGGAGTCTGTGGTTGACTACTGCAACAGGTAATGTTTCTTGATAAAGCATGACAGTTAATATGTCAGCTGTTTCCATAGTGCATGCACGTCCATGTATGTGTTCATACCTGTGTGTAGTGCGTTGTGTACCTGTGCATTTACAGTGTTTCTACATCAGGCGAGTGGGAGTGAGGCTTCAGTAAGAGGAAGATGCTTTGGTAGTCACATTTGGGTACCAAACACACACTACTCTCGTGCCTCCTTTCTAAAGCAGTGCATAGTATTCCCCTGGATAGAGAATTAGGTCTTTAGTCTGTCAGATTCCAATGGATATGGGCCTGGCCAAACAGAACTTTCTTTAGTGGGTGTCTCTGTTACCTGTCAGATTCCATTCTACTGAAATATAATTTACAGTAACTTTAAAAAATACCAGTTTAAACATCCTAGGAATTTTGAACAGCTTTATTAATTTCAAATCTTTTGAATGCTTATTATTAAATGGGAAAGCTTTCATTACTGCCCTGCATACTTACCAGGGAAGGAAACCTTTCCTTTTGCTTGAAGTGTTTCGACAGAATTTCTGGAAACAAGAAAGGAAGAGCCCCCAGGAGAAAGCCAGCAAAACAGGCAAATGCAATGCAGTCTCTCCTCCTCACATTCTGTGGGTTCCTCGCTGAACACATCGATTCCACACAAAACCAGACTGCAGTGAGAACTCCAAACCTACAGACTCCCTTTCCACAGAGGTCCTTAGGCTGGTCAACTACTTTCACTTTCATAAGAAACTTCAGGGACTGGAGAGATGGCTCAGGAGGCTCAGTAGTCATGAGTATAAACTGCTTTCTCGAAAACCTGGCTTCAGTGCTCGGTACCCACATTATAGGCTCACAACCACCTGTAACTCTAGCTCCAAGGGATTTGGCAGCATCTTCTGGCCTCCAAAGGCATATGCAATTATGTGCACATACCCACATACCCATGTATATACATAATTAAAAAGAAATCTTTTTAAAAGGAATTGGGCAAATAGAAACATCTACCAGTGTTTAAAAGCATCTCAAAATAAATCAAATAATAATCAATAACAGTAAATGATAAATCCCACAACAAAACTAAACTCTAGTCTCCATTTCACTTTCATTTTAAAGCCAGAGCTGTCTTGGTGAAGCTTACAGAATCTAGTGCTATTCGAAGCATCTGTATTCAATACACGCCATCTTGAAATGTGGGGAGCAGACATTTAACCTACATGAGAGCCCAACATGTTGAAGTTATTGCCAAGGCTAGGACTCCTGTTGCCTCAAATGGACTATTCTCTGCAGAGACCAAATACTCGAATTTTATATGTCTCCAGTAAAAATGGCTTACTCTGAGAGCTCACCTAATCTCTCTCTCCCTCTCTCTCTCTCTGTCTCTCTCTCTCTCTGTTTGTCTGTCTGTCTGTCTGTCTCTCTGATGCATGCACACACACACATACACACACATACACACACACACACACAAAAACACACACCAGTGAAAATTCAGTAAGCATACATAGAGTGACTGGAAAAATAGTTTCAAAGTCAGCTTGTTGTCAAGTCTTCCCCTGGTGGCAGATCACATTCCTGGGCACTCTGAGCAGAAAACAGTAGGATACAGTGCCAGTGCATGACCTGAGAACTCTACAGTTGCTCTAGTTCTCATTGTCCACAGTTTCACTTTCTCTTAACAGGGATGTATACAAAAGCAATGTTGTCAGGCACTGTAGCTCTCCAGGGACTTGTAACTGTGACGCTTGTCAGATCATTGGCTAGAGGAACTGAGTCAACGAGAGCTGCCAGGAGAATCCTACTGAACGTGGCCTGAATGTTGAATGTTAGTGGCATGCTTCCAGTGTATAATGAAAGTACCAAGGGATACATCAGATTTCTGTGAAATGCCATGCCACACTAGAGGAAAACCAAAGCATCCTCCATCACTCTTCATTCTCCTACAGAGTTGAAACATCTGTGTACCTAAGGTTAGCACTGTGGAAATGAACAACCTGATGTCTTGTAACTACAAGAAGATGCCCCCCAAATTTCATATTTTGGTTTACCATGTGCTGTACTCTAGTTGGCTAGCAGCATGGAGTTCCTGTGTGCTATTGCGTGGCAGGCAAGTGTAATGACAATAGTGTGCTGCCAGGTTGAAAATGCTAGAAGAAAGCGTTCTCAAACGCTTGTGAGTGAGCGAGTGTGTGCAGGTGTATGTCTGCTGCACCTGGGTGCTTGTGCATGGGGAGGCCAGGAGTCAATCTTGGGTATTATTTTTCAGGAGCCTTGATTCTTGAGACAGGGTCAGTCATTGGTTTGGACCTTCCCACTATGGCTAGGTTGGCTGACTGGCCTGTGAGGCCTAGGATTGATTACAAACCTGCATCGCCATGGCTGGCTCTTTATGTGGGTTCTGGAAGACTGACGGGATTTTATGCTTGTGAGGCAAATACTTTACCAACTGAGCGACTACTTTGGGCCCTCTGAGATTTGTTTTCCTTAAAATAGGATTTGTTAGCAGATGAATATATTTATCCTGATTTAAACATTGTGCCTGTGTGCACATATGAAAATATTACATGGAATGTTTTTATGTCTCATTCAAAATTAACCAAAAGAATAGAAGACAAATGGTAATAAGAATCTATTCTTTGCCAAAACTTAAATATAACCCCAAACATAAACCTTATCTATTTCCCAAGAATAAAATAGAAGAGCGAATTTAAAAGCATGGGAAATCATTTCAGTATCAAGCTGGCCATCCAGAGGCCTGCCACCTAAGGGGCTGTATCTATCCCTGCATCAGTTCCGGGACAAAACTCCTGACAAAGCCTACAACTAGAGAAGGGTCATAGTCTGTCATGAGGGGAAACGAAGGCCGTGGGGGTGTGAAACACTTGTCACACTATGTCCACAGTCAAGAGCCAGAGAGAGGTGAGTGCTGATGTTCAGGTGTGCTGCTCCTTCCTCTTCATTAAGACGGAGACTCTAATCCGTGCACAGTACTGCCCACGTTCAAATCAGATCTTCCCCCCTAGATTGCACCTGCCATCTGGTCGTGCCCTTACCACCACACTCGGCTATATGTCTCGCAGGCGATTCCAGGTCTCCGTAGGCCAGCAATGAAGATGAAACACCTCAAGTCCACCCTTGTCTGCTGGACACCCATATCATTTAAGCTTTAAAATTCCACCCGTGGGCCTCAAAGACTCATGATCATCTCATGGAGCAATGTAGATTTAGTTCCTCTATAAGAGTCCACCAAATCTAAACAGTTTGAGATCTAATTGCTCAAAAGTCCAAAGTCTCTGGTGATACCCAAGGCAGTCTCTTATCTGTGATAACCTGTAAAGTTAAAAACTAAGTCAACTATTTCTGATTTACAGTGCACAAAATGAAAGTTTTCATTCTAAGAGGAAAGGAATATGGACACAGAAAGGAAAAATAGGACATAGGCCTGGTCTCTCCTATGGGAAACAAATCCCATAGCTCCATTCCAAGCATCTCACACTGTGGTAGTGTCCTCTGGTCTCCACTGGCCTTGCCTCTCTTGCTCTATCTCCAGCACACACAGCCTGTCTCAGAATGGCTTTCCTCAGTGAACACCCGACAATCCTGGCTCTCTGACATCCTGAGTGAGGCTTCCTTTCACAGCCCTATGTCGGGGCTCATGGGGCCTTCCTGAAGAGGATCTGACTCTGCCACCCATTGCCTGACCTCAGCAGCTTTTAAAAACCTTGCTACAAGTCCTCCATGCCCACAGGGAGCTGGGTCCTCTCATATCAATCATTAACCAAGAAAATGCCCCAATAAGACTTGCCTGCAGGCCAATCTGGTTGAGGCATTTTCTCATTTGAAGATAGCTCTTCCCAAATGACCCTAGCTTGTATCAAGCTGACAAAAAAGCTAGCCGGTACACACATAACCCATTATCTGTCTTAATAACCTCAGGTTTGCCCATATAGGCAAAAGCAGAGAGGCAGTGTGCAATGGTATCTTTTGCTCGTTCTCCCAAATGCAAGGATGTGAAAATTACTCCTGAAAAGGTGCCTACTGATACACGGACAAACTTAAGTTTCCCTGCGGCAGGCAGGTGTGTAACATCCCTCTGCCCAATGGGCCCCCCCTTTACACTGTGGGCACTTTCCTGGTCTGACGTTAGCTCCCTGAGGGAGCTGTGGACATTTTTTTGTTTAGGGGCACCACAGTTAAAGTAGATTTTATCCCCAGTTGTCCGGGATCCTTGCCCTGGCAGCGGCAATCACCTGGCCCTGAATTAAGTGCCCATCAATATCCAGGCAGATCCAGATGTATTCATTTAAGCTTTTTACTCGTTGTGGCCGCAAGGCTTCCTTACAGTGTGTGTTTGCATTCTCAAACGCCAGCTGCTTAACTATGGGCATAGCTGTGGTCACATCACCAAACAATTTCCCTGCCAACTGCAATAGCCTATCCACTTAGTCCTGAAATGGTGCTGAAGGCCCTTGTCAAACTTTTGACAGCTGATCCCCTGCAGCCCTGTTTGGCAGGGCTTTCCAAGCTTTGGTAGCCGCAGCGGCCATTTGGAGATATACGGCAGGATCGAGCACAATTTGATCGGCCAAGTCAGCATAAGCTCCTGCTCCAGTTAGCATGTCTAGATTGCGCCATGCCAGTCCCGCTTGAGCATTTAACCTAGCCGTTTGTAAACAATTTTCTTGATATTCTCCCCTCCACAATAAGTAATCTCCTCCCGATAGAACTGCATGGCATAGCTGCTGTCAATCGCTAAGTGTAAAATTCAATGCCGCAAGAGATTCTACCATGGCAAGAGTGAAGGGGGCCTGAGTGCCATATGCCACCATGGCCGCTTTCAACTGCTTCATCTCCTTAAAGCTCAAGGCCACATGTTGTCTCAGCATCTGTCGTGGATTGTTAGGATCAGGTACCTCTATGACAGGAGGTACCTGAATTCAGTCAAATCGCAGCAGATTCAAACCACTCTCTTGTGAGTTGGGTCTGTCTGTCATCGCCGACCTCGTGCCTTCCTGAGTATCAAGACCCTGCTTCTCCCACTGTCTAAGTGGCTCCACTGAGCCGGTCCATGGCAGGGTTACAAACTGGATAAATACAACACACAGTAAAGTGTTTCCATCTTTATTTAAAGCCAAAAGAGTTATTTTTCTTTTTCTGATAGAGTTCACACTGTAGCCCAGGCTGGCCTGGGACTCCCAGCTTTTGTCTCAACTTTCTGTGTTGAGTTACAGGTGTGAGCCACCACACCCAGCTCGGGGCTCGTGGGTAGGTCAGCCTTTGTTGCCCAGCTGATGTATGTAATGTGGAACGTGGCTCTGCACCTGTGGAGCTTGGGAGGGGAAACCCAACTTTACATGATCTCACACACAATTTTCACAGTTTGCTTAGTGATTTTGTAGAGCACTGAAGGCTTTGAAAAGATTGCTGTTATTTAAATTTTTTGAAGGGAGATTAGTATTTTACTTAGAAGAAAAAAGATAACCCTGAATACGTAGCGTAAGTACAAATAGCAAATAACTCCATGGAAAAGCACCCTGGATGCAGGAAACTGACAGGCAAATAGTAGGAAAGCTGAAGAAATGCTTCTAAAAATACTGTCTGTGCTATTACTTCAAAGGGGAGAGGGCAAAGAGCAAAAGTGAAAGCTGGCACTCTGAAATTTTAGATTGTGCAAAAAGTACTTTTTCTGCTAGTAAGAAACACACAGGATTGTGAGCTGATGAGGAGATAAACCTCTTCCCTCTTCATTGCCAGGAAACTCACACACACACACACACACACACACACTCAGGCATATACGCATGCACACACATACCCACACCCCACATGTGTATGCATGCACACACACATACACACATACACACCCACACACACAGAGGCACATGCACATGTGCACGCACGCACACCATTCCACACACGTGTGTACAAATGTACCTGCATGCCAGTCCACCCCACGCCCAGCCAAGACACCTCCCTAACCCCCCATTCCTTCACCATCCTTCATCTTGCTACATTAGGAAATTTGGTTTGCAGGGCTGCATTTTCAGTCCTCCAAGATGTACTATAATTTTAGCTTTTACTAATACCACTGTCAAATGCCAGGTTTCAAAAGAGCATCAACGCTAGATAAGCTTTGTCGATGCACACAGGATTCCGAGGGAAGGGAATGTTTGTCATTAATCTTCCTGATATGACCGTCATAATGTTGTAGGTCTGATAAATCACTGAGCCTGATTGGCAGCATTTCCAGGAGTTCACAATTTCACGGCTAAGGTTCCGATCAAGGTCATACAGTTATTAACTTAATATAAAAGAAGCTTTAAAAAGATTATAAAAAGCAATCTGACCCCGCTACAGACAATATTAATAACTCAGACTTAGACACACGCAGGAGTTAAGGCCAGCACTGATGTCAACAGGGATGAATCAGGAGGATTGTCATCTATTGTCATCTGTGACACATCTGGTGATTAGCATACTAGCACGAGTAAGGCAGGTGGTCAGGCACAGGAAGGCAACACGCTGAGGGATGCTGATGGAGGCTGCGGCACCATGTGCTCCTGGCTCCCTCAGTCGTCCTCTCCTCCACAGAGCAGCAGCAGAGTTTTCTTATGGTCTCCAGATGTGTCACCCTGGAACCAGACACAGTTAGCTCGATGACTCACAAACGCCACAGGAAAAAAGAGATCAGGAGCTATCTGGGCCTTCCCCCAAGCTCCTCTTTCTAAGCCTTTCTTTATCTTATCTAGTGACCAAATATGCCTGACAGCTCTCTGCAACTGCCGAAATCTACTTTTTTTGTACCTTCTTATGCAGCAGACACCATGGGGCTCGGGATCTAGCAAGCCTATCCATAAAATTCAAAGTATATTATATCACTCTTTGTCCATCGATATTAACCCGTCTATTCCCCTAGCTCATCATACACCCCCATGTATGGTGGTAAGGGTTCTGCTGTAGTCTTATACATTCCCACACTGTGCTTCCCTATCCCAGAGCTGTTCCCGAAGAGATAATCCTTGTCTTGTAGATATAAAGAATATCATTATCATAAAAGAGGTCGTGCAAAGCCCATATCCTGCATAGCCAGCTAATCGAGAAACCCTTCTGTGCCTCAACAGCGGCCTATACCGGGCCGTCTGCCACTGACCTCCAGGAAGCCTAGTCTCATAGGACATGTAGCACCCGTCCGGCATAATGACATATGTCATGTCACACAGACGACCCTGGAGTTGGTGTGGCAATCCCCCAATCATTCCTGAGACCTGAGACCTGAGACCAGAGACCAGGTCCTGAGACCTCCTCACAGTGTCAAGCACCTACCTGGCTTGTTGTTAATCGCTCTCCTCCGATGTTTCTGAGAGCAGGCTCGTAAGGAGCTCGTGCACACGTATGAGGACGTCCGAGTACGGACAATGAATGATCAGGTACGCCTTCATCTTACTGAGGGCGCACAAGCCTGATCTTGTGGAGAAGTCCCCGGGAAAGATGCTCGTCCACGTGTCCAGGAGGGTGCAGATGGCGCTGGTGGAAAGGGACAGACAGGACATTTAGTGGCCTGGACTTTCCTTTGCCACCCCGCCCAAGACTCCTTGCATGTGAGACTGCAAAGGAGAGGATAGCCAGTCCTTAGCCATACAATGAGCTCCATACGCCCCATGCTCAGGCTCTAATGGAGCACAGCTGAGCGAGCGAGCCTTCATGCCGTGGACTGAGATGAGGATAGAGTCTCAGAGGGCCACCAGAGGCCACAGGCTTTCCCCATATCCCTACTTGGCAAGGACTGTGCCCATGCAATTCTTTTCACCCTCCAGTCAATGCTTAGACCTCAGTATGGCGGTAGAAATGTGGAGCGTGAGCCCCAAGCATCGGCCATCCCTCACCCTTGGTACCCAAGGGAGCCCACCCTGCAGAGCCAAGGCCTTTCTTTCTCATGTTGTAAAGCTCACTTACTTCTTGATCCCCTCATCCTCCTGGCAGCCGGGGCGGAAGTGTGCATACCTGGAGGAGATCAGGAAGGATGTTACCTGTGGAGTCCCGGTTCCCTACCTAAAAGACATCTGGGGGGCCTGCTGACTCCTGGAGCAGAATCAAAGTCTCAGGTTATTAGTTCACCTGCATTCTGTAGGTGCTTCAAATATGTTTGTGCAGTATGTCTACCCGGACATCTCAGTGGACACAGGTTCCCTCGGATTATCCTCCACGGGTCTCCACTCAAGACCCATCTCTATCGGGTGCTCCAATATGAATTCTAGAACCTCCTTTACAATGGGAGAAGCACTTTGACCAATGCTTCAGAAAAACTGGCCAAGGATAGAGAGCTTCCTGAAGGTGCAGAGGACACCCACACTCCCACTCATTAGGGTCTCAGCTGTGGACACAGCAGTCCCTAGGGCCCAACCTGGAGGTAGTCATGTCTGACTGCATGCTGCTGGCTTCTGACAAGACACTAGCAACTAGGTAGGCTCAGAGAAAGGCAGAGGCTTCCCATAAACGACAAGAGGATGTGAGGCCTCTGAGCTCGGAAGTGGGCACTCACCGCCTGAAGATGACATCCAGCACCTGCTCGATGGTGGTATGAGCAGGGTAGGTACTCAGGAAGGCTATGAGATGGTCGCGGTCCCCGTTGTGAAGGGATGTGATCAGGTCTTCGATCACTTTTTTCAGATCCCCGAAGTCTAAGATCTTAGGGTCCCCAGGGACCAAGTCCAGCTGGTCCCCCTGTTCCTCCGGCGTGGGGCCCATTTGGTCCCCAAGGACAGACTCAGTCGGGTCCCCGGGGACAGTGTCTAGCTGGTCCTCCGGCGTCGGCGTGGAGCCCGTCGGGTCCTCCAAAACAGAATCAGTCGTGTCCCCCTGGTCCTCCGGCGTGGTGCACATCAGGTCCCCAAGGACAGACTCAGTCGGGTCCCCGGGGACAGTGTGCAGCTGGTCTTCCGGTGTCCGCGTGGAGCCCGTCGGGTCCCCCAAAACAGAATCAGTCGGGTCCCCCTTGCCCTCCGGCGTGGTCCCCATCGGGTCCCCGGGGACAGTGTCCAGCTGGTCCTCTGGCATCAGCATGGAGCCCATCGCGTCCCCCAACACAGAATCAGTCGGGTCCCCCTGGTCCTCCGACCTTGTGCCCATAGGGTCTCCAAGGACAGAATCAGTTGGGTCCCCGTGGATAGACTCCGGCTGGGCCTGCAGGGAGGAGCCCATGTGCTCCCCAGGGAGGGACTCCAGCTGGGCCTCCAAGGAGGAGATCATCAGGTCCCCACAAACAGAATCAGTCGGGTCCCCCTGATCCTCCAGCGTGGGGCCCATAGGGTCCCCAAGGACAGACTCAGTCGGGTCCCTGGGGACAGTGTCCAGCTGGTCCTCCGGTGTCCGCGTGGAGCCCGTCGGGTCCCCCAAAACAGAGTCAGTTGGGTCCCCCTTGCCCTCCGGCGTGGTCCCCATCGGGTCCCCGGGGACAGTGTCCAGCTGGTCCTCTGGCATCAGCATGGAGCCCGTCAGGTCCCCCAACACAGAATCAGTCGGGTCCCCCTGGTCCTCCGACCTTGTGCCCATAGGGTCTCCAAGGACAGAATCAGTTGGGTCCCCGTGGATAGACTCCGGCTGGGCCTGCAGGGAGGAGCCCATGTGCTCTCCAGGGAGGGACTCCAGCTGGGCCTCCAAGAAGGAGACCATCAGGTCCGCCAAAACAGAATCAGTTGGGTCCCCCTGGTCCTCCGGCGTGGGGCCCATCAGGTCCCCAAGGACAGACTCAGTCGGGTCCCTGGGGACAGTGTCCAGCTGGTCCTCTGGCATCAGCGTGGAGCCCGTCAGGTCCCCCAAAACAGAATCTGTCGGGTCCCCCTGGTCCTCCGGCCTGGTGCCCATATGGTCCCCAAGGACAGACTCAGTCGGGTCTCCGGGGACAGTGTCCAGCTGGTCCTCTGGCATCGGCATGGAGCCCGTCGGGTCCCCCAAAACAGAATCAGTCGGGTCCCCCTGGTCCTCCAGCCTCGTGCCCATCGGGTCCCCAAGGACAGAATCAGTTGGGTCCCCGGGGATAGACTCCGGCTGGGCCTGCAAGGAGGAGCTCCTGTGCTCCCCAGGGAGGGACTCCAGCTGGGCCTCCAAGCAGGAGCCCATCGGGTCCCTGGGGAGGGCCTCCTTCTGGTCCCCGGGGGCAGACTCAGTAAGGTCCCTGGAGGCCGACTCCTGGTCCTCTGCCACCTGAGGAGAGATCAGGGTGGGTGGTTCAAACTGGCACAGGACTGCAATGCCATGATTGGTTATTATCATTCCATGTTTTCCTGACCCTTTCACTCTGCCAAACACCAAGAGTGAAATTTGGGAAAACCGAGATTTCAGAGTGCTTACCTGACCTACATCGGCCTGGCTATGGCTGCCGAATGGCCAGAGGTGCTGGAGCCACGAATGAATCCTTCGTCTCCAGGTACCTCTGACGCAGTGGCCTCTGTGTTTCCCCGTCCTATAGTTGTCCCTGTCGTCGGAGCTCCCACTACTCCCCAAACAGCAACTCCAACAGCACCAGGACATCTCTACTCGCTCTCTTGTCTCCAGACAAGTGATCCTTCTGAGCTGTCTCTATTCAGTTGGCTGCCTGGTTGCAGGTTTCTGCATTGTGATGTCACTGTTAAGGAAGTGACGTCACTCCTGGGGTCCCCATGCCTGAGTCTTCTCCTGACACAGGGCTTCCCCAAAAGCCTCTTAGGGCCCCTCCCTCCTCCCACGTGCACTAACTGACACAGAAAGATAGAAAGGTGCTTCCCATTCCACTGCTCCTAGGGATGTCTGGGTACAGGCAGCACCTCGGCTTTACAATCTGAGCTCCTATTGTTGACCTGCATCTGGAATTCTAAACCCAACCCTAATTGCCCCAGCACACCTTAAACCTTTGCCATGTTGCCTTGCTTCTAGGCTACTTTGTGTGTTGTGTTCTCTGTGAAATATGAACACACATCACCTGTGTGTTGGGTTTCCATGAGGATCTAGAGTGGGACTTTTTTTAGCAAGTTTTTTTTTTTTTTTTTTTTTAAAAAATTGTTTTGTTTTGTATCGTTTTGTTTTGAGACAGGATTTCTTTGTATAGCCATGGCTGTCCTGGAACTCACTTTGTAGACCAGGCTGGCCTGGAACTCCTAGAGATCCACCTGTTTCTGCTTCCAGTGTACTGGAAATGAAAGCATGCACCATAATCAGGGTCAAGAGTGAGGCACTTGTATAGTTATTTATAATCGCGTGCTTTTTTGAAATTTTTGTGGTTTGTTTTTGATTTATGTTACATGCTCCTTCAGGTCTCTTCACCTAGTCATCACCGATGTCTCCTCCTTTATTCTGAAAGTTTGCCAGCAAGGGAAGGGGTGCAGGGAAAGACACTGGGGAAAGATCCAGCCAGGAGGCCTGGAGCCTTCAGCAGCTCCTCCCCACTTCCCATCTTCCCCAGTGACTGCTGAGCTTCACTACTTCCCCCGTGTGGAGGAAAGGGACACAGCTGGTGAGAATGCCAGCGGAAAGTGCAGTGGGATGTTTCTAAGTACAAGTCTGAGGTGTGGGTAGGCGAGATTTCTCAGTGGTTAAGCGCACTAGCTGCTCTTCCATAGGTCTTGAGTTCAATTCCCACCAACCCCATGGTTCCTCACACCCATCCGGAATGAGATCTGGTGCCCTCTTCTAGTCTGGCATGCAGACATACATGCAGGCTGAAGACCTATTCATAATAGGCAAATAAATCTTTTAAAAAATGTAAAACTAAATAAACTTTAAACTTAAAAAATGGTAAAAAAGAAGTCAGGGCATTGTTAATAATATCCCAAATATATACATGAATTTATACAAAACAGTAGCATCATATGAATTTGTAATCTATTTGTGTCCCATATTGGACAATTTACATGAAAATTTATTTCTGTACTTAAATTACAAGGGTTCAAAGTAATTATTCGTGCTTAGCAGGCAGAGCACTGGCCAGCTCTCCTTTACTAAGGAGGCAGCGGCACATCCCTAGAGGAGGGCCCTGGCAGTGGGGGTGTAGACAGGGCTTCAGCTGGTGCAGCCCTGTGGCTCCTTGCAAGGCTCAAGAGTATTCCCAGGCCACCCCGCATCGGTGGACGATGTTGCCTCATCAACATCCTCACACAGGGATGCCGACAGGCCCCATCCCCGCCGGGAATTGAAGGCAACCCCCCTGTGGCAAACTTGCCATCCCTCTCCCTGAACGCCATTGTTCATATGACCATGGTGTCTAATTCATACTGCCGGGTGCTCCTCACTTTGCCCCCAGCATCAGGCACCGGGCCTCACTTGCCCATGGTTCAGACCCTGCTCTGCTTGCGTGCAGCAGAGCTGGGCACCAGGGCCTTGTTGTGCACTGCAGGGAGGTCAGAAGAACCTTGCTGACATCAGAACCGAACTGACCATGTCTCAGAGGAAGCAGTTCTCTTCCTCGTTTTACAGGTGAGAACAGGGAGACTAGGGGATGTTAGTGTATTGGTTGTCAATTCCACATAAATAACCACTCAACAGTGGAGTGACTAAGGAAATTATTGTTACTGTTATTGTGAGATTATTGTTCACACTTCCACGAGGCATCACTTTCAGCCTGGCTCCACTGAGGGTTCCTTAGACCATGCTCACGGGAGTCACTCCTGAGACTATGTTTTACCTGGTGAACTCCCAGGCACTCATTGTGTTGGGTCTCAGAAAGAGGCAGGCCATCCTGTCTAGAGTTTTCTGGATCAGGGTAGCCCAGGAATCTTCACACAGTCACTGTGTTCCCAGAAAGAGAACAGAGGCATCAAAGCATCTGCAGATGCAGTACAGGATGCTGCACACCACTCCTGTGACCATGGGAGTCCCTCACTGCTCCAGCCGTTAAGAGGGTCAAAGGGGCCTGAAATTGTGATGGATTTGTAGCCTTTGTCCTGTCTTAAAAATCTCGTCCAGCAAGGAAACTCTCTAACCTCACCGAGGAAGTGCTGGCATGCAGATTCGGGCCTGAAGAGTCTGCTTCAGTCTGTGGGTTTGACCGCAGTGGTTACTGTGGGAAAGGAAGGCCTCTTTTTCTTCAGTTCCTCATGCTTTCTGGATGCTTCTGCTCCCGCACCCAGCCCCACAGTGTGACTGCATCAGTTTTACCTGTATGCTCAGGTGCTAGTTCAGAACTTATAGGAACGTTCCTGTGGTGAAACTCTGATGTGATCTTTTCCTTAGAAACATTCATGAACGTTTATTCCTGTCCACTGACTCCTTGGTCCTGACTGGGGAGCCAAGCATTTACACTCACGCTCACAAAACTCTACACCGACTCAGACACGTGAGCAGCTCACATCCCACTCAAGGACACTATGTGAGTTTAAAAACCCTTCTTTCCTGTGGTATCTAGAAACAATCAAGGATGTACTTTTGAGAGGAGGAATTTCATTTCATTCAAAGCTAATCTAAGTGTCTCGTGAGCTAGACGCAAGAAGCCATTTTCTTAGGAGGTTCTGAGCAATACTGTGGAAGAGTAGCTTGGGGGCTGTCTTTGGAAACAGAGGGACCAAGCCTCCAAGTCAGTGCTGGCCACCTTCTTGCAACAAATCATGATGAAATAAAACAAAATCGAGCAAGATATAGATTCTTTTGAACAGTTTAAATTACCTGCTGGTTAATGCAGTGAACACATTATTCAAAATTCAAGTCATATTCAAAGTATATTTTCGTAATTGAAGAAATAAGTTGTCTGAATTTTGTAACTAAAGACAGTGTATATTTTTTCAATCTAATACTCATTTTGCTTTTCGGCACATGGAAAGTTGAGAGTAATAGATACGAAAACTTATAAAACTTTTTGAAAGAATCAAAGAGTGTCATCTTGTTACCGTATTAGTATTTGACACTTTTTAGATAGCTATATTTGGTTTTATGATGTACATAAGAAGAAGATTGCAGCCAGGCTGTGGTGGCGCACGTCTTTAATCCCAGCACTGGGGAAGCACAGACAGGTGGGGAATCTCTGTGAGTACAAGGCCAGCCTGGTCTATGAAGGGAGTCGAGGACAGGATCCAAGATACAGAGAAACGCTGTATCAAAAAAAAAAAAATGAGATTGCATCTTGTCTTTGTTACTTTTCTATTTTTTCTATTGCTGTGAGGAGACACTATGCCCAAGACAAACTTCCAGAAGAAAGCTCTAAACGGGACTGACAGTTTCAGAGGATGCGTCCATGATGGTCATGGCAGGGAGCACGGCAGCAGGAAACAGGCATGATGCGGGAGCAACAGTTGAGAGCTCACATCTTGAAACACTGAGGCAGAAAGAGAGCTGACAGTCACGCCTCTTCCAACAATGCCACACCTCCCAATCCTTCCCACATAGTTCTATGAACTGGGGGTCAACTATGAGAGTCATTCTCATTCAGACAGCCACATTCCATACCTGTTCCTGTTGGCTTGTGGCCAACATATCAGAATGAAAAAAATGCATTTAGTTCAACTCCAAAAGTCCCCCTAGTCTTTCAGTCTGAACAATGTCACAGTACTCTCTTAACTGTAATCCCCCTGTAAAAAAATCAAACTACATACTTCTGATATACAATTGCACAGTTATACATTACCCTTCCAAAACGCATGGTAAAATAATAGAGGACAGTGAGGAAATACTGGATCAAAGCAAGACCAAAACCCCCAAACTCCAAATCCTGTAGCTGTGTCTAACGTCAAAGGGCTGACTTAGACAGCCCCACCCCTTTAGCTTTGCTGGCTGCAGCACAACCCTCTTTCTTGGGCTGTGCATTAGTCAGGGTTCTCTAGAGAACAGGATTGATAGAACGTGTGTGTGTGTGTGTGTGTGTGCAGAAAGTGAATTTATTTCATCATAGATTTATGATGTGACTTTCTTCTGCCCAACTTTTCTAGGTGTCTGATATGAAGTGCTATCTCACTGCCTAATCCCATCCTAGTGTTTATTGCAAAAATCTTCAACTCTTCTAAATATTGCACTCATTTGGGCACCTTTCCCAGAGCTGATTTAGTTATATGAGAGGAGCTTTATTTTTCTGTTGATTAAAACTAACATTTTCAACTTTTTTACACATTTACCTGGTAATTTGACTAATGCTGCCCTAAATTTACATATTGCTTGGAAAAAGCTGGCCACTTTGCAGCGTCACTGTGAAATGTTAAGTGGGTGTGCTGATGGGTTTTTGTTTTTGTTTTTGTTTTTAAGACAGAGTTTCTCTGTGTGGCTCTGGCTGTCCCGGAACACATACTGTAGACCAGGCTGGCCTCAAACCCACAGAGATTCCTCCTGGCTCTGACTCGCAATGATAATGATTCTTGAAAGACTTTCCAGTTGCTACAGCCTGTGACTATGCTGTCTTCTGTTGTAAAAGAGTCTTTATCAATACGAATAAGTTAAGGACTAGCGGCGAGGAAGTTGCCCTGGATCTTGCAGAGAGTAACTAACAAATACCCCCATGAGAGGGCGACCAGAAGCAGACAAGGAGATGTGAAAGTTGTGTCAGAAGGTGGGGTAATGCTGGGCCACAAACCAAGGTGAATGTAGACAACTTCTAGAAAATGAAACAGGTATGGGAATGACTTCTCTCCTAGAGCCTCGAGAAGGAAGGCAGCTCTATTGACCCTGTTTAAATTCTGACTTCCATAACTTAGTTGCCAACAGGGCTAAGGAGGGGATGGATCCCTATGCAGGAGTATAGAATAATCGTCTACACACCTCATACCTGTTTCATGTTATTCTTCACTAACAGAGGAAGAAATGTTTAGAAATTGGGTAGGCATGCTTGTCCAGAAGGGATTAAGTTACTTTTTAAAATGTAATTTCCCTTCAAAGATTTTGAAAAAAGAGTGCAATCAGTTCTGAGTGCGGGGTCTGAACTTTATAGTTTTATGAAGGGTGTTGTGGTACCAATGTGAAATGTGTCCACAGGCTCATGTGCTCCATCACTAAGTCCCCTATTACAGTAACTGTAAATGTATTAGCAAAAGACAGGGGTTCACAGGTTGTAGTAAAAAAAAAAAAATAAAACAGCCATGACCCAAAGGTGTGCTATGTATCAGAAACTACTTATCCATTTATTATGGATAAATTATGTTTTTACATGTCAACCACAGTTTCTCCTCCCTCTTCTTCTTTTTCCTCTAAGTCCCTCCCCAACTTCCCATCTTCCCCCAAAACAAACAAACAACAGAAACTACCACCAAAGCACTTAAGCTGTACTTCCCTTACATCCACACTTTGTTCTCTGAGTGTGTATACACATTTTATTTAATAAATGAAAACTTTGTTTCAAAAAAAGAGAGAGAAGCTCACTTAAAACTATAGTGATAATTTATGTTAGAAGTAAAAGTGTGGGAAAGACATTCTAGGAAAACACTAATCAAAAGAAGTCAGGACACATATATCATTATTTGGAGAGCGACCCTTAAAACAAGGCAATCATTGGCACAGAGAGAGGCAACACACACTGATGACTGCATACCACTTCAATGTGTGTATTCATAAGACAAAAATCTACAAGATATGTGGACTAACTGCCAATTGAATTGAAAGTACATCTCCAAGAACAGATGATGAATACCCCAATACTGGCAGCAGCTTGAAAAATATTCAGCAGCTTGACCAATACCATCTTAGGTCCAACCCTTTATTTTGGTGCAGAAAGAACAGAAACAACTGGACATGAATAGGAAGAACTAGCAATTCAATGTGATTTCGTCTCTAGGTCATTCTCCCAAGTTCCAGATCTCTCTCTTTTTTTAAAGAGTTTTTTTTATGTGTATGTCGAGTGTCCTGCACTATGTAAGTGTACTGTAAGTGTACACTTGGGGTCCTCACAGGTCAGAAAGAGTACCAGATCCTCTGGAACTGGAGTAGCAGAGGATCATAATCTGTCATGTGGGTGCTGGGAAACAAACTGGGCTCCTGCCCAAGAGCAGCAAGGTAACCCCAAAGCCATCTCTTCAGCCTCAGTATCTTTTACAACTTTTCATATAACAATGTGTTAAGGTTCCTAAATGGCCACAGTATGTGAAGTAATACTAGCTGCTCTCCTGATGAGATATTTAGGCTCACAGATTTAATATCCTTAGTAGTAATATTGGCAGCTGACACAGATTAACTTCTGCTCCAATAAACGCATCATGAACTTGCTGGAGGAGATACGCTGCAAGGATGGAGAGTAGGGGCCTGAAGGCTCCATTTCGAGCTTTAGCCTGTGCTGCTGTTTTCTGACCTCAGGTAGGCTTTTCACTTTGCTATGTGTCCGTTCCTGCAGCTCTTAACTTTTTATACTGCTCGTGCACACTCGTGCATGCGTGTACACAATCACACAACTGGAAGCAGAGAAGGAAGTTTGTATTTTGAAATTCTCATCAGACAAATCACTACACAAGACAGTAAATATAAACTGCATCATTGTTAGATCAGTCCTACTCCCCAAATAAAACTTGTTTCTGAAATGCTCATTACTCATCTCCAGTCATTCAGTTTTTAAAGAGGGTTCTCAGATTGGTGTGAGACAATTGTCTATATTCTGTCAACTATATTTTAAATAATCACTGATTGGCCAGTATCATGGCAGGAAGTATAGGCAGGACAACCAGACAGGAAGTACAGGCTGGTAAATGAGAACAGGAAAATTCTGGGAAGGAGGAAGCCCATTCCTTTCCAGTCCTGGCCAGAGAGGGAAGAAGGAAGATGTGACCTGCCACACTGAAAAAGGTACCGAGCCGTGTAGCTAACAAATACTAGAATAATACACTAATATAAGTGTTAATAAGAAGCCTGAGATAATGGGCCAATCAGTTTATAACTAATGAAGACTCTCTGTGTGATTTTTTTTTGGGGGGGGGTGGTTAAACGGCTGTGGGAACTGGGCAGGACAGAAACCCTAATAATATCTTTCTTTCTTTCCTTTTTTTTTGTAAGAAAGGATCTCAAGTAGTCTAGGTTGGCCTCCAACTCACTTTGTAGGCAAGAATATCCTCAAATTCTTGGTTTATGAGCATGCACCACTATACCTGATAGATGGTGGGTACTTAAGGGTTATTAAGCACTGTCATCATTAAGTGCTATATGTACCTTCCATGCAAACATTTAATCTGAAATCTCAAATACTCAGATGTTAAACTTTGGTACCATAAAGCAAAATTTAGCTAATACAGATTAGTAAGTATACTCTTTAAATATTAAACAGAAAGAGGAAGGTAATTTGGTTTGCTTTTTTAGGTATAAATTCGTTACCACAAGTTTCTTTACAAAGAAAAGTAACTAAATGAAAACTCTGTGAGTCACCAAGGGGTGCATACTTCATCCTGAGTCTTCAAGAACAGCCTGCGTGGAGAGTGCAGCTGTTTGATTTTTTTTTATATATTTATTTTTTATGTATACAATATTCTGTCTGAGTGTATGCCTGCAGGCCAGAAGAGGGCACCAGACCCAATTACAGATGGTTGTGAGCCACCATGTGGTTACTGGGAATTGAACTCAGGACCTTTGGTACAGCAGGCAATGCTCTTAACCTCTGAGCCATCTCTACAGCCCCCAGCTGTTTGATTTTTAAAAAGAACACGGTATTAGCAATCACTGAAAACACCAAGGAAGCTTGGCTTATTCGGGAGTAAAGCCACTAAAAGCTAAGGGTGACAGAGTTAATAGCCAACCCCAGAAAAAACCTTCTCTGACCATTTTCTACACAGAACTTGTTCAATGTAAACTTGTTTAAGCTTTTTTTCTTGATTTTTTCATTTAGAAGCCCTGGCAAATATGCAACAGTAAAAGAACATAATTACAAATTACGTACATTTTAAAATATTGTCGATCTAAGAACACCTATATTTCCACTGATAAAATCCAGGTCACATATAAAGCTCATTATGGTTAGTAACAAAAGAAGTTAAGAGGCTTCAGCACTATGGAAACAAATGACATATTAACTATCATGCTTTATCAAAAAACATTACCTGTTGCAGTTAGATTACAAGCAAAATATCACTGCAGAAAGGGGATAAAATGGGCATATGTATTTTAAGTCAGTTAGGTTGTAATTCAGAGAAACCTTGAAAGGTGTCCGAGTGAAACCAGAGCTCATGCCTTTTGGAGGAAGGATATTCCACATGGTGGGAACAGTCTTTGAAACGGCTGACCTGGGAATGCAGTGTTTGCCTCATACACTGCACAGTGTTTAGATTCTTGGTGTGATAATCCTTGTCAACGTGCAGGACGGTCATCTTAGTATATGTAATTAAGATACTTTATCACAGCAGTAATGATGAAGGACATGTCGAGAGACAGCCCCCCATAAGACAGCTGGAAAGACATGAGTAGTACGAAGCAGTCGTCAACAGAGATTCCCGTGTTGACATTTCTTCAATAAACTATTTTATTTTCCCTTTGACTCTTGTGTTAGAGACATAACATTGAGAATGACTCTTAATTAATGTCACTGAGACTGTCATAGAGACTATGCGGGTAAGTCTCAAAGCAGTTACGTCCCTTATGTTAGTTCAAGTGACAGTTTTGACAGCTTTTCAGTCTGATTGGCTTTTTTCCTTTGTGGAATTCCTCATACTCTTTTGTATGCTTGTTCTACTTGACTGTATTTTTCCATAGTCTTACTGGTGATAATTTCTTTTATGAGTTGCCAGTTCATATCTTCCTTTGCTCATTTTATTTGGGTCTTGATATTTTTGCTTTTTTAAAAAGTTTGTGTCTTTGTAATTCATGGGAGTTGTAATACTAGAACTGTCACTTTTCCCACAGGCTTTTAAAGAAACAGTGTTTTCATCGGGCCCTGAAAGTAATGAAAATGAAGTATGATAAAGACATAAAAATAGAAAAAGATAAAGGAAAATTTCTGAAAGTGGGAAAGAAGAAGATAAAAAGAGCAAGAAAGAAAATATAAAAGAAGAAAAGACAGAAAAGGAAAAAGAGAAAAAGAAAGATGTTGAAAAGGAAGAGTCCAAAAAGGTAAGTTTCCTGAAGTTAAATTAAAACTTTAAAAGTCACTGTGGGGGCTGGCAGTAGGCGCAGAGGCTGTTTTTTCTGGAGACCCACAGTCAGTTTCCAACACCCACGTGGAGGCTCATACCCTCTGTTAACTCCAGTTCCGGGGATATCTTCTGGCTCCCTTTTTCTTTTCTTTCATTTTATTGATATTTATTGAGCTCTACATTTTTCTCTGATCCCCTCCCTGTCTTCCTGCTCCCCTTTCAATCCTCCCACAAGGTCCTCATGCTCCCAATTTCCTCAGGAGATCTTGTCTTGTTCTACTTTCTACTTCCCATGAAGATTATATCTATGTATGTCTCTCCTAGTGTCCGCATTGTTGTCTAAGTTCTCTGGGATTGTGGTTTGTAGGCTGGCTTTCTTGGCTTTATGTTTAAAAACCACCTATGAGTGAGTACATTTGATAATTTTCTTTCTGTGTCTGGGTTACCTCACTCAAAATAATGTTTTATAGCTCCATCCATTTTCCTGCAAAATTCAAGCTGTTGTTATTTTTTTCTGCTGTGTAAATGTACCATTGTGTAAATGTACCACATTTTTGTTATCCATTCTTCGATCCAGGGGCATTTGGGTTGTTTCCAGGTTCTGGCTATGACAGACAAAGCTTCTGTGAACATAGTTGAGCACATTTCCTTGTGGCACAATTGAGCACCCTTTGGGTATATACCCAAAAGTGGTATTACTGGGTCTTGAGGAAGGTTGTTTCCTAATTTTCTGAGAAATCACCACACTGACATCCAAAGGGGTTGTAACGGCTTGCATTCCCACCAGCAATGCAGAAGTGTTCCCTTTCCCCTCAACCTTTCCAGCATAAGTTGTGATCAGTGTTTTTGATCTTGGCCATTCTTAGAGGTGTAAGATGGAATCTCCAGAGTTGTTTTGAATTGCATTTCTCTGATGACTAAGGATGTTGACAATTTCTTAAGTGTCTTTCAGCCATTTCAGATTCCTCTGTTGAGAGATCTCTGTTTAGGTCTGTACTCCATTTTTTATTGGATTATGTGATCTTTTGGTGTCCAATTTCTTGAGTTCTTTGTACATGTTTTGGAGATCAGACCTCTGTCTGATGTGGGGTTAGTGAAGATCTTTTCCCATTCTGTAGGCTGTTGTTTTGTCTTGTTGGCCGTGTCCTTTGCTTTACAGAAGCTTTTCAGTTTTAGGAGGTCCCGCTTATTAATTGTTTCTCTCAGTGTCTGTGCTGCTGGAGTTCTATTTAGGAAGTCGTTCCCTGTGCCAGTGCGTTCAAGTGTACTTCCCACTTTCTCTTCTGTAAGGTTCAGTGTGGCTGGCTTTATGTTGAGGTCTTTTTTTTATTTATTTATGGGCATTGTGTTGGATCTGTTTCTGGCTCTCTTAAACGCTCTGCATTCACATGTTTTAGACAAAAATGCAGGGAAAACATCCATACACAAATTAAAAAAGTAAAAATCATCTGTACATGTGATTTTTTAATTGGCCTATGATCATAAAGCTTTTACAGCCGCATGATACTGTAAATACTGATCTTATTTTTTTTCACGGTTTATTTTTTTATATTTAAAAATTTCCATTCCCTCCCCTCCTCCTCCCCCCCTCCCCTCCCCTCCCCTGCACCCATACCCCCCCCCCCTCCCTCTCCAGGCCAAGGAGCCATCGGGGTTCCCTACTCTTTGTTAAGACCAAGGTCCTCCCAACTCCCCCCAGGTCCAGGAAGGTGATCGACCAAGCTGAGAAGGCTCCCACAGAGCCCATCCATGCAGAAGAATCAAAGCCCAGCGCCATTGTCCTTGGCTTCTCAGTCAGCCCCCACTGTCAGCCACATTCAGAGAGTCCGGTTTGGTCGCATGTTCCATCAGTCCCATTCCAACTGGAGTTGGTGATCTCCCGTTAGTTCTGTCCCACTGTCTCCATGGGTGAACGCACCCCTCACGGTCCTGACTTTCTTTCTCATGTTCTCCCTCCTTCTGCTGCTCCTCATCAGGACCTTGGGAGCTAGGTCCAGTGCTCCAATATGGGGCTCAGTCGTTTTCCTCATCTATTGCCAGGTGGAGGTTCTATGGTGATATGCAAGAAATTCATCAGTATGGCTATAGGAACTGGCCTTTTCAGGCTCCCTCTCCTCGTCTTCCCAAGGAACTAGCTGGGGGCATCTCCATGGAAACCCGGGAACCCCTCTAGGGTCAAGTCTCTTGACAACCCTCAGATGGCTCCCTTAATTAAGGTATATGTTTCCCTGCTCCCATATCCACCCTTCCTGTATCCCAAGCATCCCATTCCTCCAAGCTCCCCCCATTCTCCCTTCATGCTTCTCTCCCCATCTTCCCTTGGCCCCGTCTTGCCCCACTCTCAAGTTCCCAATTTTTGCCCTGCGATCGTGTCTACTTCCAATATCCAGGAGGATTACTATATGTTTTTCTTTGGGTTCACCTTCTTATTATCTTCTCAGGGATCCCGAATTATAGGCTTGATGTCCTTTAATTATGGCTAGAAACCGATTATGAGTGAGTACATCCCATGTTCATCTTTTTGGGTCTGGGTTACCTCACTCAGAATAGTGTTTTCTATTTCCATCCATTTGCATGCAAAATTCAAGATGTCATTGTTTTTTAACCGCTGAGTAGTTTTCTAACATGTATATATTCCACACTTTCTTCATCCATTCTTCCACTGAAGGGCATCTAGGTTGTTTCCAGGATCTGGCTATTACAAATAATGCTGCTATGAACATAGTTGAGCAAATGCTTTTGTAGTATGATTGGGCATATCTTGGGTACATTCCCAAGAGTGGAGTTACTGGGTCCTGGGGTAGGTTGATCCCAAATTTCCTGAGAAACCACCACACTGCTTTCCAATGTGGTTGCACAAGTTTGCATTCCCACCAGCAATGCATGAGTGTACCCCTTACCCCACAACCTCTCCAGCAAAGGCTATCATTGGTGTTTTTGATTTTAGCCAATCTGACAGGTGTAAGATGGTATCTCAAAGTTGTTTTGATTTGCATTTCCCTGATAGCTAAGGAGGTTGAGCATGCCCTTAAGTGTCTTTTGGCCATTTAAACTTCTTCTGTTGAGAATTCTCTGTTCAGTTCAGCGCCCCATTTTTTAATTGGGTTAATTAGCATTTTGAAGTCTAGTCTCTTGAGTTCCTTATATATTTTGGAGATCAGACCTTTGTCTGTTGCGGGGTTGGTGAAGATCTTTTCCCAGTCAGTAGGCTGCCTTTGTGTCTTAGTGACAGTGTCCTTTGCTTTACAGAAGCTGCTCAGCTTCAGGAGGTCCCATTTATTCAATGTTGCCCTTAATGTCTGTGCTGCTGGGGTTCTACGTAGGAAATGGTCTCCTCTGCCCATTTGTTGTAGAGTACTTCCCACTTTCTCCTCTATCAAGCTCACTGTGTTCAGATTAATATTGAGGTCTTTAATCCATTTGGACTTGAGTTTTGCGTATGGTGATAGGTATGGATCTACTTTCATTCTTCTACAGGTTGACATCCAGTTATGCCAGCACCATTTGTTGAAGATGCCCTCTTTCTTCCATTGTGTACTTTTGGCTCCTTTATCAAAAATCAGGTGTTCATAGGTTTGTGGTTTAAGATCCGGGTCTTCTATACAATTCCATTGTTCGACTTCTCTGTTTTTATGCCAATACGAAGCTGTTTTCAATACTGTAGCTCTGTAATAGAGTTTGAAGTCAGGGATGGTAATGCCTCCAGAAGTACCTTTATTGTTTAAGATTGTTCTGGCTATCCTGGGTTTCTTGTTTTTCCATATAAAGTTGATCATTGTCCTCTCAATATCTGTGAAGAATTTTGTTGGGACCTTGACGGGGATTGCATTGAATCTATAGATTGCCTTTGGTAGAATTGCCATTTTTACTATGTTGATCCTCCCAATCCACGAGCAAGAGAGATCCTTCCATTTTCTGGTATCCTCTTCAATTTCTTTCTTCAAAGACTTAAAGTTGTTGTCAAATAAATCCTTCACTTCCTTGGTTAGAGTTACTCCCAGATATCTTATGCTATTTGTGGCTATTGTGAAAGGTGATACTTCTCTGATTTCCCTCTCTGCTTCCTTATCCTTTGTGTATAGAAGGGCAACTGATTTTTTGGAGTTGATCTTGTATCCTGCCACATTACTGAAGGAATTTATCAGCTGTAGGAGTTCTTTGGTGGAGTTTTTGGGGTCGCATATGTACACTATCATATCATCTGCAAATAACGAAAGTTTAACTTTTTCCTTTCCAAATCGAATCCCCTTGATTCCCTTATGTTGTCTTATTGCTATTGCTAGAACTTCAAGCACTATATTGAAGAGATAAGGAGAGAGTGGACAGCCTTGTCGTGTTCCTGAATTTAGTGGGATGGCCTTGAGTTTCTCTCCGTTTAATTTGATGTTAGCTGTCGGCTTGCTGTAAATAGCCTTTATTATATTTAGGAATGACCGTTGTATCCCTAATCTTTCCAAGACCTTTATCATAAAGGGGTGCTGAATTTTGTCAAATGCTTTTTCAGCATCTAATGAGATGATCATATGGTTTTTTCCTTCAGTTTATTTATATGATGGATTACATTGATAGATTTTCGTATGTTGAACCAGCCCTGCATCTCTGGGATGAAGCCTACTTGATCGTAGTGGATAATTTTTCTCATGTGTTCTTGGATTCGGTTTGCCAGTACTTATTTATTTTTTTAAAGGCTTCAAATGTATTTTAATAAGGTGATGCTGCATAACTGCTCCATTTCTCAGAAAAAAATTCAAATTGAAAGTATCAGGAACAAATCAAAGAGTACACCAATAAAAAATGCATAGCGTAACTACCTAAGATAGGCAAGGCTAAGAGCTACTGTCAGACCTTCAACACACAGCAACCCTGTTCCCAAGATTGTACTAGGCCTATCAAGAAAAGCTGTGAACAGCAATATCAGACAGAAAAGGGCATTCATTCTTGAGTAGTCCTTACCCAAGAAAAACATGGAGGCAAGTTAACACAAGACTTTTTTAAAAAAAGATATACTAAAATGAAAACCTCTAAGAGAAAATGTCTTCCTTAGGACATGAAGGGATTATATACGAGATATAACAGAACCGTATGTATGTTGTAACCTCTGCGGACATTTGTCTGAATTCTCACCTGGGAGTGAGTGGAGGAATTGGGCTAGGTCATTGGAGCATGTTTAGGTTTTGTGGTATATATGTGGCAGTGTCTCTGGGGTTGAGGGGAATAAAGATGAAAAAGTAATGAAAACATGATGAATGAAGGAGGGATGCAAGGAAGAAAGCAAGGAAGGAAAGAAGGAAACAGGAATGATCAGGATTAATGGAGCTCTCTGAGTTCACTTTGCTATGATTCAAGGCCCTCAACAATCAATACATTTCAGGAATGCACCAGACAGACTTGAGAAAGCAATATACCACAGACTTTGATTTGTTAAATAACACCCCTCCCCTGCCCTCTGCCTCCAAGCATACTCCCTAGAGTATTACAGGCAGGGAAGACCTATCTATTGGGAAAAACCCCTAACTTTTCCAGGGTAGAATTCTGGCTAGTCCAAAACAAACCTTTCTTTTAAGGGTTGCGGGAAACTAGACACTGCAACTTTTATTTAGTATCGGCGGCGTTTATTTGGAGCAAATTCAGCTCCAGGAGCTGGACGGTTGAAAGCAGGAGGATTTCCACCAATTGCTCCAATTCCTTCCATTGTAGCAGTTTGGCCGAAACGTTCAGTTGTTGGTGGGGTCAATCCCAAAGTTCCATCTGGCATCATAGTGGCAGGTCCTGGAGGAGCTGGGGTACCAGTTGGCACAGGAGCAGGGGGCATAGCACCTCTATTGTTTATGCCCATAGCACCTCCCATAGCCATTTGGCCCATCCGTATCTCTTGTTCTCTCGCATCAGGGAAGGTTCCCTTGAATGCTTCCTGCTGTCGCCGCATCATTTCTTCTTGTTGCCGTCGCATTTCTTCCTCACGGCACCTGCGTTCCTCTTCTTGCCTGAGCTCTAGCTGCTTTCGTTTCTGAACCTCTTGGTTATGCAGCTCCTCCATTCTCCGAAGCTCTTCTTGACGCCTCATCAAATCCTGCCTCATTAGCATAACCTGGTGCTCATGGCGTGCTGCTTCCATCTCCATCTCCTCACGAGCCTCCTTGATGTTGCGGTCCACTTGATCCTGCTGTTGCTTCTCCATCTCAATGAGTGCCTTCCAGCGCATGGCATACTCATACTCAAAGGACCCCGGCTGTGCAAATCTGGGTGGTTGTTCTCGCTCCTTGTGAAATTGCTGGGTTTTTATAACCAGCTTCTCTGGAAGTCCCTCCTCATCATCTAACTGGTTCATAGGTTCCACAGTCACAGGCCGAGGAAATGTGGTTAGCAAGAAGGAACCTTCACTGCATTTGTCCAGAGCTTTCCGAGCAGCTGGCTTCCCTGAGAACTCAACAATACCTTTCCCTGAGGGCCTTCCTCGGTCATCCACAATGACCACAGCCCTCTCCACCTGGCCAAACACAGAAAAGGCTTCTTCCAGCAGTTCGTTGGACATATACTGAGGAAGGTTGCGGACTGTAAGGGATGCACTATGACAGGCAAAGTGCACACGTAGCTGCTTTCCACGGAGTGGCATATTATCCAACTCCACTTTGGCAATTTCCGCTAGGGTTCGTGTTTCCAAGCGAATAAAGCCAAAGCCTTTATCCTTATGAATGAAAACCTCGCCTGCTTTCCCGTATTTCTCAAAAAGTTTCCTCATTTCCTCCTCAGTGATGTCAGGAGGAAGATTGCCCACAAAGAGACGGCTTCGTTGAGTGAACGTCTTCTCTCCTGGTTTCCTAAAGTTCTTCAGGTCAATGGTTAAACCTTCATTCTGGCTGCTGGCCTGCTGTCCATTTGCAGGTATTGGTGGAGGTGGTTGCTGCTGCTGCTGCTGCTGCTGCTGCTGCTGCTGCTGCTGCTGCTGCTGCTGCTGCTGCTGCTGCTGCTGCTGCTGGTGATGTTGGTGGTGCTTCCTTGGAGTATGGTTCTGCTTCTCCCAGTTAAAGGTTTTATTGCTCTGCATGTTTGCACCTTGACTTCAATGTGAGCACAGCAAAGTGTCTGTCTCCCAATCCTCTCTAACCCCGACTTCCTCTGCCCACAGTTCTTTCCTCAGAGTAACGGCGACCTTGCCAGTATTTTATTGAGAATTTTTGCATCCATGTTCATGAGTGAGATTGGCCTGTAATTCTCTTTCTTGGTTGAGTCTTTGTGTGGTTTAGGTATCAGGGTAACTGTAGCTTCATAAAAGGAATTTGGCAATGACTCTTCTGTTTCTATATTATGAAATACCTTAAGGAGTATAGGTATTAGGTCATCTTGGAAGTTCTGGTAGAATTCCGTATTGAAACCATCTGGTCCTGGGCTCTTTTTGGTAGGGAGGTTTTTGATAACAGTTTCTAATTCTTCGCGACTAACAGGACTATTTAGAGCATTTACCTGGTCCTGGTTTAACTTTGGTATATGGTATTTATCTAAAAAAAGTCCATTTCTTTTACATTTTCCAATTTTGTGGCATACAGGCTTTTGTAGTAAGATGTAATGATTCTCTGAATTTCCTCTGTGTCTGTGGTTATGTCCCCCATTTCATTTCTGATCTTATTAATTTGCGTGTTCTCTCTCTGCCATTTGATTAGTTTGGCTAAGGGTTTGTCAATCTGGTTGATTTTCTCCAAGAACCAGCTTTTTGTTTCATTGATTCTTTGGATTGTTTTCTGTGTTTCTATTTTGTTGATTTCTGCCCTCAGTTTGATAATTTCCAGTCTTCTCCTCCTAGGTGAGTCTGCTTCATTTTTTTTTCCAGAGCTTTCAGGTGTGCTGTTAAGTCACCAATGAGTGCTTTCTCCGTTTTCTTTAAGTGGGCACTTAGTGCTATGAACTTTCCTCTTAGCACTGCTTTCATTGTGTCCCATAAGTTTGAGTATGTTGTGTCTTTGTTTTCATTAAATTCAAGAAAGACTTTAATTTCTTTCTTTATTTCTTCCTTGACCCAGGTGTGGTTCAGTAGTTGACTGTTCAGTTTCCATGAGTTTGTAGGCTTTCTGGGGGTAGCATTGTTGTTGAATTCTAATTTTAATCCATGGTGATCCGATAAGACACAGGTAGTTACTAATTTTTTTTTGTAACTGTGGAAGTTTGCTTTGTTACCGAGTATATGGTCAATTTTTGAAAAGGTTCCATGAGCCGCAGAGAAGAAGGTATAGTCTTTCCTATTTGGGTGGAATGTTCTATAGATGTCTGTGAAGTCCATTTGGTTCATTACCTCCATTAAGTCTTTCAATTCTCTGTTAGGTTTCTGTCTGATTGACCTGTCCATTGGTGAGAGAGGAGTGTTGAAGTCTCCTACTATTAGTGTGTGTGGTTTGATGGCTGCCTTGAGTTCCAGAAGTGTTTCTTTTACATAAGTGGGAGCTTTTATATTAGGGGCATATTCAGGATTGAGACTTCATTCTGAAGGATTTTTTCTGTTATGAGTATAAAGTGTCCCTTTCCATCTCTTCTGATTGATTTTAGTTTGAAGTCAGCTTTGTTAGAAATTAGTATGGCCACACCGGCTTGTTTCTTAGGTCCATTTGCTTGATAAACCTTTTCCCAACCCTTTACTCTGAGTAGGTGTCTGTCTTTGTGGTTGAGGTGTGTTTCTTATAAACAGCAGAATGTTGGATCCTGTTTTCGTATCCAATCTCTTAGCCTGTGCCTTTTTATAGGTGAATTGAGTCCATTGATATTAAGTGATATTAATGACCAGTGGTTGTTAACTCCGGTTATTTTTTTTGTAGTAGAGTTTGTGTGTTTCCCTTCTTCTACTTGTGCTGGTGAAGGGTCGCTAGTTATTGTGGGCATTGTTGGACTCCTTGGTTTGTGATTTTCCTTCTATTACTTTCTGCAAGGCTGGATTTGTCGCTACGTATTGTTTAAATCTGTTTTTGTCCTGGAATATCTTGTTTTCTCCATTGATGGTGAATGCTAGCTTTGCCGGGTATAGAAGTCTGGGCTTGTATCCATGTTCCCTTAGTGTCTGTAGCACATCTATCCAAGACCTTCTGGCTTTCATGGTTTCCATTGAGAAGTCAGGTGTAATTCTGATAGGTTTCCCTTTGTATGTTACTTGACCTTTTTCCTTTGCAGCTCTTAATATCTGTTCTTCATTCTGTATGTTTTGATTATTATATGGCGTGGGGATGCTTTCTTTTGATCCAGTCTATTTGGTGTTCTGTAGGCTTCTTGTAGGTTCATAGGAATATCCTTCTTTAGGTTGGGGAAATTTTCTTCTATAATTTTGTTTAATATATTTTCTGGGCCTTTGAGTTGTAGTTCTTCTTCTTCTACCCCAATTATTCTTAAGTTTGGTCTTTTCATGGTGTCCCAGATTTCCTGGATGCTTTGTGTTAAGAATTTGTTGGATTTGTTTTGTTCTTTAATCTGCGATTTTATTTCCTCTATAGTATCTTCAGAGTCCGAGATTCTTTCTTCCATCTCTTGTATTCGGTTGGAAATACTTGTCTCTGGAGTTTCTGTTCATTTACTCAGAATTTCCATTTCCAGTCTTCCCTCAGATTGTGTTTTCCTCATTACCTCCATTTCATTTTTCAGGTCTTGTACTGTTTCCCTTACCTGTTTGATTGCTTTTTCCTGCTTTTTTTGTTTTTCTTGGGTATCTTTGAGAGATTTCTTTCATCTACTTTTTTGTTTGTCATCTCCATTTCTTTATGGCAGTTTTTTACCTCCTGTTTAAGGTCCTCTATTATTTTCATGAAGTACTGTTTAAGGTCGATTTCTTCTATTTCTTCTGGAGTAGGGTGTTCAATTCTTGTTGTTTCGGGATGACTGGATTCTGGTGATGACATGTTGCCTTTCGGGTTGTTGGAGGAGTTCTTGCATTGGCGCCTGCCCATCTCTTCCTTCAAATGGAGCTAGGAGAGACTTGGTGACTTGTTCCAATCCTTGCTCTGACTGAATCTGGGTGGATCTCCTCAGTGCCAGGGCAGAAGCTATTCCTTGCAGCACAGTCTGAAGGAGCCCGCACTCCCTTGCAGGGCTCCTCAGACCTGCCTGGAGGGCAGCCTCTTCCCCCCTCTGGTTAGGTGGCCTTGGGACAGGGTCAGGACAGTTGAATACACTAGGGAAGGCCGTCTAGATGGGACTCCACAGCACTGAATCAGGGATTCCTTGTGGCTGAGGGACGCCCCCAAGATGTGTCTTCCAGTTATAAGATCTGGTGTCTTTGCTCCCAGATGTGTCTTCTGGTCCTCCTAGATGTGTCTTCTGGTCCTCCCAGATGTGTCTTCTGGTCTTAATGTCCAGTGTCTTTGCTGGCCAGGGAGTTCTGGAGAGGGCCTACCTTGCCGCAGGCAGGCTAATGAAACAAAGAAGCTCCCACCCACCGGTTGCACTCCCTGAGCAGTCCCAGCGCCCTGCTTGGGCTGAGCTGGAGATGTTATGAACCCGAAGAGGGGAGGTAGAAGGGACAGGTTTTTCTCGGTGAAAGCTGGGTGGGGTCAGAAGATGGAGGCAGTAGCTAGTGAGACTAGCCCCAGCCGGAAGACTAGAAAGTGTAGCCGGTCAGGAAGTGGCTGTGATCTGTCTCCCAGGCTGCTGCCGAGGGGCTGTAAATACTGATCTTAAGGATTTTTATTAATGTTGAAATCGTCAGATTTCTCCCCTCATTAATGTTACAGTGTTTTCTGTCTGAAGCATTTATTCCATTCACCTGTCTGTTCATAGGAGGAAACTTCAGGAACTCCAAATAAGAAGGAAACTAAGAGAAAATTGAAACTTGAGCCACATGATGATCAAGTTTTTCTGGATGGAGATGAGGTGAGATTAGAATATTGGGTTTGAGTATGATAGAACACACCAGTTTTTCATAGAAAATCTTCGAAATATATTTGATACCATCACTATGAAAAGAAATAATTTAGAAAAATCTAATACTAAATTTAAGTACATGAAAGTAACTTTCAAAATATTCACTTTTCTAATCTACTTTTATAAGAAGTTAGAATCAGATTTGACTAGCTATGAGTAATGTGAAACCTGAAATTACGATCGCTTAGTATAGAACAGATGCTGGTGTCTTTCTCATTAGTGTAGTCTAGGGCTGAGCAGCACAGGCATGGAGCTCCATGGCGGGCCTGAGAGCCTCCTTTCTTTTTCCCCATGTTAGAATCTTCCAGCCAAGGTGCCTCATGATCCATGAAGACCATCAACCCTAAAACTACATCCACAGAGAAGAGGAATGAGAGGCACATTTATTCCTTTGCAGCAAACCATCTTATGGACGCACACTTGGATTTACTGAGCAGCTTCTGTAAAGCAAAGGACACTGTCACTAAGACACAAAGGCAGCCTACTGACTGGGAAAAGATCTTCAGCAACCCCGCAACAGACAAAGGTCTGATCTCCAAAATATATAAGGAACTCAAGAGACTAGACTTTAAAATGCTAATTAACCCATTTAAAAAATGGGGCACTGAACTGAACAGAGAATTCTCAACAGAAGAAGTTCAAATGGCCAAAAGACACTTAAGGGCATGCTCAACCTCCTTAGCTATCAGGGAAATGCAAATCAAAACAACTTTGAGATACCATATTACACCTGTCAGATTGGCTAAAATCAAAAACACCAATGATAGCCTTTGCTGGAGAGGTTGTGGAGTAAGAGGTACACTCATCCATTGCTAGTGGGAATGCAAACTTGTGCAACCATATTGGAAAGCAGTGTGGTGGTTTCTCAGGAAATTTGGGATCAACCTACCCCAGGAGCCAGCAATCCCACTCTTGGGAATATACCCAAGATATGCCCAATCATACTACAAAAGCATTTGTTCAGCTATGTTCATAGCAGCATTATTTGTAATAGCCAGATCCTGGAAACAACCTAGATGCCCTTCAGTGGAAGAATGGATGAAGAAAGTGTGGAATATATACATGTTAGAAAACTACTCAGCGGTAAAAAAACAATGACATCTTGAATTTTGCATGCAAATGGATGGAAATAGAAAACACCATCCTGAGTGAGGTAACCCAGACCCAAAAAGATGAACATGGGATGTACTCACTCATAATCGGTTTCTAGCCATAAATAAAGAACATCGAGCCTATAATTTGTGATCCTAAGGAAGCTAAATAAGAAGGTGAATCCAAAGAAAAACATATAGTTACCCTCTTGGATATTGGAAGTAGACAAGATTGCTGGGCAAAAATCGGGAACTTGGGGGTGGGGTGGGATGAGGGTAAGGGGAGATGGGGAGAGAAAAGTGTGAAAGGGAGGATGGGGAGAGCTTGGGGGAATGGGATGGTTGGGATGTAGGAAGGGTGGATGTGGGAACAGGGGACTATATATCTTAATTAAGGGAGCCATTTTAGGGTTGGCAGAGACTTGACTCTAGAGGGGTTCCCAGGCATCCAGGGAGATGCCCCCAGCTAGTTCCTTGGGCAGCTGAGGAGAGGGAGCCGGAAATGGCCAGATCCTATAGCCATACTGATGAATATCTTGCATATCACCATAGAACCTTCACATGACGATGGATGGAGATAGAGACAGAGCCCCACATTGAAGCACCGGACTGAGCTCCCAAGGTCCAAATGAGGAGCAAAAGGAGGGAGATCATGAGCAAGGAAGTCAGGACCACGAGGTGTGTACCCACCCACCGAGATGGTGGGGCTGATCTAATCGGAGCTTACCGAGGCCAGTTGGACTGGGACAGAAAAAGCACGGGATAAAACCGGACTCCCTGAACATGGCGGACAATGAGGGCACTGAGAAGCCAAGGACAGTGGCACTGGATTTTGATCCCTACTACATACAATGGCTTTGGGGGAGGGGCTAGCCTGTTTGGATGCTCACCTTCCTAGACCTGGATTGAGGGGGGAGGACCTTGGACTTCCCACAGGGTAAGGAACCCTTACAGCTCTTCGGACAGGAGAGGGAGGGGGGGAGTGGAGTGGGGAGGTAAATGGGAGGTGGTGAGGAGGCAGAAATTTTTAATAATAATAATAATAATAATAATAATAATAAACAATGAAGCACTGATACATTCTATGATTACCTGAAATAAAGTCTTCAAAATGCACTTTTTATACTGAGGGTTTAATTTGCCCAGTCAAAATGCAGAGTTTCTATTATCATAGAGAGAAACAGCAGAATGGTTCATGGGAATCACCTACTGGTTTCTGGCTCTTCAACAGTGTTTCATCAGACTCAGCTCCTGAGAGGCCTGAAATTTTCAACATTGCTAATGCTTTGTTCAAGGACATAGTTCCATTCTATGTTTTGTAGTGGGATTTATGTGGTGATGGCCTTGCATGAATTTACCTTGTTATGGTAGTCACTTGACTACTAAAAAATAGTAACTATGTCTTTGCAGCTGAACTGATGTGAATTTCAAGACATAGTCTTTCTTAATTCACTGATACCGATTACCAAATATGTAAAAAGCAGTGGCTCCTAGGGCTCTCTGTTTGAAATTCTGCAATGGGAAGAGCTTAGATATCCTGAGTTAAGCACTGAGTACATCAGTATGTGCCAGACGCTTGGCAGATGCTGGAAATGGTGTAGTAAAATACAGCGCAATCCTCTGTAAAGAATTTTAGAGTCCGCTAAAGACATAGGTGCCTACACATCTCTCTGTATTCTGTATAAGGTAGTAAGCATTGCTGGTTACCAGTTAGGTAGGCTTAATTTAGTCAGGAAGGATAAGGAGAGTCTGGAGACGGTAGACACCTGACGTAAGTCTTCAGAACCCACTGGCAGATTGCCCATGTACCAGCAAGGAATTATAGGTGTGTCCGGGAGGAAGCAGGCTGAACAAAAGGTGAACGCTTGTCATCTTGAAAAGGTTAAGTGTTTACACACATACCCACACACTCAAGAAACACCATGTCTCTGGACTTTTAAAATTAGAAAATGTCTCTTTTTAAAACATAGCGGTTTAGGGTTTTATTTAGTGGTGAGTAACAAAACTAATGTTTGTGAATCTAATTCCCAGGGAATATGTAAACAGTATAATAAAGGTTGAGTTGAAATCCCAAGTGTTAGAGATATAAATAGATCAGAATAAAAACAATAAAAAGTTTAAAATAGAACTCGGAAATGGAAGAATGCTGTACTTTACAGAAACTGAGAGCTCAAGCTAAGAGCCTTTTAATGACTGAGTGTAGTTCTGATCTTGAAAGGAAAAAGTTCTTTGGGTGTTAGGAGGTTGGGGTGCCTTCGAGGAGCTACAGTGTGGAATAAACTTGACTACAATATGACCGTAGAACTTTTAAGCACCGAGGTTTCTTGATTCTTGTAGGTTTATGTGTGGATCTATGACCCAGTTCACATTAAAACATTTGTCATAGGATTAATTCTTGGGGTAAGTAGGCAGATATAAGTAGCTTTTCAGTGTAATCTAGAGTTTAGAGGGCAAAGTGTAGCACCCCAAAGGTAAATATTTCTAAATTTAATACAAAGTAAGAACTGTTTAAGAAGATACTTTACATAAAATTGGAGTATAAGTAATAAACTAAAATTTTTTGCAACAACTAAAACAAATATTGTTAAGAGATTAACATGGTAGAGCAGCCTGGTTAAATAGAGACAGGTGTAGCCACACATAGGAGGAAACACAGGACCAGTCTTTTGAGTAAGACTCAGTTTTAACAGTGAAGTAGTGAGGACTAAGGTTACAAAAGGTATCAGTGAAAGTGTGAGGGGAGGGAGGACACACTCCAACAATTGATGGTGTGTGTGTGTGTATGTGTGTGTATACACACACACACACACATCAGGCAGTTTGACAATACTTTTCAAATTGTAGGTGTCAATACCTTGACCCTGTAAGTTGTACTCTTTTAGGGATCATGCCATCTGCAAAAACTGAGACTTGGATGTCTAACTTCGAATCTCCATCCATTTTATTTCTTTTTCTTGTCTTATTGTTTTAGATAAGACTTTGAGCGCACTCAACACTCTAAGTCCCGAAAAATGACAATCCTCCTCGGTGCTCAGCAAGTGTGTTGGGGTTGTGGGAGCAACCTCAGCACTCAGATCTGTAAGGTAGAGGATCTGTCTTTGTATTATCAAAGGTTCCTGAGTATTTGTCAAGCTGCTGCCAATATTGGGGTATTCATCATCTGTTCTTGGAGATGTACTTTCAATTCAATTGTCAGTTAGTCCACATATCTTGTAGATTTTTGTCTTATGAATACACACATTGAAGTGGTATGCAGTCATCAGTGTGTGTTGCCTCTCTCTGTGCCAATGATTGCCTTGTTTTAAGGGTCGCTCTCCAAATAATGATATATGTGTCCTGACTTCTTTTGATTAGTGTTTTCCTAGAATGTCTTTCCCACACTTTTACTTCTAACATAAATTATCACTATAGTTTTAAGTGAGCTTCTCTCTCTTTTTTTGAAACAAAGTTTTCATTTATTAAATAAAATGTGTATACACACTCAGAGAACAAAGTGTGGATGTAAGGGAAGTACAGCTTAAGTGCTTTGGTGGTAGTTTCTGTTGTTTGTTTGTTTTGGGGGAAGATGGGAAGTTGGGGAGGGACTTAGAGGAAAAAGAAGAAGAGGGAGGAGAAACTGTGGTTGACATGTAAAAACATAATTTATCCATAATAAATGGATAAGTAGTTTCTGATACATAGCACACCTTTGGGTCATGGCTGTTTTATTTTTTTTTTTTTACTACAACCTGTGAACCCCTGTCTTTTGCTAATACATTTACAGTTACTGTAATAGGGGACTTAGTGATGGAGCACATGAGCCTGTGGACACATTTCACATTGGTACCACAACACCCTTCATAAAACTATAAAGTTCAGACCCCGCACTCAGAACTGATTGCACTCTTTTTTCAAAATCTTTGAAGGGAAATTACATTTTAAAAAGTAACTTAATCCCTTCTGGACAAGCATGCCTACCCAATTTCTAAACATTTCTTCCTCTGTTAGTGAAGAATAACATGAAACAGGTATGAGGTGTGTAGACGATTATTCTATACTCCTGCATAGGGATCCATCCCCTCCTTAGCCCTGTTGGCAACTAAGTTATGGAAGTCAGAATTTAAACAGGGTCAATAGAGCTGCCTTCCTTCTCGAGGCTCTAGGAGAGAAGTCATTCCCATACCTGTTTCATTTTCTAGAAGTTGTCTACATTCACCTTGGTTTGTGGCCCAGCATTACCCCACCTTCTGACACAACTTTCACATCTCCTTGTCTGCTTCTGGTCGCCCTCTCATGGGGGTATTTGTTAGTTACTCTCTGCAAGATCCAGGGCAACTTCCTCGCCGCTAGTCCTTAACTTATTCGTATTGATAAAGACTCTTTTACAACAGAAGACAGCATAGTCACAGGCTGTAGCAACTGGAAAGTCTTTCAAGAATCATTATCATTGCGAGTCAGAGCCAGGAGGAATCTCTGTGGGTTTGAGGCCAGCCTGGTCTACAGTATGTGTTCCGGGACAGCCAGAGCCACACAGAGAAACTCTGTCTTAAAAACAAAAACAAAAACAAAAACCCATCAGCACACCCACTTAACATTTCACAGTGACGCTGCAAAGTGGCCAGCTTTTTCCAAGCAATATGTAAATTTAGGGCAGCATTAGTCAAATTACCAGGTAAATGTGTAAAAAAGTTGAAAATGTTAGTTTTAATCAACAGAAAAATAAAGCTCCTCTCATATAACTAAATCAGCTCTGGGAAAGGTGCCCAAATGAGTGCAATATTTAGAAGAGTTGAAGATTTTTGCAATAAACACTAGGATGGGATTAGGCAGTGAGATAGCACTTCATATCAGACACCTAGAAAAGTTGGGCAGAAGAAAGTCACATCATAAATCTATGATGAAATAAATTCACTTTCTGCACACACACACACACACACACGTTCTATCAATCCTGTTCTCTAGAGAACCCTGACTAATGCACAGCCCAAGAAAGAGGGTTGTGCTGCAGCCAGCAAAGCTAAAGGGGTGGGGCTGTCTAAGTCAGCCCTTTGACGTTAGACACAGCTACAGGATTTGGAGTTTGGGGGTTTTGGTCTTGCTTTGATCCAGTATTTCCTCACTGTCCTCTATTATTTTACCATGCGTTTTGGAAGGGTAATGTATAACTGTGCAATTGTATATCAGAAGTATGTAGTTTGATTTTTTTACAGGGGGATTACAGTTAAGAGAGTACTGTGACATTGTTCAGACTGAAAGACTAGGGGGACTTTTGGAGTTGAACTAAATGCATTTTTTTCATTCTGATATGTTGGCCACAAGCCAACAGGAACAGGTATGGAATGTGGCTGTCTGAATGAGAATGACTCTCATAGTTGACCCCCAGTTCATAGAACTATGTGGGAAGGATTTGGAGGTGTGGCATTGTTGGAAGAGGCGTGACTGTCAGCTCTCTTTCTGCCTCAGTGTTTCAAGATGTGAGCTCTCAACTGTTGCTCCCGCATCATGCCTGTTTCCTGCTGCCGTGCTCCCTGCCATGACCATCATGGACGCATCCTCTGAAACTGTCAGTCCCGTTTAGAGCTTTCTTCTGGAAGTTTGTCTTGGGCATAGTGTCTCCTCACAGCAATAGAAAAAATAGAAAAGTAACAAAGACAAGATGCAATCTCATTTTTTTTTTTTTTGATACAGCGTTTCTCTGTATCTTGGATCCTGTCCTCGACTCCCTTCATAGACCAGGCTGGCCTTGTACTCACAGAGATTCCCCACCTGTCTGTGCTTCCCCAGTGCTGGGATTAAAGACGTGCGCCACCACAGCCTGGCTGCAATCTTCTTCTTATGTACATCATAAAACCAAATATAGCTATCTAAAAAGTGTCAAATACTAATACGGTAACAAGATGACACTCTTTGATTCTTTCAAAAAGTTTTATAAGTTTTCGTATCTATTACTCTCAACTTTCCATGTGCCGAAAAGCAAAATGAGTATTAGATTGAAAAAATATACACTGTCTTTAGTTACAAAATTCAGACAACTTATTTCTTCAATTACGAAAATATACTTTGAATATGACTTGAATTTTGAATAATGTGTTCACTGCATTAACCAGCAGGTAATTTAAACTGTTCAAAAGAATCTATATCTTGCTCGATTTTGTTTTATTTCATCATGATTTGTTGCAAGAAGGTGGCCAGCACTGACTTGGAGGCTTGGTCCCTCTGTTTCCAAAGACAGCCCCCAAGCTACTCTTCCACAGTATTGCTCAGAACCTCCTAAGAAAATGGCTTCTTGCGTCTAGCTCACGAGACACTTAGATTAGCTTTGAATGAAATGAAATTCCTCCTCTCAAAAGTACATCCTTGATTGTTTCTAGATACCACAGGAAAGAAGGGTTTTTAAACTCACATAGTGTCCTTGAGTGGGATGTGAGCTGCTCACGTGTCTGAGTCGGTGTAGAGTTTTGTGAGCGTGAGTGTAAATGCTTGGCTCCCCAGTCAGGACCAAGGAGTCAGTGGACAGGAATAAACGTTCATGAATGTTTCTAAGGAAAAGATCACATCAGAGTTTCACCACAGGAACGTTCCTATAAGTTCTGAACTAGCACCTGAGCATACAGGTAAAACTGATGCAGTCACACTGTGGGGCTGGGTGCGGGAGCAGAAGCATCCAGAAAGCATGAGGAACTGAAGAAAAAGAGGCCTTCCTTTCCCACAGTAACCACTGCGGTCAAACCCACAGACTGAAGCAGACTCTTCAGGCCCGAATCTGCATGCCAGCACTTCCTCGGTGAGGTTAGAGAGTTTCCTTGCTGGACGAGATTTTTAAGACAGGACAAAGGCTACAAATCCATCACAATTTCAGGCCCCTTTGACCCTCTTAACGGCTGGAGCAGTGAGGGACTCCCATGGTCACAGGAGTGGTGTGCAGCATCCTGTACTGCATCTGCAGATGCTTTGATGCCTCTGTTCTCTTTCTGGGAACACAGTGACTGTGTGAAGATTCCTGGGCTACCCTGATCCAGAAAACTCTAGACAGGATGGCCTGCCTCTTTCTGAGACCCAACACAATGAGTGCCTGGGAGTTCACCAGGTAAAACATAGTCTCAGGAGTGACTCCCGTGAGCATGGTCTAAGGAACCCTCAGTGGAGCCAGGCTGAAAGTGATGCCTCGTGGAAGTGTGAACAATAATCTCACAATAACAGTAACAATAATTTCCTTAGTCACTCCACTGTTGAGTGGTTATTTATGTGGAATTGACAACCAATACACTAACATCCCCTAGTCTCCCTGTTCTCACCTGTAAAACGAGGAAGAGAACTGCTTCCTCTGAGACATGGTCAGTTCGGTTCTGATGTCAGCAAGGTTCTTCTGACCTCCCTGCAGTGCACAACAAGGCCCTGGTGCCCAGCTCTGCTGCACGCAAGCAGAGCAGGGTCTGAACCATGGGCAAGTGAGGCCCGGTGCCTGATGCTGGGGGCAAAGTGAGGAGCACCCGGCAGTATGAATTAGACACCATGGTCATATGAACAATGGCGTTCAGGGAGAGGGATGGCAAGTTTGCCACAGGGGGGTTGCCTTCAATTCCCGGCGGGGATGGGGCCTGTCGGCATCCCTGTGTGAGGATGTTGATGAGGCAACATCGTCCACCGATGCGGGGTGGCCTGGGAATACTCTTGAGCCTTGCAAGGAGCCACAGGGCTGCACCAGCTGAAGCCCTGTCTACACCCCCACTGCCAGGGCCCTCCTCTAGGGATGTGCCGCTGCCTCCTTAGTAAAGGAGAGCTGGCCAGTGCTCTGCCTGCTAAGCACGAATAATTACTTTGAACCCTTGTAATTTAAGTACAGAAATAAATTTTCATGTAAATTGTCCAATATGGGACACAAATAGATTACAAATTCATATGATGCTACTGTTTTGTATAAATTCATGTATATATTTGGGATATTATTAACAATGCCCTGACTTCTTTTTTACCATTTTTTAAGTTTAAAGTTTATTTAGTTTTACATTTTTTAAAAGATTTATTTGCCTATTATGAATAGGTCTTCAGCCTGCATGTATGTCTGCATGCCAGACTAGAAGAGGGCACCAGATCTCATTCCGGATGGGTGTGAGGAACCATGGGGTTGGTGGGAATTGAACTCAAGACCTATGGAAGAGCAGCTAGTGCGCTTAACCACTGAGAAATCTCGCCTACCCACACCTCAGACTTGTACTTAGAAACATCCCACTGCACTTTCCGCTGGCATTCTCACCAGCTGTGTCCCTTTCCTCCACACGGGGGAAGTAGTGAAGCTCAGCAGTCACTGGGGAAGATGGGAAGTGGGGAGGAGCTGCTGAAGGCTCCAGGCCTCCTGGCTGGATCTTTCCCCAGTGTCTTTCCCTGCACCCCTTCCCTTGCTGGCAAACTTTCAGAATAAAGGAGGAGACATCGGTGATGACTAGGTGAAGAGACCTGAAGGAGCATGTAACATAAATCAAAAACAAACCACAAAAATTTCAAAAAAGCACGCGATTATAAATAACTATACAAGTGCCTCACTCTTGACCCTGATTATGGTGCATGCTTTCATTTCCAGTACACTGGAAGCAGAAACAGGTGGATCTCTAGGAGTTCCAGGCCAGCCTGGTCTACAAAGTGAGTTCCAGGACAGCCATGGCTATACAAAGAAATCCTGTCTCAAAACAAAACGATACAAAACAAAACAATTAAAAAAAAAAAAAAAAAAAAAAAACTTGCTAAAAAAAGTCCCACTCTAGATCCTCATGGAAACCCAACACACAGGTGATGTGTGTTCATATTTCACAGAGAACACAACACACAAAGTAGCCTAGAAGCAAGGCAACATGGCAAAGGTTTAAGGTGTGCTGGGGCAATTAGGGTTGGGTTTAGAATTCCAGATGCAGGTCAACAATAGGAGCTCAGATTGTAAAGCCGAGGTGCTGCCTGTACCCAGACATCCCTAGGAGCAGTGGAATGGGAAGCACCTTTCTATCTTTCTGTGTCAGTTAGTGCACGTGGGAGGAGGGAGGGGCCCTAAGAGGCTTTTGGGGAAGCCCTGTGTCAGGAGAAGACTCAGGCATGGGGACCCCAGGAGTGACGTCACTTCCTTAACAGTGACATCACAATGCAGAAACCTGCAACCAGGCAGCCAACTGAATAGAGACAGCTCAGAAGGATCACTTGTCTGGAGACAAGAGAGCGAGTAGAGATGTCCTGGTGCTGTTGGAGTTGCTGTTTGGGGAGTAGTGGGAGCTCCGACGACAGGGACAACTATAGGACGGGGAAACACAGAGGCCACTGCGTCAGAGGTACCTGGAGACGAAGGATTCATTCGTGGCTCCAGCACCTCTGGCCATTCGGCAGCCATAGCCAGGCCGATGTAGGTCAGGTAAGCACTCTGAAATCTCGGTTTTCCCAAATTTCACTCTTGGTGTTTGGCAGAGTGAAAGGGTCAGGAAAACATGGAATGATAATAACCAATCATGGCATTGCAGTCCTGTGCCAGTTTGAACCACCCACCCTGATCTCTCCTCAGGTGGCAGAGGACCAGGAGTCGGCCTCCAGGGACCTTACTGAGTCTGCCCCCGGGGACCAGAAGGAGGCCCTCCCCAGGGACCCGATGGGCTCCTGCTTGGAGGCCCAGCTGGAGTCCCTCCCTGGGGAGCACAGGAGCTCCTCCTTGCAGGCCCAGCCGGAGTCTATCCCCGGGGACCCAACTGATTCTGTCCTTGGGGACCCGATGGGCACGAGGCTGGAGGACCAGGGGGACCCGACTGATTCTGTTTTGGGGGACCCTACGGGCTCCACGCCGATGCCGGAGGACCAGCTGGACACTGTCCCCGGAGACCCGACTGAGTCTGTCCTTGGGGACCATATGGGCACCAGGCCGGAGGACCAGGGGGACCCGACAGATTCTGTTTTGGGGGACCTGACGGGCTCCACGCTGATGCCAGAGGACCAGCTGGACACTGTCCCCAGGGACCCGACTGAGTCTGTCCTTGGGGACCTGATGGGCCCCACGCCGGAGGACCAGGGGGACCCAACTGATTCTGTTTTGGCGGACCTGATGGTCTCCTCCTTGGAGGCCCAGCTGGAGTCCCTCCCTGGAGAGCACATGGGCTCCTCCCTGCAGGCCCAGCCGGAGTCTATCCACGGGGACCCAACTGATTCCGTCCTTGGAGACCCTATGGGCACAAGGTCGGAGGACCAGGGGGACCCGACTGATTCTGTGTTGGGGGACGCGATGGGCTCCATGCTGATGCCAGAGGACCAGCTGGACACTGTCCCCGGGGACCCGATGGGGACCACGCCGGAGGGCAAGGGGGACCCAACTGACTCTGTTTTGGGGGACCCGACTGGCTCCACGCGGACGCCGGAGGACCAGCTGGACACTGTCCCCAGGGACCCGACTGAGTCTGTCCTTGGGGACCCTATGGGCCCCACGCTGGAGGATCAGGGGGACCCGACTGATTCTGTTTGTGGGGACCTGATGATCTCCTCCTTGGAGGCCCAGCTGGAGTCCCTCCCTGGGGAGCACATGGGCTCCTCCCTGCAGGCCCAGCCGGAGTCTATCCACGGGGACCCAACTGATTCTGTCCTTGGAGACCCTATGGGCACAAGGTCGGAGGACCAGGGGGACCCGACTGATTCTGTGTTGGGGGACGCGATGGGCTCCATGCTGATGCCAGAGGACCAGCTGGACACTGTCCCCGGGGACCCGATGGGGACCACGCCGGAGGGCAAGGGGGACCCGACTGATTCTGTTTTGGGGGACCCGACGGGCTCCACGCGGACACCGGAAGACCAGCTGCACACTGTCCCCGGGGACCCGACTGAGTCTGTCCTTGGGGACCTGATGTGCACCACGCCGGAGGACCAGGGGGACACGACTGATTCTGTTTTGGAGGACCCGACGGGCTCCACGCCGACGCCGGAGGACCAGCTAGACACTGTCCCCGGGGACCCGACTGAGTCTGTCCTTGGGGACCAAATGGGCCCCACGCCGGAGGAACAGGGGGACCAGCTGGACTTGGTCCCTGGGGACCCTAAGATCTTAGACTTCGGGGATCTGAAAAAAGTGATCGAAGACCTGATCACATCCCTTCACAACGGGGACCGCGACCATCTCATAGCCTTCCTGAGTACCTACCCTGCTCATACCACCATCGAGCAGGTGCTGGATGTCATCTTCAGGCGGTGAGTGCCCACTTCCGAGCTCAGAGGCCTCACATCCTCTTGTCGTTTATGGGAAGCCTCTGCCTTTCTCTGAGCCTACCTAGTTGCTAGTGTCTTGTCAGAAGCCAGCAGCATGCAGTCAGACATGACTACCTCCAGGTTGGGCCCTAGGGACTGCTGTGTCCACAGCTGAGACCCTAATGAGTGGGAGTGTGGGTGTCCTCTGCACCTTCAGGAAGCTCTCTATCCTTGGCCAGTTTTTCTGAAGCATTGGTCAAAGTGCTTCTCCCATTGTAAAGGAGGTTCTAGAATTCATATTGGAGCACCCGATAGAGATGGGTCTTGAGTGGAGACCCGTGGAGGATAATCCGAGGGAACCTGTGTCCACTGAGATGTCCGGGTAGACATACTGCACAAACATATTTGAAGCACCTACAGAATGCAGGTGAACTAATAACCTGAGACTTTGATTCTGCTCCAGGAGTCAGCAGGCCCCCCAGATGTCTTTTAGGTAGGGAACCGGGACTCCACAGGTAACATCCTTCCTGATCTCCTCCAGGTATGCACACTTCCGCCCCGGCTGCCAGGAGGATGAGGGGATCAAGAAGTAAGTGAGCTTTACAACATGAGAAAGAAAGGCCTTGGCTCTGCAGGGTGGGCTCCCTTGGGTACCAAGGGTGAGGGATGGCCGATGCTTGGGGCTCACGCTCCACATTTCTACCGCCATACTGAGGTCTAAGCATTGACTGGAGGGTGAAAAGAATTGCATGGGCACAGTCCTTGCCAAGTAGGGATATGGGGAAAGCCTGTGGCCTCTGGTGGCCCTCTGAGACTCTATCCTCATCTCAGTCCACGGCATGAAGGCTCGCTCGCTCAGCTGTGCTCCATTAGAGCCTGAGCATGGGGCGTATGGAGCTCATTGTATGGCTAAGGACTGGCTATCCTCTCCTTTGCAGTCTCACATGCAAGGAGTCTTGGGCGGGGTGGCAAAGGAAAGTCCAGGCCACTAAATGTCCTGTCTGTCCCTTTCCACCAGCGCCATCTGCACCCTCCTGGACACGTGGACGAGCATCTTTCCCGGGGACTTCTCCACAAGATCAGGCTTGTGCGCCCTCAGTAAGATGAAGGCGTACCTGATCATTCATTGTCCGTACTCGGACGTCCTCATACGTGTGCACGAGCTCCTTACGAGCCTGCTCTCAGAAACATCGGAGGAGAGCGATTAACAACAAGCCAGGTAGGTGCTTGACACTGTGAGGAGGTCTCAGGACCTGGTCTCTGGTCTCAGGTCTCAGGTCTCAGGAATGATTGGGGGATTGCCACACCAACTCCAGGGTCGTCTGTGTGACATGACATATGTCATTATGCCGGACGGGTGCTACATGTCCTATGAGACTAGGCTTCCTGGAGGTCAGTGGCAGACGGCCCGGTATAGGCCGCTGTTGAGGCACAGAAGGGTTTCTCGATTAGCTGGCTATGCAGGATATGGGCTTTGCACGACCTCTTTTATGATAATGATATTCTTTATATCTACAAGACAAGGATTATCTCTTCGGGAACAGCTCTGGGATAGGGAAGCACAGTGTGGGAATGTATAAGACTACAGCAGAACCCTTACCACCATACATGGGGGTGTATGATGAGCTGGGGAATAGACGGGTTAATATCGATGGACAAAGAGTGATATAATATACTTTGAATTTTATGGATAGGCTTGCTAGATCCCGAGCCCCATGGTGTCTGCTGCATAAGAAGGTACAAAAAAAGTAGATTTCGGCAGTTGCAGAGAGCTGTCAGGCATATTTGGTCACTAGATAAGATAAAGAAAGGCTTAGAAAGAGGAGCTTGGGGGAAGGCCCAGATAGCTCCTGATCTCTTTTTTCCTGTGGCGTTTGTGAGTCATCGAGCTAACTGTGTCTGGTTCCAGGGTGACACATCTGGAGACCATAAGAAAACTCTGCTGCTGCTCTGTGGAGGAGAGGACGACTGAGGGAGCCAGGAGCACATGGTGCCGCAGCCTCCATCAGCATCCCTCAGCGTGTTGCCTTCCTGTGCCTGACCACCTGCCTTACTCGTGCTAGTATGCTAATCACCAGATGTGTCACAGATGACAATAGATGACAATCCTCCTGATCTCCCTGTTGACATCAGTGCTGGCCTTAACTCCTGCGTGTGTCTAAGTCTGAGTTATTAATATTGTCTGTAGCGGGGTCAGATTGCTTTTTATAATCTTTTTAAAGCTTCTTTTATATTAAGTTAATAACTGTATGACCTTGATCGGAACCTTAGCCGTGAAATTGTGAACTCCTGGAAATGCTGCCAATCAGGCTCAGTGATTTATCAGACCTACAACATTATGACGGTCATATCAGGAAGATTAATGACAAACATTCCCTTCCCTCGGAATCCTGTGTGCATCGACAAAGCTTATCTAGCGTTGATGCTCTTTTGAAACCTGGCATTTGACAGTGGTATTAGTAAAAGCTAAAATTATAGTACATCTTGGAGGACTGAAAATGCAGCCCTGCAAACCAAATTTCCTAATGTAGCAAGATGAAGGATGGTGAAGGAATGGGGGGTTAGGGAGGTGTCTTGGCTGGGCGTGGGGTGGACTGGCATGCAGGTACATTTGTACACACGTGTGTGGAATGGTGTGCGTGCGTGCACATGTGCATGTGCCTCTGTGTGTGTGGGTGTGTATGTGTGTATGTGTGTGTGCATGCATACACATGTGGGGTGTGGGTATGTGTGTGCATGCGTATATGCCTGAGTGTGTGTGTGTGTGTGTGTGTGTGTGTGTGTGAGTTTCCTGGCGATGAAGAGGGAAGAGGTTTATCTCCTCATCAGCTCACAATCCTGTGTGTTTCTTACTAGCAGAAAAAGTACTTTTTGCACAATCTAAAATTTCAGAGTGCCAGCTTTCACTTTTGCTCTTTGCCCTCTCCCCTTTGAAGTAATAGCACAGACAGTATTTTTAGAAGCATTTCTTCAGCTTTCCTACTATTTGCCTGTCAGTTTCCTGCATCCAGGGTGCTTTTCCATGGAGTTATTTGCTATTTGTACTTACGCTACGTATTCAGGGTTATCTTTTTTCTTCTAAGTAAAATACTAATCTCCCTTCAAAAAATTTAAATAACAGCAATCTTTTCAAAGCCTTCAGTGCTCTACAAAATCACTAAGCAAACTGTGAAAATTGTGTGTGAGATCATGTAAAGTTGGGTTTCCCCTCCCAAGCTCCACAGGTGCAGAGCCACGTTCCACATTACATACATCAGCTGGGCAACAAAGGCTGACCTACCCACGAGCCCCGAGCTGGGTGTGGTGGCTCACACCTGTAACTCAACACAGAAAGTTGAGACAAAAGCTGGGAGTCCCAGGCCAGCCTGGGCTACAGTGTGAACTCTATCAGAAAAAGAAAAATAACTCTTTTGGCTTTAAATAAAGATGGAAACACTTTACTGTGTGTTGTATTTATCCAGTTTGTAACCCTGCCATGGACCGGCTCAGTGGAGCCACTTAGACAGTGGGAGAAGCAGGGTCTTGATACTCAGGAAGGCACGAGGTCGGCGATGACAGACAGACCCAACTCACAAGAGAGTGGTTTGAATCTGCTGCGATTTGACTGAATTCAGGTACCTCCTGTCATAGAGGTACCTGATCCTAACAATCCACGACAGATGCTGAGACAACATGTGGCCTTGAGCTTTAAGGAGATGAAGCAGTTGAAAGCGGCCATGGTGGCATATGGCACTCAGGCCCCCTTCACTCTTGCCATGGTAGAATCTCTTGCGGCATTGAATTTTACACTTAGCGATTGACAGCAGCTATGCCATGCAGTTCTATCGGGAGGAGATTACTTATTGTGGAGGGGAGAATATCAAGAAAATTGTTTACAAACGGCTAGGTTAAATGCTCAAGCGGGACTGGCATGGCGCAATCTAGACATGCTAACTGGAGCAGGAGCTTATGCTGACTTGGCCGATCAAATTGTGCTCGATCCTGCCGTATATCTCCAAATGGCCGCTGCGGCTACCAAAGCTTGGAAAGCCCTGCCAAACAGGGCTGCAGGGGATCAGCTGTCAAAAGTTTGACAAGGGCCTTCAGCACCATTTCAGGACTAAGTGGATAGGCTATTGCAGTTGGCAGGGAAATTGTTTGGTGATGTGACCACAGCTATGCCCATAGTTAAGCAGCTGGCGTTTGAGAATGCAAACACACACTGTAAGGAAGCCTTGCGGCCACAACGAGTAAAAAGCTTAAATGAATACATCTGGATCTGCCTGGATATTGATGGGCACTTAATTCAGGGCCAGGTGATTGCCGCTGCCAGGGCAAGGATCCCGGACAACTGGGGATAAAATCTACTTTAACTGTGGTGCCCCTAAACATAACAAAAAAATGTCCACAGCTCCCTCAGGGAGCTAACGTCAGACCAGGAAAGTGCCCACAGTGTAAAGGGGGGGGCCCATTGGGCAGAGGGATGTTACACACCTGCCTGCCGCAGGGAAACTTAAGTTTGTCCGTGTATCAGTAGGCACCTTTTCAGGAGTAATTTTCACATCCTTGCATTTGGGAGAACGAGCAAAAGATACCATTGCACACTGCCTCTCTGCTTTTGCCTATATGGGCAAACCTGAGGTTATTAAGACAGATAATGGGTTATGTGTGTACCGGCTAGCTTTTTTGTCAGCTTGATACAAGCTAGGGTCATTTGGGAAGAGCTATCTTCAAATGAGAAAATGCCTCAACCAGATTGGCCTGCAGGCAAGTCTTATTGGGGCATTTTCTTGGTTAATGATTGATATGAGAGGACCCAGCTCCCTGTGGGCATGGAGGACTTGTAGCAAGGTTTTTAAAAGCTGCTGAGGTCAGGCAATGGGTGGCAGAGTCAGATCCTCTTCAGGAAGGCCCCATGAGCCCCGACATAGGGCTGTGAAAGGAAGCCTCACTCAGGATGTCAGAGAGCCAGGATTGTCGGGTGTTCACTGAGGAAAGCCATTCTGAGACAGGCTGTGTGTGCTGGAGATAGAGCAAGAGAGGCAAGGCCAGTGGAGACCAGAGGACACTACCACAGTGTGAGATGCTTGGAATGGAGCTATGGGATTTGTTTCCCATAGGAGAGACCAGGCCTATGTCCTATTTTTCCTTTCTGTGTCCATATTCCTTTCCTCTTAGAATGAAAACTTTCATTTTGTGCACTGTAAATCAGAAATAGTTGACTTAGTTTTTAACTTTACAGGTTATCACAGATAAGAGACTGCCTTGGGTATCACCAGAGACTTTGGACTTTTGAGCAATTAGATCTCAAACTGTTTAGATTTGGTGGACTCTTATAGAGGAACTAAATCTACATTGCTCCATGAGATGATCATGAGTCTTTGAGGCCCACGGGTGGAATTTTAAAGCTTAAATGATATGGGTGTCCAGCAGACAAGGGTGGACTTGAGGTGTTTCATCTTCATTGCTGGCCTACGGAGACCTGGAATCGCCTGCGAGACATATAGCCGAGTGTGGTGGTAAGGGCACGACCAGATGGCAGGTGCAATCTAGGGGGGAAGATCTGATTTGAACGTGGGCAGTACTGTGCACGGATTAGAGTCTCCGTCTTAATGAAGAGGAAGGAGCAGCACACCTGAACATCAGCACTCACCTCTCTCTGGCTCTTGACTGTGGACATAGTGTGACAAGTGTTTCACACCCCCACGGCCTTCGTTTCCCCTCATGACAGACTGTGTCCCTTCTCTAGTTGTAGGCTTTGTCAGGAGTTTTGTCCCGGAAATGATGCAGGGATAGATACAGCCCCTTAGGTGGCATGCCTCTGGATGGCCAGCTTGATACTGAGATTATTTCCTATGCTTTTAAATTCGCTCTTCTATTTTATTCTTGGGAAATAGATAAGGTTTATGTTTGGGGTTATATTTAAGTTTTGGCAAAGAATAGATTCTTATTACCATTTGTCTTCTATTCTTTTGGTTAATTTTGACTGAGACATAAAAACATTCCATGTAATATTTTCATATGTGCACACAGGCACAATGTTTAAACCAGGATAAATATATTCATCTGCTAATGAATACCATTTTAAGGTAAACAAATCTCAGAGGGCCCAAAGTAGTAGCTCAGTTGGTAAAGTACTTGCCTTACAAGCATAAAAACCCAAGTCAGTCTTCCAGAACCCACATAAAGAGCCAGCCATGGCAATGGAGGTTTACAAACCTAGGCCTCATTCCTAGGCCTCACAGGCCAATTCAGCCAACCTAGCCATACTGGAAAGGTCCAAACCAGTGACTGACCCTGTCTCAAGAATCAAGGCTCCTGAAAAATGATACCCAACATTGACTCCTGGCCTCCCCATGCACAAGCACCCAGGTGCAGCAGACATAAACCTGCACACACTCGCTCACTCACAAACATTTGAGAACTCTTTCTTCTAGCTTTTTGAACCTGGCAGCACACTATTGTAATTACACTTGCCAACCACGCAATAGCACACAGGAACTCCATGCTCCTAGCCAATTAGAGCACAGCACATGTTAAACCAAAATATGAATATTGGGTGGGGCATCTTCTTGTAGTTACAAGACATCAGGTTGTTCATTTCCACAGTGCTAACCTTAGGTACACAGACGTTTCTTCTCTGTAGGAGAATGAAGAGGGATGGAGGATGCTTTGGTTTTCCTCTAGTGTGGCATGGCATTTCACAGAAATCTGATGTATCCCTTGGTACTTTCATTATAGACTGGAAGCATGCCACTAACATTCAACCTTCAGGCCACGTTCAGTAGGATTCTCCTGGCAGCTCTCGTTGACTCAGTTCCTCTAGCCAATGATCTGACAAGCGTCACAGTTACAAGTCCCTGGAGAGCTACAGTGCCTGACAACATTGCTTTTGTATACATCCCTGTTAAGAGAAAGTGAAACTGTGGACAATGAGAACTAGAGCAACTGTAGAGTTCTCAGGTCATGCACTGGCACTGTAGCCTACTGTTTTCTGCTCAGAGTGCCCAGGAATGTGATCTGCCACCAGGGGAAGACTTGACAACAAGCTGACTTTGAAACTATTTTTTCATTCACTCTATGTATGCTTACTGAATTCGCACTGGTGTGTGTGTGTGTGTGTGTGTGTGTGTGTGTGTGTGTGTGCATGCATCAGAGAGAGAGAGAGAGAAAGAGAGAGGGAGAGAGGGATTAGATAAGCTCTCAGCGTAAGCCATTTTTTACTGGAGACATATAAAATTTGAGGATTTGGTCTGTGCAGGGAATAGTCCATTTGAGACGACAGGAGCCTTAGCCTTGGCAATGACCTCAACATTTTGGGCTCTCGTGTAGGTTAAATGTCTGCTCCCAACATTTCAAGATGGCGTGTATCAAATAAAAGATGCTTCGAATAGCACTAGATTCTGTAAGCTTCACCAAGACAGCTCTGGCTTTAAAATGAAAGTGAAATGGAGACTAGAGTTTAGTTTTGTTGTAGGATTTATCATTTATTATTATTGATTATTATTTGATTTATTTTGAGATGCTTTTAAAAACTGGTAGATGTTTCTATTTTCCCAATTCCTTTTAAAAAGATTTCTTTTTAATGTTGTGTATACGTGTGTATGTGGGTATGTGCACATAATTGCATATGCCTTTGGAGGCCAGAAGATGCTGCCAAATCCCTTGGAGCTAGAGTTACAGGTGGTTGTGAGCCTATAATGTGGGTTCCAAGCACTGAAGCCAGGTCATCTAGAAAGCAGTTTATACTCATGACTACTGAGCCTTCTGAGCCATCTCTCCAGTCCCTGAAGTTTCTTATGAAGGCTAAAGTAGTTGACTAGCCTAAGGACCTCTGTGGAAAGGGAGTCTGTAGAGTTGGGGATCTCACTGCAGTCTGGTTTTGTGTGGAATCGATGTGTTCAGGGAGGAACCCACAGAATGTGAGGAGGAGAGACTGCATTGCATTTGCCTGTTTTGCTGACTTTCTCCTGGGAGCTCTTCCTTTCTTGTTTCCAGAAATTCTGTCAAAACACTTCAAGCAAAAGGAAAGGTTTCCTTCCCTGGTAAGTATGCAGGGAATTAATGAAAGCTTTCCCATTTAATAATAAGCATTCAAGAGATTTGAAATTAATAAAGCTGTTCAAAATTCCTAGGATGTTTAAACTGGTATTTTTTAAAGTTACTGTAAATTATATTTCAGTAGGATGGAATCTGACAGGTAACAGAGACACCCACTAAAGAAAGTTCCGTGTGGCCAGGCCCATATCCATTGGAATCTGACAGAGTAAAGACCTAATTCTCTGTCCAGGGGAATACTATGCACTGCTTTAGCAATGAGGCATGAGAGTATTGTGTGTTTGGTACCCAAATGTGACTACCAAAGCATCTTCCTTTTACTCTAGCCTCACTCCCACTCGCCTGATGTAGAAATACTGTACATGCACAGATACACAACACACTACACACATGTATGAACACATACATGGACGTGCATGCACATCCATGTTGTTGGGGGTGTACAATCTGCAAATAGCCTAGAAAGCATTGGAGCACATGGATGATGCATTCTTAATTCTTATTTTGCATGTCGTTCTGCCCTGTTTGGATGTTTTTGTATAAACAGAATTTGCTCTTTTAATTGAGCTAGTGAGGTGATAAATGTCCCAGAAAATGCCACACACACACACACACACACATACACACACACACATCCCATGCCACGTGGGTCCCTTCCTCTCGGCCTGACTTTTACTGGCACTATGTGTCATTTGAGAGACTTGTCCCCCATCAGTGGCAGGTCTGCAGGTGCAGGTGCTTTTGCTCAGCTCCTTTAGTGTCCCAGGCATGGATTTTATTAGGCAAGGTGGAAATGTTCCTTTGAACACGAGGGTCAGCTAGAAATCAGGTGGGGAGCAGTCTGGAGGGAGAATCTTGACTGCAGGTGCTAACGAGAACACAGTATGTAGGTTGCCCCCAAGTGGGGCAATTCCAATTGTAGACATGTCCTGCGTCCTGTGTACTATGCTCCACACAGGGCTCCTTCCAAGTTCACTCAGACAGAAGACAAGTGCCACCAGGTGGGATTGTCTCAGAAGTCCCAGCTGGTCTACTCCCTTCAGGCACAGCACCAATCCCATGGATGATGCATCTTCCGACAGTTTCCTTTGTGCCAGAGAGCAAGTGTAGGTAGCAGGGATGGGGGTGCCTGTGTTGCCTTTGTTTTCTCTGTGAAGTGGGAATGTGAATGTGAAATGTCCAGAGCTGCAGCTGCCTGGATGTCCTCCCTGGCCCTTACTTCAGTTCTGCTTGGTATATGGGTACATAATCAGTTATATATTCTCAGGTTGCAAAACCACTTTGTAATGATATTATAATACTAACACACACACACACACACACGTATCCAAATAAAAGACTATTGTCATGTTGTGTGCGGCATTGTAGAACCCAGCTAGCTGTGTTCATTGTTAGGCTGTCCCACCACATTATGGTATCACAACCTATGATATTATATTTAAAAAGGTATCATATAGTGTCTGGCATGTGGTAAGAAGTGCTATAGGAAAGCTTTGTGCTCATGTATCTCATGAAAGTCAGATTTTTGTAGCCATTTTTTGATTCAATGAAACAAGCAGTTTCACGCAGCTCAGTCTCTGTGTGTTGCCCATCTCTAGGTGCCTACGGTTGAGCTAGAACTCACATCACTAAAGTCTATCCACCAGATTAAACTGATCTCTATAGCAACCACACACATGCATATGATTTCTTTATTTCCCAATTGAAATACTTTTTTTAAAAAAATAGACAAATTGCAAGTATGTTTCCAATTGCAAGACTGTTTCCATGTCTGTGGAGCATTGTACAATCCAGCTGGTTATGCTCCTTATCAAGCTATTGTCTGTCTCTCTAGACACTATAGTGATGAGCTGCAGGCAGGCCTGCTTTTCTTCCTGCCTGGCTCCCGCATGGATAGCTTAAAACCCGAAATAAAAACACACAACTGTATTCATTTAAACACTGCTTAGCCCATTAGTTTCAGCCTCTTATTAGCTAATTGTCATGTCTTGCTTTAACCCATATTTAGTAATGTGTGTAGCACCACAAGGTGGTGTGTTTCTGGGAAAGATTCAGCATGTATGACCTGGTGGCTGGCTTCATGGCGTCTGTCTCAGAGAGATGAGGCATGAAGATTGCCTGAAGCGTTTGCCTAACTTCCCTTCTTCCCAGCATTCTGTTCTGTCTACTCCACCCACCTAAGAGCTGGCCTATCAAATGGGCCAAGGCAGTTTCTTTATTAACCAATGACAAAAACACAAACAGAAGACTCTCCCATATCATTTCCCCTTTTTCCATTTAAACAAAAAAAAGAAGGCTTTAACTTTAACATAGCAAAATTACATATAACAAAACTGTTATCAAGTAAGAATTACAGTTACAATATTTATATCTATTTTATCTTTTATCATAACAAAGGAAAACAACTTTAACTATCTATTCTTCAACTCCATCAAAGATTCAAGAAGGATATAATATTACCTAAGTAAATGAAAAGTAAGCAACTTACAAAACTCTAGAAATCACAGAGACATCTCACTGCCTGGACAGTCACCCACAGTTCCTCTGTACCGTTGGGGCATCCATCTTCGGCCTACAGGCCCATAGTATCCAGCAGACTTTTCCATGAAGCAGGAAATTTCAAAGGCAGTTCAGTTAGTATCTGCTGTGTCCTGCAGAATGTCTCGCAGACTCTTTTATGAATCAGGAACCCTGAAAGATCATCTCACCTTTAGGCAAGTTCAGCAGTCCTCTCTCTGAGGGTTGTCTGTGTCCAGTTTATGCAATAGTCCAGGCAAGAGAAGTTTCTTTTGCCCAAATGGCTATCAAACTCCATAAGGAGCCTCTTCGATGCCCATCTTCCTTTCGAAGTAGATTGGTGCTGCCAGGAGCAGACGTGTCTCATTGTCATGAAAAGACCTAAGTTATTAAAACGTTTAAAATGACATATTTTGTAGTCTTTGAAAGATATGAAGAATGCCTATTTAACTTAAATATATCTCTATATATCTAGAAAATGAACTAACATGACTACAAGCTTTACTATTATCGATGATTATCCATTAGCAACATATATTTCCTAATTACACATTACATTTTTAAATGAACTACACAATCATAATACCTTAATCAAGATCAGAAGTATATATACATATAACAAAATTGACCTTAAATTTAAATCACTAAAGCAAAATCCATATCAATGTAAATTATTCATATCCATATCATATTCCCCTTTAAATGTAAAAGAACATTTATGAATAATATTTGGGAATATGGACATAGTTATCTCTCCAAACTTCTTCCTGCTGTATGGGGGCGCTGTTAATCAGGTCTTTCATGATATATAACCTGTGTGCTAGATTCAGCTCAGTCAGCAGTTGAACAAAGTAATTTCTTGAGGGTGTTCACAGCAACCTTTCAGGAGGGCATGGTCTATCATACCATATTGGGATAGAAGCAATCCACAGGGTCTCATCCTCTGTAAAAACAAAAGAAGAATCTCTTTTCCAAAGTATCATATCCTTAGATCCAAATTTTGAAGTCAATGTATTTTCAAAATATCTGTCTTGAATTAGTTCAGGAGCATTTATAAACAAATATCTTTTAGCAGCTGTTGCTCCTTCCTCAGCATTCAAACAATTCAAAGAGAGCGTAATAGCATACAGTATCAAGATTCTCTGTGTATTTTTTCATCTTCGTGCAGCTTTGTTTTAACCTCTGTTTCTTTTATTTTTACTTTTATTTTTTGAGACGGTTCTCTGCATATCTTTGTCCTGGAATAACTCTATAGACCAGGCTGTCCTTGAACTCACAGAGGTCCCTCTGTCTCTGCCTCCCAGGCATTGGGATTAAAGGTGTGTCCTGCCACCTTGAAGTCACAGAGGTCAATCTACCTCCGCGTCCCAAGTGTTGGGATTAAAGGTGTGTACCACCACACCCAAACTACTCTCTTTCTTTCTTTTTCTTTTTTACTTTTAAGAACTTTAACCTTTAGCCTGCGTATATTTTTAACACACTGTAAAACATTTAGAGGTTTTCTTCATCTTTGAATCTCTCGTTACTATATATCTCTCTTTTTCTGACTACATGAGTCTTTAAGGAGAGGATTAAAGCAGTGGCTTTGCAGGCTGGATCCAGCCCATTCCTTAGCTTTTCAGCCTCATGGCAGAGGTACAGGCTGTAGCCATTTTTATTGCCACAACTCTATAGCGTTTCAAGGTCCCTACCAGCAAGCAAGCTGCAGCATTCTGCTCACAGACCACAGTCAGTCAGACTGCCTGCCTGAAAGAGTCAGAGTTTGTCCTGGCAGGACGGCCCAGAAAGACAGCATTTTAAAATGGTACAGTTTTTTTCCTGCTATGGCTGAAAACCGAAAAGCATGCGTTCAGCTTTTCATCAATACCATTTAAGTGTTTTGGGGCAGGACCTCTTAAAAGAGCTGCAAGGTTTTGCAGCTAAAGCTGAGTCAGGAAGCCTCTCTTAGATGAGAGTGTTTGCTTGCCTCTAGGAAGCAGAGCAGACCTGAGAAATTGCTGCTACCAAGAAAACATGCTTTACTCTATTCCTTCCCAATCTTTCTCAAGATTTCTGTGGATTCAGTTATCCACGTGGGCGCCATTCTGTAGTGATGAGCTGCAGAAGGCCTGCTTTTCTTCCCACCTGGCTCCCGCACAGCTAGCTTTACACCCGAAATAACAACACACAAATTGTATTCAATTAAATACTGCTTGGCCCATTAGCTCTAGCCTTTTACTTGCTAATTCTCACATCTTGGTTAACCCATTTTGAATAATCTGTGTAGCACCATGAGGTGGTAGCTTACCAGGAAGATTCTAACCCACATCAATCTTGGGCCAGAGCTTCATTGCATCTGTCTCAGAGAGGAGAGGCATGGCGATTGCCTGAAGCATCTGCCTAACTTCCCTTCTTCCTAGCATTCTTTTCTGTCTACTCCACTCACCTAAGGGCTGGCCTATCAAATGGGCAAAGGCAGTTTCTTTATTAGCCAATGAAACCAACACAAACAGAAGACTCTCCCACATCAAGACACCATGCTGTCCTTACTTTGAAATACTTGGGCCATTCCCATTTCTGTTTGTCCACCTGATATCTGATCAGGTCTGCCAGTAGGGGGCCACAGAGGGAGACCACAAAGATGCTGGAGGACAGGCAATGCCGAGTCAGCTTCTTCTGGGCTCCCGGTTTCTGCCTGGCCTGCCTTATGCCACTGGGCTGTGCAACTCATTGCCTTCTCACCTGGCTCGGGTATAGGGACTGAACTGTCAGTTGGCCAAAGTTGACCCCCAAAGTCTGTCTGCTGCTTGTTGTGCCCTGTGCCCTGTTAGGACCATGGAACATATCAACTTGTTGAATTCTTCTATCAACCCTGCAAGCTATGCATTCCCTTCACATTGTAGCTCAGAAATGGTCTCCAGGCTGTTACTGCCTTTGTCTTGTCACCAAGTGACCATGCTGAGTCTCAGCTAGGTCCGTGCCTGCAGTAGAGCACACTAGATGTGTGTCTATGTGATTCCTCTCCTTGCATGGCAATTTAAGGGTATGGAAGCTCTCTTCCACTGAGCTGGGCAGCCCAGATAAGGAAGAATGTTCTTTTGTTTTATGCAAGTTACTGTGTGTCAACTGTCCCCAGGCCTCGGCCAGAAACTGTACCTTGTGCCTGCCTTCTCAGAGGCACCTGGAATTGTCTCTGTTCTGTTTGTAATGCGCACAGGGATGGGCCATTAATCATGCTGCTGGCCAGGCGGCAGAGCACCACTGGAATAATGAATTGCCCAATGCCTGCCAAAACGAGTCACACCATAGACACGAAGGAGACTTATCTCTGCCTCGCTCTCCTATCATGCTCTCTTCCCTGCTCATCTCCAGCGCTCTGTCTTGCCAGGGGTAATGTGAGCATTTCCCCTTTATTTAAGTTCTGAAGTGTCTTTGGATCCACTAATTTATCTAAAGCTTAAACAGGGCCTGTCAGGAACGTTTATAGAACCCCCCAACACAAAGCTTATAAGCAGCTTTGGGTCTATATGATCAAGAATTTAAGAATATAACTATTTCTCTTTTAAAAATGGAATAACTCCAGTACAAAATGATACCGACAGTAATATGAAATAAAGTCTTCATCAAGCAGTAGTCAAGTGACTGGCCTGGCCATGTGACTAGACAAGAAAGATACACAGGAGGTTGGGATGGGATGATAGGAGCTCTGATGTGAACAGGAAGCTTAAGAAAAAGTCATTTTTTCTTTACTAACCATGCCTTCTTCCTGCGGTACAATTCCAGGAAGGCCTAGCAGGTGAGACCTCCCAATTTCCTACAGTCAAGCTCTTTCTCTTCATATTTCCTCTACTATTATTGTGTATATACATGCATATATGTATGTATACTACATGTACATACATGAACACCTAGGCATATTATAAACATTTGCATACATGCATAGACATGTACACATATACACAGCTATAAACACCCACAAACATATACACACACATATGATCATTTGCAAATATCTTAGCCTGGAATCATCTGGAGTCATGCTGTCCAGAGCTGATGTGATGAGCATAGCTTCAGAAACTCTGCCTGCCACCTTTCTTCCCTGGTGTCATTCATAAGTTGGCATATGACCTCAGGTTGCGGACGGGTGCTATAACTCTAGACACCTTGTTTGTATTCAAGGCATGAAGAAGTTGAAAGGAGCTTGTAGGACACCACCACCTGCATTAGCTCCTTATCTTGGGAAAGCACAAGCTCCCAGGCTTGTTTGTGTATGTTTCATTGGTCATAGTTCTGGCCACAAATGTAACCCACTGCTGGGGTGCCAGGATACACAAGTGCACCTTTGGAGTACCATGAAATGGAAGTGACAATGGGAGTGGGGTTCAGGTTAGCCAACAAATGATGGCTGCCACAACTGCATGGGAGAAAACCATGACAACCAAACCAGGAGACCGAGGACCCTCACCCAACAGTACAGGCAAGAAAAATCCATATGCTTGAGCCCCGCTGTGCATCAGAATTTGTGCTAAGCAGTGTTTCTGCATACATGTGTGCCACCAGCACCTCCTGTGCCATTGAGAAAGCTAAGATGGGCAGCATTCTGCACGTCAGTAATCAGGAACATGGAATCAAATCTGGCTGTGACTGCTTTTGAAACTTGTTCTCTCTACCAACCTACATTTCCTCTAGGAAGCTAAGGCAAGCTTTGCAGCACAGGAATGGGACGTCACTGAATCTCTATTCCTTTGTTTTACCAACACCTCTTTCACTAGTAGACAAAGTTAGAGTCAGGGACAATTATTTATGGGTTGCTAACTTAAAGATAAATTCTCAAGACCTGGCATTGTGATAACAGAGCCAGCTCCATTTTCTATATGGACTCAGTGATCTGGGGGAAGGAGGTCTGTGAAGACAGCAGGCAGCCTGGATCATAGCTGCTTCTTTGTTCATTCATCACATCTCTAAATAGAGTTTACTATCTACCATACTGTCCAGTCAACAAAACAAAGACCAACAAATCACAGGCTTAGTGCCCCTCCTTCCCTCTCTCTCTTTCTCTCCCTCTTTCCATCTCCCTCCTTCTCCATCTCTCTCCTTCTCCCTGTCCCCACCCTGAGTGTGTGTGTACATTATGTGTTGAGGCAAAGGGCATAAAGAACACAGACTGCGTTAAACTAGTGATGTGTCAATAGACAACATGGTGAGGACCATCTCCTGTGTGAGCGGCTAACGCGAGAAAAGCCAGTGGTTGGCACAGCAGAAGGAAGCTGCCAAGATCCAGACTTTCTAGAAGGTGGAGGGAGAAAAGAGAGGCCAGCTTGCATATCCCCGTGGGTCTGTCCTCTTTGCCACCTCTCCTCCATGTGAGAAAGTTTGAACAGAAACTCAGAAACAGAAGTGAGCCTGGCTGCGCTGTAATTTTTCTCTCTGTGAAGGATGGCCTGGAGCCCTCTCAGCTTGGTGCCATCATTTCTTTTCAAATGTGTGAACTGTCACACCACCACAAAGCACCCTGGGCCTGAAGGTCATTCCAGTCCACCCCTACCATGGCAGTTAGCAGCAGAGAGCCTTGCTTCCTCATGCTCCAGAAATGCTCTGTTCCTAGGCTTTTGGGAAATGGCTGGAGAAATAGCAAGTCCTGAGGGCACTGGAGCACTATTAGAACAGCACAGGGACCTTTCATGCTGACCCTCCACTTCCAGCTCTTCTCCGTTTCCTGTCTGACACCACCCATACAGGGAGTGTCTTGATGTTCTCTCATGTTCTGAAGCCACTCTGTGTGCCAACTGTAAATTCAGGAACAAGAGAGCCATGTTCTCATCTTTGTCACATTACAAGCCTGAGCCAACACTAGAAACAGTCATTTGCTGGAACATACACATTCTGGGAGTATTTTTATTGTCTAGACCTCTGGAAAAAATCCAGAAAAGGAGCAGAGAGTGAGGACCGCAGCTGACTCCCCGCACTGCTGTGTTGGCACCTCAGCCCAGCGCCTCACTGTCCCCATTGCTACCTGCTCTGAGGGGACTGCACTCTGGGAGGTAGGCTAGGCACCAGTATATCCCTTTGTATATCTTAAGGAACTCTGCTCATATACAGGCTACTGAGAAATCCAGTACAGGGGAACGACTCAGCATGTAGTCCATGACTCCCTTCAAATTATACCCTTTCCCCACACACACTTTCTTGTGCCCTTTGTAGTGTTTGGGAGCGGCGGGCTGCATTCGCACCACCCGGCTTTCGGCCACCTGGCTAGATTATGTCCCAAAATAACAACACACAAATTGTATTCTTTTAAACACTGCCTGGCCCATTAATTTCAACCTCTTACTCACATCTTGATTAACCCATATCTAATAATCTGTGTAACACCACGAAGTGGTGCCTTACCGGGAAGATTCTAGTGTACATCTATCTTGGGCTGGAGCTTCGTTGCGTCTGTCTCCCTGAGGAGAGGCACAGTCGTCTGCCCCAGAGAGGCGAGGCATGGTGATTTATCTCACTTAGGAGAGGCGTGGCATCTGACTGAGCCAACTACCTCACTTCCTTCTTCCTGTTCTGTCTACTCCACCCACCTAAGGGCTGGTCAAGGCAGGATCTTTATTAAAACAGAAGACCCTCCCACAGCCCTTGACATTTGTTTGATGGGGATAGCAAAGAAGCTTCACTTTGGTATTTATAATTTAAGTGCAAAGGAGAATTACAAGGGAGAATTTTGAATAATGTACATAAAACCCCTAAAACCCTGGGAGTGTGATGACGGATGATATCAGAATGCAGTCCCTGGACAGGAGCCATCTTAGGTGTTCTTACTTATCAGCTGAGAGGAGGGAGCAGCAAGCATCCTTCTGGACTCGTTTCATGGTTTCCTCCTTGTCTTGTTGACATACTTAGAGATCACCACACAGGGATAGAGAGACATGGAGATTCCTTCCAATAAAGCGGGAAGCCCTGGCCATGGAAAACTAGGACTAGAACATGACAGTCAGCCAAATGTAAGAAGGCAGGTTAGAAGCAGTTGGGAGACAGAGTTCAAAGCCAGCCTGGTGTACAAGATATGGTTTCAGGACAGGCTCCAAAGCTACAGAGAAACCCTGTCTCGAAAAACCAAAAACAAAAGAAAGCAGGTTAGAGCTGAAGACCTGACCTCCATGGCCGTCTGTAAATGCACTAGAGAACATCTGGCTGCCTGTGCTGAAATGCACACGAAGTCCCCCTCAGAACCTCCCATCCTCATCCTGTCCTTGTAACGGGTACATTGTTGCACACTGGACACGTTAAATGTAACTAATACCTACTAAATGGTTCCACAGTTCTGAGTTTATTTAGAAAGCAGAAAAGCTTGTCCCCAAGACTTAGACACCAGGGTTTGCAACCATTTTCTGTAGAGTAGCCCAAACTGGATACACTCCAAATATCTCTCAGCATGTGTATCAGACTCCAGCACATCTGCTTAGTAGAATACTATTAAAATGACAAAAAGACACAAAGTTTCAAAATATGATGCAACCAGGAGGGCCTTCCAGAATGATTCATAAATGGAAAAACAACAAACAGATGCAAAGGGCCACCTACTGTTCTGTTTTTTCTATAAAATTTGGAAGATGTAATCTACAGTGACAGAGAGCAGATGGGTAAGTTACCTAGAGAGTGGAAAGAGAGCCTGGAAAGAAGGGGAAACCTACAAGGGGAGAGTGCAGTCTTCTGGGGGGATGATTGCTGCCTCGACATGATGGCGGAGTCGCAGGAGTGCCACACCTTAGCGGGTGGTATCTTCATACATGTGCAGTGTACTATGTAACAGCTATTACCCAATAAAAGCATTGAAAGAAAAGCTGTGTCTGATACGGAGAGCAGATGAGAGGGGGAGCTATCTGGGAGAAGGGAGGGAGCTAACAAGAGTGTGGAAGGGGAAGAGAGGAGGCTGGAAGAGAGATGGGAGGAAAGTGGATGCTAGGCAGATGAAATAGTATCATGAAACTCTTATTTTACGCAAGTTAAAAAACTGGAAACAGCAAAATTTCCTATGGCTCTCCTGACATGTAAGTCTCAGTAATAAATTAACTTTAAAAACCCTTATATTTTTTTCATACGTTTATTGGGAACATACCATATGCCAGGCACCAGGAAAAATACGTGCACAGAAAAGCGAGTGTGACTCCTCTGGCTCTGCAGCTGGATGGGAGAAATAGGTTTGTAAACAGACAATGGGTTGACTTCCCCACAGGCAGTTCTGAGGTCATTTCCAAGTTTAACCAAATTGTCCTCTGTTAATTGAATTTGTGTGTGTATCTGTGCTTTCTTGTTTTACAGAGTGATTTGTGGTCTTTGGGAATCACTGCCATTGAGATGGCAGAAGGTGCACTCCCTAACTTCCTTCCCTGGCTAAAATTTGCAGCTGGTTGGTCCTGCGGGTCCTGCAGGCTCCTTGCCAGGGCTGCGGTTGGACTCCTTCTGCTCCACTGAGCCTGGCATGGGTCTGCTGTGGCATATTTAAGGAGCAAGAGGAGCTTAAATCAGCCAGGATGTCTGTTCCTTTCAGAGCAGCGTGGTTCAGCTAGGAAAAAGAAAGCTAACCTGGGAGAGTCTTTTTGCCTTACCCACTTACTGTGAGGCTCACTCCTGAGGCACTCTGCCTCACACAGAACTTGGCTCAACCACAGATAATGTCAGCTCCCATGTACAGAACTCCAAAGCTCAATTCCTAGGCGCAGCTCTCACAGCACCTGCACGCAGAGGCTGCCCCTGTTCTGGAAATATTAGGATTTAGGATTTAAGATGTCCCTGCCCTTATAGGAGCAGTGTCCTGAATGCTTGCAATCTTGAGAACCTCCCAAGTCCCCTGGAACTTTGTACTAGCACCAAAGAAAACCTCTGGAAGCTGCTGCAGTGGTGGAGGATTGAGGCTGTATCTCCCAGAACTCCCTGACTGTCCCTGTCAGTGCCAACCTTAGTAGACACCAACACACCCTTTCCTGGAAGACATGGGTTCACTTTGCAGGCAGCTGTGATTCAAGCAACACCCTGATACCTAGCTGTCCCTGCCTGGGACTACAGGACAGTCTAGGACCCAACTTCCCTCCTCCACCCAGGGCTAGGATTGTGTCACTATAGCAAGACTCTTTCCTGGCCCCTTCTCCATCCCCCAGGAGTGTCCTTGCATGAGCATTTCCATGCCTTCATACTTTCTCATCTGCCCCTTGCAGGCCCAGGGCTGAAAAGACCTGCAAAGACAATCATGACCGCTCATGCTTAGCCTTAGGGCTCTCAGCGTCCTCGCTGCCCTCTTATTTTCCTTAAGTTCCTTGAATTCATGTGCGGCGTGATTGACTTGGAGTGTTCGTTGACAAAATTTCCTTTGCTCACGATGACATTTGTGAGTCGCCAAATTCAGATACCACGCTCTTAAAGCTGTGTTATCATTCTGAGTGGTGGACAAGACCAAAAATAAACTACTCACAGACTCCTCTGGCATCGAGGGAGCATATATTCTCAATCCTGGCACCAAAATGTATTCTCACTGTTAGAATGTAAACAATAGAATATGTGGATTGAAATAAGAATGTAAAGTGTGTTCTCGATATTGTGTTTATGAGCTGACTTCATCCCATGGTCATCCTGGGGCTGACTGATTTCAAACTCAAGACACCCCATGCAACCTGAAAGCTGCTCGGGACAGCCTACAGATAGGAAAAGATTTTCACTAACCCCACATCAGAAAGAGTTCTGATCTCCAGAATATATACAAAGAACTCAAGAAATTGGACACCAGAAGATCATGTAATCCAATAAAAAAATTGAGTCCAGACCTAAACAGAGAACTCTAAACAGAGGAATCTAAAATGGCTGAAAAACACTTAAGGAAATGGTCAACATCCTTAGTCATCAGAGAAATGCAATTCAAAACAACTCTGGATTCCACCTTACACTGATAAGAATGGCCAAGATCAAAATCACTGATGACAACTTATACTGCAAAGGTTGTGGGGAAAAGGGAACACTTCTGCATTGCTTGTGGGAATGCAAGCTGGTAAAACCCCTTTGGATGTCAGTGTGGCGATTTCTCAGAAAATTAGGAAACAACCTTCCTCAAGATCCAGTAATACCACTTTTGGGTATATATCCAAAGGATTCTCAATCGTGCCACAAGGACATGTGTTCAAGTATGTTCACAGAAGCTTTGTTTGTCATAGCCAGAACCTGGAAACAACCCAAATGCCCCTCGATCAAAGAATGGATAACAAAAATGTGGTACATTTACACAATGGTACATTTACACAGCAGAAAAAAATAACAACAGCTTGAATTTTGCAGGAAAATGGATGGAGCTGTAAAACATTTTTTGAGTGAGGTAATGCAGACACAGAAAGACAATTATCACATGGACTCACTCATAGGTGGCTTTAACACATAAAGCAAAGAAAGCCAGCCTACAAACCACAACCCCAGAGAACTTAGACAACTATGCAGACACTAACAGAGACATACATAGATATAATCTTCATGGGAAGTAGAAAGTAGAACAAGATAAGATTTCCTGAGTAAATTGGGAACATGGGGACTTTGGAGGAGGATTGAAGGGAGAAGGGGATATTCAAGCAGAGAAAAATGTAGAGCTCAATAAATACCATGGAAATAAATAAATGAATGAATGAATATAAATAAATACATAAATAAATAAATAAATAAATAAATAAATAAATAAAAGAATTTAGAGTGTCACACAGGCTGGCCTCAACTTTGACTCTCCTGTCTCTGCTCTCCAAAGGCTCACTTGAGATGTGGCCAATCTTTACAATGTCACAGAGTTGCACACTTTTAGTTTCTGTCTAAAGTTAACAGACAGAGCCCGGTTAGCCAGGATGAATGTCGAAATGAGGCCAAGATGTGAAAGTGGCTTGCCTGAGGATCTGGGCAGGCTTAAGCATGGAGGTTATATTTAGGCATAAGGCACCACACTTGGCTTCTAAACATCGCTTCACAGATGCTGATTTCCTAGCCTTGTGCTGGTTTTAATCAGTGAGAGCAACAGGAAAATCTGCTGGGAGAGATTATCCTTCCTTCTAAAAGGTGGTCAACAAGTAGAACTGATTTAACCTTTTCTCCTCTTCCTGTTGTGAAAACGAGGTTTGCAGCCACAGCAGCCACCTTGTGATGATGAGGTAATGAGCCTAAGAAGGGAAACTAGAGAGACAAGTATTTCCAACCGAATACAAGAGATGGAAGAAAGAATCTTGAACTGTGAAAATACTATAGAGGAAATAAACTCACAGATTAAAGAACAAAACAAATCCAACAAATTCTTAACACAAAACATCCAGGAAATCTGGGACACCATGAAAAGACCAAACCTAAGAATAATTGGGGTAGAAGAAGGAGAAGAACTACAACTCAAAGGCCCAGAAAATATACTCAACAAAATTATAGAAGAAAACTTCCCCAACCTAAAGAAGAATATTCCTATGAAGATACAAGGAGCCTACAGAACACCGAATAGACTTGATCAAAAGAAAGCATCTCCATGCCATATAATAATCAAAACACAAAACATACCAAATAAAGAACAGATATTAAGAGCTGCAAAGGAAAAAGGTCAAGTAACATATAAAGGGAAACGTATCAGAATTACGCCTGATTTCTCAATAGAAACCATGAAAGCCAGAAGGTCTTGTAGATGTGCTACAGACACTAAGGGAACATGGATGCAAGCCTAGACTACTATACCCAACAAAGCTTGCATTCACCATCGATGGAGAAAACAACATATTCCAGGACAAAAACAGATTTAAACAATGCATAGCCACAAATCCAGCCTTGCAGAAAGGAATACAAGAAAAATCACAAACCAAGGAGTCCAACAATGCCCACAATAACTCAGGCATCTAGCGACCCTTCATCACCACAACTCAAAGAAGGGTAACACACAAACTTTACTACCAGAAAAAAAATGACAGGAATTAACAAGCACTGGTCATTAATATCACTGAATATCAATGGACTCAATTCACCTATAAAAAGGCACAGGCTAAGTGATTGGATACGAAAACAGGATCCAACATTCTGCTGTTTACAAGAAACACACCTCAACCACAAAGACAGACACCTACTCAGAGTAAAGGGTTGGGAAAAGGTTTATCAAGCAAATGGTCCTAAGAAACAAGCCGGTGTGGCCATACTAATTTCTAACAAAGTTGACTTCAAACTAAAATCAATCAGAAGAGATGGAAAGGGACACTTTATACTCATAACAGGAAAAATCCATCAGAATGCAGTCTCAATCCTGAATATCTGTGCCCCTAATATAAAAGCACCCACTTATGTAAAAGAAAAATTACTAGAACTCAAGGCAGCCATCAAACCACACACACTAATAGTAGGAGACTTCAACACTCCTCTCTCACCAATGGACAGGTCAATCAGACAGAAACCTAACAGAGAATTGAAAGACTTAATAGAGGTAATGAACCAAATGGACTTCACAGACATCTATAGTACATTCCACCCAAATAGGAAAGAATATATCTTTTTCTCTGAGGCTCATGGAACCTTTTCAAAAATTGACCATATACTTGGTAACAAAGCAAACTTCCACAGTTACAAAAAAATATTAGTAACCACCTGTGTCTTATCGGATCACCATGGATTAAAATTAGAATTCAACAACAATGCTACCCCCAGAAAGCCCACAAACTCATGGAAACTGAACAGTCAACTACTGAACCACACCTGGGTCAAGGAAGAAATAAAGAAAGAAATTAAAGTCTTTCTTGAATTTAATGAAAACAAAGACACAACATACTCAAACCTATGGGACACAATGAAAGCAGTGCTAAGAGGAAAGTTCATAGCACTAAGTGCCCACTTAAAGAAAATGGAGAAAGCACTAATTGGTGACTTAACAGCACACCTGAAAGCTCTGGAAAAAAATGAAGCAGACTCACCTAGGAGGAGTAGAAGACTGGAAATTATCAAACTGAGGGCAGAAATCAACAAAATAGAAACACAGAAAACAATCCAAAGAATCAATGAAACAAAAAGCTGGTTCTTGGAGAAAATCAACCAGATTGACAAACCCCTAGCCAAACTAATCAAACAGCGGAGAGAGAACACACAAATTAATAAGATCAGAAATGAAACGGGGGACATAACCACAGACACAGAGGAAATTCAGAGAATCATTACATCTTAATACAAAAGCCTGTATGCCACAAAATTGGAAAATGTAAAAGAAATGGACATTTTTTAGATAAGTACCACATACCAAAATTAAACCAGGACCAGGTGAACAATCTAAATAGTCCTGTTAGTCACAAAGAATTAGAAACTGTTATCAAAAACCTCCCTATCAGAAAAAGCTTAGGACCAGATTCTTTCAATGCAGAATCCTACCAAAACTTCCAAGAAGACCTAATACCTATACTCCTTAAGGTATTTCATAATATAGAAACAGAAGAGTCATTGCCAAATTCCTTTTATGAGGCTACAGTTACCCTGATACCTAAACCACACAAAAACTCAACCAAGAAAGAGAATTATAGGCCAATCTCACTCTTGAACATTGATGCAAAAATTCTCAATAAAATACTGACAAACCAAATCCAAGAACACATTAGAAAAATTATCCACTACGATCAAGTAGGCTTCATCCCAGAGATGCAGGGCTGGTTCAACATACGAAAATCTATCAATGTAATCCATCATATAAATAAGGTGAAGGATAAAAACCATATGGTCATCTCATTAGATGCTTAAAAAGCATTTGACAAAATTCAACACCCCTTTATGATAAAGGTCTTGGAGAGATTAGGGTACAAAGGTCATTCCTAAATATAATAAAGGCTATTTACAGCAAGCCGACAGCTAACATCAAATTAAACGGAGAGAAATTCAAGGCCATCCCACTAAATTCAGGAACACGACAAGGCTGTCCACTCTCTCCTTATCTCTTCAATATGGTGCTTGCGGTTCTAGCAATAGCAATAAGACAACATAAGGGGATCAAGGGGATTAGAATTGGAAAGGAAGAAGTTAAACTTTCGTTATTTGCAGATGATATGATAGTGTACATAAACGACCCCAAAAACTCCACCAAAGAACTCCTACAGCTTATAAACTCCTTCAGTAAGGTGGCAGGATACAAGATCAACTCCAAAAAATCAGTTGCCCTCCTATACACAAAGGATAAGGAAGCAGAGAGGGAAATCAGAGAAGTATCACCTTTCACAATAGCCACAAATAGCATAAAATATCTTGGGGTAACTGTAACCAAGGAAGTGAAGGATCTATTTGACAAGAACTTTAAGTCTTTGAAGAAAGAAATTGTAGAGGATACCAGAAAATGGAAGGATCTCCCTTGCTCGTGGATTGGGAGGATCAACATAGTAAAAATGGCAAATCTACCAAAAGCAATCTATAGATTCATTGCAATCCCCATCAAGGTCCCAACAAAATTCTACACAGGCCTTGAGAGGACAATAATCAGCTTTATATGGAAAAACAAGAAACCCAGGATAGCTAAAACAATCTTATACAATAAAAGAACTTCTGGATGCATTACCATCCCTGACTTCAAACTCTATTACAGAGCTACAGTATTGAAAACAGCTTGGTATTGGCATAAAAACAGAGAAGTTGACCAATGGAATCGAACCCGGATCTTAACCCACAAACCTATGAACACCTGATTTTTGATAAAGGAGCCATAAGTACACAATGGAAGAAAGAGAGCATCTTCAACAAATGGTGCTGGCATAATTGGATGTCAACCTGTAGAAGAATGAAAGTAGATCCATATCTATCACCATGCACAAAACTCAAGTCCAAGTGGATTAAAGACCTCAATATTAATCGGAACACACTGAGCCTGATAGAGGAGAAAATGGGAATTATATTGGCACAGGAGACCGTTTCCCATATAATTCCAGCAGCACAGACATTAAGAGAAACATTGAATAAATGGGACCTCCTGAAGCTGAGCAGCTTCTGTAAAGCAAAGGACACTGTCACTAAGACACAAAGGCAGCCTACTGACTGGGAAAAGATCTTCACCAACCCTGCAACTGACAAAGGTCTGATCTCTAAGATATATAAGGAACTTAAGAGACTAGACTTCAAAAATGCTAATTAACCCAATTTTAAAAAATGGGGCTCTGAACTGAACAGAGAATTCTCAACAGAAGAAGTCCAAATGGACAAAAGATACTTATACCTGTCAGATCGACTAAAATCAAAATGGACAAAAGACACTTACACCTGTCAGATTGACTAAAATCAAAAACACCAATGATAGCCTTTGCTGGAGAGGTTTTGGAGTAAAGGGTACACTCATCCATTACTGGTGGGAACGCAAACTTGTGCAACCACTTTGGAAAGCAGTGTGGCGGTTTTTCAGGAAATTCGGGATCAACCTACCCCAGGACCCAGAAATTCCACTATTGGGAATCTACCCAAGAGATGCCCAATCATACTACAAAAGCATTTGCTCAACTATGTCCACAGCAGCATTATTTGTAATAGCCAGAACCTGGAAACAACCTAGATGCCCTTCAGTGGAAGAATGGATGAAGAAACTGTGCAATATATACATATTAGAGTACTACTCAGCGGTAAAAAACAATGACATCTTGAATTTTGCATGCAAATGGATGGAAATAGAAAACACTATCCTGAGTGTGGTAACCCAGACCCAAAAAGATGAACATGGGATGTACTCACTCATAATCTGTTTTTAGCCATAAATAAAGGACATTGAGCCTATAATTCGTGATCCTTGAGAAGACAATAAGAAGTTGAAACCAAAGAAAAACATATAGTTATCCTCCTGGATATTGGAAGTAGACAAGTTTGCCGGGCAAAAATTGGGAACTTGGGCGTGGGGTGGGTTGGGGGCAAGGGGAGATGGGGAGAGCAAAGCGTGAAGGGGAGGATAGGGAGAGCTGGGGGGAATGGGATGCTTGGGATATAGGAAGGGTGGATATGGGAGCAGGGAAACATATATCCTAATTAAGGGAGCCATCTTAGGATTATCAAGAGACTTGACTCTAGAGGGGTTCCCAGGCATCCAGGGAGATGCCCCCAGGTAGTTCTGTGGGCAGCTGAGGAGAGGGAGCTGGAAAAGTCCAGATCCTATAGCCACACTGACGATTATCTTGCATATCACCGTAGAACCTTCATCTGGCGATGGATGGAGATAGAGACAGAGCCCTACATTCGAGCATGGGACTGAGCTCCCAAGGTCCTGATGAGGAGCAGAAGGAGGGAGAACATGAGAAAGAAAGTCAGAATTGTGAGGGAACCTTCATCTGGCGATGGATGGAGATAGAGACAGAGCCACACATTGGTGCACCGGACTGAGCTCCCAAGGTCCAAATGAGGAGTAGAAGGAGGGAAAACATGAGCAAGGAAGTCTGGACTGCGAGGAGTGCTGCCATCCACTGAGATGGTGGGGCTGATCTATTAGGAGCTTACCAAGCCCAGCTGGACTGGGGCTGAAAAAGCATGGGATAAAACTGGACTCCCTTAACATGGCAGACAATGAGGGCTGCTGAGAAGCCAAGGACAATGACACTGGATTTGGATCCTACTACGCATACTGGCTTTGGGTGGGGGGCCTGACCTGTTTGGATGCTCACCATCCTGGATCTGGATGGAGGGGGGAGGAACTTGGACTTCCCACAGGGCAGGGAACACTTACTGCTCTCTGGTCAGGAGAGGGAGGGGGAGTGGAGGGGGGACGGAGTAGGGGGGTTAATGGGAGGCGGGGAGGAGGCAGAAATTTTTTAATAAAAAAAATTTAAAAAAAAAAGAAAAGAAGTCACAGCAGTTTCTTCCGAGCTGAGGGACAAATGCCATTAATCCAGAATTCCATGACCAAGCATCAATCCCTGCTAGGCTGAATAAAAGCAGTTTTTAAAGAGGCAAACAAGAAGTCAAAGAGAAGTCAAATGCCATTTCTCAGGAAGTTACCTCAGCATGTCTTGTAGAAAAGCAAACAAGTATAGAGTAACATATAGGACTTGTAAAACTCTAGCCTGCTCAAGCTGCAGGAAGAGCACCTAGGCAGAACCCATGCAGCCTGGCTGGACAGTAGCACGGAGGTGCCCACAGAACCTATGGTATAAACTCAGGGTCAGGACAGCAAAATGCCCAGAGTTACTCGTAACTCCATGTCAAAGTGTCCCTGAGAGTCGAGGAAATAAACAGAGTGAGTCGTGGAGGCAGATGAAATGGGTTCTAAGCAAATGACAGAATAAGCAAGAAGTTGGAAGAAAAAAAAAAAGAAAAGAAAAAAGAAAAATCAACCAGAATGATTAAATATTTATACAACAAGTTCATAAATCAAAAATCCAGCTATCAAATATGAAAATATGAAATATGAAAAGAACTGCCTCAGCCCTTTAATAGGACAGAAAATTAGGTAGGCGGAGTAAACAGAACAGAATGCTGGGTAGAAGGCAGTGAGACAGACGCTTCAGGCACTCGCGATAGGCACTCGCCATGCTTCTTCTCTCCAAGACAGATGCAAGTTAAGATCTCTCCTGGAAAGTGACCACCTCGTGGTGCTACACAGATTACTAAATATGGGTTAAAGGAAGATATGAGAATTAACCAATAAGAGGCTGAAACTAATGGGCCAGGCAGTGATTAAAAGAAAAAAATAGAAATACAAAGTTAATGCACAAGTTAAATAAATTTAACCTATATTTAATAAATTACAAAACTTATACATGAACGTTATGAAATCTAAGGTTACCTGAGGTGTACCAACCTTTACAAGGTCATACCTTTTTAGTTACTGGGTTGTATGTTTCTTTTGTGTTTTTTGTCTGGTTTTTCAGACAGCATGTCTTTAGCTTTGAAGCCTGTCCTGTAACTAGCTCTTGTAGACCAAGCTGTTCTCGAACTCTCAGAGATCTGCCTGCCTCTGCCTCCCGAGTGCTGGGATTAAAGGCTTGTGTCACCACCACCTGGCTTTTAGATACTGTTTTAACAGACTTAACCTTGTTAAACCAAAGGAATGTAATTTGCCTAGAGATGGCCTTCTTCCTCAAGGACACTCCAAATAAAGACAAGACAGGACAATAACTTGCCTATTGATCTTGATGGTACAAGCATGTGGTTATAGTGATCTAGAGCTATTTTTTATTTTACCAACAGAAAATTAAAAGATAAGACTCCTCCATACATCCTTGTGCTCAATAAACACAATTCCCTTTTCCTCCTCTCTCCTTTCTCTAAGAGTCCAATCCTATGTCCAGAGCAAAAACTGGGCAAGAAAGATGACAGACATCAGTTTTAACATTCTGAAAATATTAAATCAATTTAACACATTTTAAAAAGGTGAGACTGAGGGCTGTAGAGACGGCTCAGCAGTTAAGAGAACTGGCTGCTCTTCCAAAGGACCGGGGTTCAATTCCCAGCACCCACATGGCAGTTCACAACTGTCTGTAACTCCAGTTCCTGGGGATCTGACACCCTCACACAGACAGACACACAGGCAAAATCCCAATGCACATAAAATAAATAAATTATAGAAAACATTTTTCAAAATGTGAAATTGATTTAACGTGTTTAAAGTAATAAGAAAAAGTGAAGCATTGCCTGTGAGTTCAGTTCCCAAGTGAATGACTCACTGTGGCTTTTCAGATTCCCAAGATAACAGACCTGCCTCAGTGCCAAGTATCAGTAGAGAAAACCTCCAAAGCCCTCTGTCGCCACTTCTGCCCCACCGAGACATCACAGGTCCCACCTCTGAAGCCAGTCTTGCTGCCTTTGCTAACAGGTAGAGGGGGTGTGGCTCCCCAGCCCTGAGAGAAGCAGACTGCACAAGGCTGGGTCACTGGTGCGAACAGTCAAGAGGACGTGGCCAGTGCAGCTTGCTCTCTGCTGGTCCTGGCCATGGTGAAGGAAGGAAAGCCTGGGTTCTGTCGGGGGATAGTAAAGTCCGCCCCATGAGGCAGTATTCACACGTGCAAATTCTCACTTTCAGTATCCTAAATGGTCACATCTGCTGCATGACAGGTAGCCGATGTGTCCACAGGCTGGGTAATCAACACAGTCCCCAGATAAGGACATTGGTGCCTGGGAGTCTATGAGAACCATCGCCCCACCCTGACCTGAAGGGCCAGAACTGAAGCCCAAGATCTCCAGTGATCAGAAGCCCATGAACAGGAGAGACGGTTCCATGCAACATATGGTGAGAGGAAAAAAAAAATCTATGAGAAGGTTCAAGGGGAGTGTTTTCCCTAGGCCTCACACAACACAGTGCCGATTACATCAGCTCTGCTGGGAAGTCTGCCCATGGAGCCCTAATGTAGGTCTCCCCTCTGTCATCTGAGACTACAGTTGGCTTTCCAAGCCATTGCCACTGAAAAATCTCCAGAGCGCCTAGTCCTGAGAGCAGGAATGTCATAACTACACTGTCTCTCGCAAAAGCCTAAAGAAACCCATGACTGGAAAGCCATGTGGTCATCTGAAACGGGGTGAAGCCCCTAGCTGGGGGATCGATGACTCAATCGATGTCTGTTCTTGCCGTTCCTCTATGAGAAGGTGGAGTTGTTGGATCTGAGCTTTTAACCTATAGTTAATAAATGCTTCATAAGATAAGAAACCAGAACAGGGAGTTGACATTGACCATGAGGCTTGTTTGGGGGAAGATAGAGGGTGCTGGGGTCACAGAGTCAGGCTGAGAATTAGAGCTCCAATGTTATTCTGATGACCTGGGCTTGATCACAGTTGGGAAAGGCCTCCTGGACGGAGTGTGACCCTTACACATCAGCGACTGACTGAATGCCAGCGCTATTGTAGGAGCCAAGGCCGGCAAGGAACTGACACGGGGCCCTAGATAGGCAAGCTGAGGTAGGAAGACAGGGACAGGAAGCCTGGGGTGCTTCAGTTCTGCATAAGGGCCACCTAACTCATGCCTTCAAGGTCAGGAAGGGCTACACTGGAAGCATCTAAAAGGGACTGACCTTTGAAAAGACGGGGTAGAAACAGGAAAAGGAATAAGAACTCAAGATGGGGTGGGAGGCTAAAGACAAGGATTACAAGGTTTAAGGAAAAACATTCATAGGTCTGGACTTTATCCTGAGGACAAGGAACCCCTAAGTTTGCAGGGCTTAGATAGGAACATGGCACAGCTGATATTTCCCAGGCAGGACGGGCATGAGTGAAATACTGGACAGGAAGCCCTCAGCAAATGCGTCCTTTCTTCTCCAGTGAGGGCGGGATCACAATGATTGAAGCTGTTAAGAAATCAGCCACTCAAAATATAACCTTTCCCTCTTTAGCAAAGCCAGATGACTATTGCTGTCAACTGCATGGAGTGATCAACCAGATCTCCCCTTTTCAATGGCACGGTAACTGAAGCAGGCCAGAGCCAGGGCTGCAGCGGACGAGTCTAGAAACACAAGGACTCTAAGACCAACCGCCAGGTTTCAGCGCTCACGCTCCACATCTCCTAACCCTTCTTCCTCGCATGGGACTGTCTCATAAGCCACACGGAGACCGCACTGGTATGCAGAAGTCCCTGACGTGAAATTTTTCATTTGGGGGGTTGATAAAAAAAAAAGTAGTTGTCAAAAGAACAGTCATTCTGTTTACAATGCTGTCAAGGGAAACAGAATTTCCTAATGCTGAAATAAACTAACACGTCAATTGCAATAAAATGCCAATTGTACCATAAACACCTCATTTGTTCTTCCTTATTTTATCCTACTAAAATACCTTCTCCATCATGGCAATGGAACAGTAACACAGGGATTTTTTTTTAAATAAAATTCTCTATTGTGTGAATGATGATAAAGAACATGTCTAGCTGTAATTTGCAATATAATTTTATTTCAGCTTTGGATACAATTATTTTGTTGGCCAGATCAGAGTAAGAAAAATGTACCTTTTTGGGTTATATGTTTTGTAGGTAAAACATACAATGCTAAATATATTTGTTAAGGTTCTTAAAATACATGTTGTGATTTTTCATTATTATAAATTCTTTTTATTTCTAAGTCATAACAAAGTGTCATATAATACACCTTACTTACTTGACCATCCAGTTCAACTTGAGCATCATCAATCGCAGTATCTGAGTTTCTATTTGCTTATGAGAAAGGACATTACACACTGGACCACAGAGCATCTTTGTTCTGATGGAAAGATGCACCTGATGCCTGTGCCAAGGCACGCTCTCTCCCAGGAAAACTATGCTTGGGCTAAGATCATATCACCCTACAGTGCTGAGATCATATCAACCCTACAGTGCTGAGATCATATCACCCTAGAGTGCTAAGATCATATCAACCTTATAGTGCTAAGATCATATCAACCCTACAGTGCTAAGATCATAACACCCTACAGTGCTGAGATCATATCAACCCTACAGTGCTGAGATCATATCAACCGTACAGTGTTGAGATCATATCACCCTACAGTGCTGAGATCATATCAACCCTACAGTGCTGAGATTATATCACCCCTAAGTGCTAAGATCATATAAAGATCATATCAACCCTACAGTGCTGAGTTCATATTAACACTACAGTGCTGAGATCATATCACCCATACAACATGCTGCATTGGCACACAGCAGTGTCCAAACCAGCACAACCTTGCTGAATCTAAAGTCTATGAGTGAACAGGCTGCATATAGCTGCCCCAAATTAATGAATGTTTGGCTCTTTGCAGTCTGAATCAGATATTCTATAGTGCAAACAGGTACAGGCAGCATGTGGGCTTCAGAGTGGGAATCTGTACAGTTCAGGAATTGTTGAAAGATTTTGAAGTGGCCTTAACATAATATGGGATGTCATTCCAACCCGCCCCTTAGTCAACTCTGTTAAGTCTCTACCAGTACCTGAAGGAAGACCACCAACATCCTCTGGTAGTACCCTGAGGTGTCCCCAACCACGTCATCTTCCAGGCTGGAACCATATTCTGCAAAACAATGGTTTCACACTTGGTCATGGCATCTCTTAGCTAGAAAAACCCTGAACCATTTACCAAATGAACAAGACATACAGGAAGACATGTATATTTGATTAACAAAAACTTGCTCTATGCCATCAATGAGTGCTCTAAACACGGATGGCAAATTCAGTAAGTGAGCGGCTGGATGAAAATGGGCTCTATTGACATCCCCCAAAAGCATTCACTCAAGCCTAAATTATGACAGCCACTTAGAAACTCTCTCCCCAAATGTTAGTAAGTGAACAGACAGAAGGACAGTATGAGGCTTAAAAGCATGGTAATTGTTAGCTGAAGTTTTGCTTCTTCGAATGTTTTATGTGATTTTTTTTTTGCTAGATGTTTTCCATCCTCAGAATTCTTGTCTTTGCATGGTCATATCTTCCACTAATAAGATATTTTCCCTTTGCAACGATTAAGTTACTTCTGACAGACAGCAATGACATTTTAAAGTATGACCCCCCCCCCACCTCAGGTTCCAAATCCTCAACTTGAGGTCACAGGAAGGAAGAACTGAGACCTTCTGAGTCATGGAGCCTTTAGCTAACTCTCAAGCTGCTATTTTAAAATGGTCTTGCTATAAGGCATCAAAATATTTAATCAGCACTTGAAAGCAGAATATTTTAAAAGCCCGACCCTTCTATTCTATGTGTGAGAAACAGCTACCCAGATACAAAGCCTGTGAGCATCTGATTCTTTCCTCTACTCCAGTACTCGTAATTAGTTACCAAATCCTCCCCTACATTCACTGCTCTGATTTGTACTCTGTGCCGCCACCTCCCTGCAACCTCGGTGGCATCATAATTACTACACAACTTCCTCACTGCCTCCCTACAGAGCTATCGATCCAATCACATCTAGCCCCAAACCCCCTTCCCTCCTTCAACTGTTCCTTCAACATTCGATCAGCCCCTATACCACTGACTCACAGCCACGTTTATCTTCCTGGCATGCAGATTCTCTACACTCCCTACCAACCCATAACACACACACATGTGCCCTCCTCCCTATGGTCAGGTTCCGTTAGATCCCCCAGTCTGTGCTCCTCAGCACAGGGTCCATGTTAACTGATGATCAAAGTTACCTTTAGTACTGGAGACCCATCTTAGCCTTTCCTCCACAGTTTGCTGACTGACAAGGAATAAATAATAAATAAATAAATGTGTGTATTTAAGGTATACATCATGCTTGATACACTGTGAAATGGTTACTGGCACCCTCATGTGGTTTTCTGTGAATGGTATAACACTCTAGTTCCTTAGCAAATTTCAGTTGTACGATACGGTGCTATGAATAGTCTCCACGCTCCAGCCGCATCCCCAGAACTTGTCCCCCAACCTCACTGTCTGGTGAGCACCATCTCCCACCATCTCTCTTCACCGTCTCTCCTGTCTGGCCTTGGCAAATACCATACTACTTTCTACTCTACAGCTTTACCTATTTTTTTTTGGATAATTAGGTTTTTTTTTATTTTTTTTCTTTCTCATGGTTTATTTTTTTTTATATTTAAAAATTTCCATCTCCTTCCCTCCTCCTCCCCCTCCCTCCGCTCCTCCTCCCCCTTCCCGCCCCTCCTTCTCCCCCTTCCCTCCCCTTCCCTCCACCTATACCTCCCCTCCCTCCCTCATTTTATCACTTGGTTGGAGCCTACCCAAGTGAAGACATCACGAAGTGTTTGTCTTTCTGCACCAGCTCACTTCACTTAGGTTGCATAATGCCTTCCATGTTGACCTGTGCTACGCCAATGTCGGAAGTTCTGCATTTAAGGCTAGATAACGCAGCACTGTGTGTACGTTCAACTCATTCCTTCCACACATTTTTCAATGAACACTCAGTACGTCACCTACTCTTGAAATCCAAATATCTCATTTGTATTATGAAGGCCCAAAAGCTGCAATGCCCTCTCCCTCCTGTCTGCATCCTGAATTAATATTTCCATGTGTGACTTTCTAAATTTCATCATCCTTTAGCTACTGACTCTAACCTCACCAAGGACAAGAACTGTGCTGTGCATGCCTTCTATGTCCTCGGGGCAGCAGTGGACACACAGCCATGCACAGAAACACACCAAGCAGGATGCAGCCAGGCCAATTACAGCATCAGAGATGCTCAGTCCTCAGCATCAGCACACCTAGACAGAGAGCTCTGAAGATGACTGCCTGCCACTTTGAGATATATGTGTCACTTCAGCCATAGTGGGAGCGACCATCTCTGGTACAAAGAGAAGCTGGAAAGAGAGACTCAGGTAATGGTTTAGTAACTGTACATTTCACACTGTTCTTACCTGGTGGGTTAACAACATCACATCTAAATTCTATAAACTTTGAACATAGAGAGCCACGACCACTGGCTAACATTCCAGGATGAGTCCAACAACATAAAAACCGAACAAGATCAGACTCTCTTTATTTTTTATTTCATGGACTTGAATACATTCAAAGAATTGACATATGAACTAGACTAAAATACAGACTTTGTTTTCACAGACAAAAAATAGATCACATGAAAAATAACATCCAAAAATACAGGATACTTTAGCCAAGCACTCCCAGCAGATGAAGAGCATACTTTTATCAATGTCTTAACAACTCCAGTCTGGAAAAGGGTTTCAGTCTTTCTTCCCGTTCCCCAAAATGTCTTCTACATAGCTCTTAACATCTAGCATAAAGTTGAATTTGTTTGAAGAAACTTAACATAGAAGAAAAGGCCAGTCTATTCCTATAGTGCCTGCAAGTCGCAGGCAAAGACAAACTGCATCTCCCTTACAGGTGTTGTCAAGTTTGTTCCTTGATTATTTTGTTTGCCGTCTGTTTTTATTGAAGAAGAACAGCCTGACTGACTCACAGTTCATTCAGCCGACAATCAGAACTACAGGGGCCACAGCCACATGAGGATAGGAAGGCAGTAATCTCCAGCTGCTTACCTTCTTCATAAACCTGTTTGATGGCCCGTAGCTCTTTGGGTGTCCTTGAAGCAATAATCTCTGTCAATACTCTTTCATTGGTCCCAGCTCCCTGTTGGAAGATTTGTTTTTAATGGCAAAAACATGTCAATAAAATAAAAAAGGAAAACTATTTCCCTGGATGTTACCCAAATTACATAATTCAGAAATATCCAAAAAACATGGATTTCTTTGTATACATGGTCTATTACTACAGAGTTAACAAATTCTACACTGATTTGCTTTCCAGGGGCAATCTGATTCTATCTAATTCTATTTTACTTTTCATTTTGCACAACAAAAACTAAAGTTTACTTTTCTATATCCATCAAACATACCGTTAGAGTTGAGATCTCCAATGCTGTCCTCCTAAAAGCCCAAATGTTAAAGTTTGGCCCCCAAATGTCACTAGGGGCTGCTAACCAAACCCTTAAAAAGCTTTTAGGTCCCTGGGGGATGTCTTTAAAGGAGATGATGGGACAACAGCTGTCTCTTCTCTTCACTGGCCTCCTGCCTGAGTACAGGCCCAAAACCTTGGGGCCAGTTATTTGTGGACATGAGCCAAAATCAACCCTTATTGCCTAGACAGATCATCTCAGGTAGCAGAACAGAAAGATGGCCGACAATGGGGTCTCTTCCAGGAACTCACTTTCTGTTTCTGAAAAATAGTTTTAACTGGTTTCCCTTTCTTTGCTTATAGACGTCATGCCTTCCCTGCTTCGTCAGAACATATAAGCAGCAATGTGGCTAAGTTTAGGTTTTCTGTTTAAGATAACATAGTTTCTATTTCTGCTTCTTTGCAAAAACTCGAACAATAAAATACCTAAGTTCGTCCTATGGGAAAATCTGAGTTGCTCACAGTGTTTGAGATGTGTTCTGTTAAAAGGCCCTTTTCTCAAGGTCCTAAGGTCACACTGACTCCAGAACTGTAATTGCAGAAAGGCACAGACACACGGCAAATCCAGCCTCCTGTCTGGGTGATCCCGTCCTTCGCTGTGCGGGTGGGATCCCTGAGCTGCTTACTTCGTCTACCAATTCAGAGCCCACTTAGGACAAGTCGCTCCTGTCAGTGTCTGAGCAAATGTTTCAACACAGTCAATTTCCGCCTTTCTATTTTAAAAGTTAAAATATCTCATCTGTAACCTTTCCAAAGCCGAAAGATAAAATGGAAGTATAGAGAACTCCAGCACGCTAAAATTTTAGACAGCATTTTTGAGTTTGAAGATTAAATGGCACACCCTTTACTTCTTATTGACTCCCACAGTTTTGTCTCCTGAGCATCCTTTGCTGAAATGAGTCAAATAAAACACAGACCCGTAATATCCAGCAGACTTTTCCATAAAGCAGGAAATTTTAAAGTCACTTCTGCCTATATTGGCGGTTTGTCAGTCACTTTCTTCTGTGTCCAGCAGAATGTCTGCCAGACTCTTTCATGGAGCAGGAACCCCAAAGTATCATCTCACTTTTAAGCAACTCAGCAGTCATTTCTCTGTGGGTCCTGCATGTCCAGTTCATACAGCATACCATCAAGCAGTCCAGGCAAGAGCAGTTTCTTGCCCAAACGGGTAACAAACTCCATGAGGAGTCGCTTCAATGCCCATCTTCCTCTTGAAGAGGATTGGTGCTGCCAGGAGTAGATGTGTCTCAATGTCATGAAAAGTCCTAAGGTCTTAAAACATATTAAACACCATGTTCTGAAGGACTTTGAAAGATTCGAAGAATCCCAATCTAACTGAAATATATCTCTATATATCTAGAAAACCTAATATGACTACAAGTATGACTATTATAGATGACTATTAACTTGTATTTCTTAATTATACATTACATTTTTAAATGAGCTGCACAAACACAATACCTTAATCAAGAGCAGAAATATACATCTACACATTCAACAAAATTTACCTAGCAGAAGAGGGCAAGAGACCTTATTACAGATGGTTGTGAGCCACCATGTGGTTCCTGGGAATTGAACTCAGGACCTTTGGAAGAGCAGGCAATGCTCTTAACCGCTGAGCCATCTCTCCAGCACCATGATGTTGTTTTTTAAAAAATGGCTAAGCAATAGTCTATTGTGCAAAGGTACCATATTTTCATTATCCATTATTTGTTGAGGGGCATCTAGGTTGTTTCTGGTTTCTAGCTATTGTGAATAGAGCAGGAATGAGCACAGTTGAGTAAATGTCATTGTGATAGAATGGAGTGTCCCTCAAGTATATGTCCAAGAGCAGTATAGTTGGATCTTAATGTAGTTTTCCTTCTACCCACGAAACTGCCACACCGATTCCCATAGTGGCTGTATGAGTTTGTACTTCCACAAGCAATGGATGGAGGCTCCTCTTACTCCACATCCTCAACAGCATGAGCTGTCATTTGTTCTGTGATCTTAACCACTCTGAATGGTGTAAAATGAAATCTCAATGTAGTTTTGATTTGCATTTCCCTGATGACTAAAGATGTTGAACATTTCTTTAAGTGTTTCTCAGCCATTTGAGTTTCCTCTCTGTTTAGCTCTGTACCCCCTTTTCACTGGGTTGTTTTCTTGATATCTAGTTGCTTGAGTTTTTTTTAATGTATATTTTGGATATTGTCCTCTACTAGATGTGGAGTTGAGGAAACTCTTTTCCCATTCTGTAGGTGGCCACTTTGTCTGATTGATGGTGTCCTTTGCCTTACAGAAGCTTTTCAGTTTCATTTGTTGTTGGTTGTAGCAGCATTTCTATTGTAATTTAATAAAGTTTGCATGGGGATCGGGAAAGTAAAACAGCCACACTGGTCAGCCTTACAGCAAGGCAGTGGAAACACACACGTTTAATCCCAGTAGCCAAACTAGTTGCCATAGAAACCAGGAGGTGCATGCCTTTAATCTCAGCCCTAGAGAAAATTATAAAACAGGAGGAAACAGCTCTCAAACACAGTCTCATTTTGAGATTCCTGGAGGCAGGATCGCCATTTTCATACTAAGATCGAGGTTTGCTTTTTGAATCTTCAGGTTGAACCCCAATACCCATCTATGAGTTTTTATTACTCACACATCATTTGATCTTGGTTCCTGTGCTAACCGTGTTCTCTTCAGGAAGTTGTCTCCTATGCCACGGCATTCAAGGCAACCCTACTTTCTCTTCTATCAGCTTCAGTATGTCTGGTTTTATGTTGAGGCTTTTGATCCATTCAGAGTTTAATTTTGTGCACAGTGATTGATGTGGATCTATTTGCATTCTTCTACATGCAGACATCCAATTTGACCAGCACCATTTGTGGAAGATGCTTACTTTTCTCAAGTATGTATTCTGGACTATTTATCAAAAAGCAAGAGTCCATAAATATGTGGACTTATGAATGGGTCTTCATCAATTCCATTGATCAATGTGTCTGTTTTTATGCCAATACCATTTGGTTTTATTATTGTAACTCTGTAAGAAAACTTGAAACTGGAAATACTGATACCTTTAGCAGTTCTTTTCATTGTTCATGACTGTTTTAACTACCTTATTTTTTGTTTATTTTTCTTTTTGTGTGTGTTTGCTTCCACATGAGGTTGAACATTGCCCTTTCAAGACCTGTGAAGAATTGTGTTGGGATTTTGATAGGAACTGCTGAATCTGTAGACTGCTTTTGGTAGGATGGGAGATAGTTCCATCTTTTGAAATTTTCTTCAATCTTTCTTCAAAGACTTGAAGTTTGATCATGCAAATCTTTCACTTGCTTAGTTAGAGATATTCCAAGATATTTTATATTATTTGAGACTGTGGTGAAAGGTATTATTTCCTTGATTTCTTTCTTAGACAGTTTGTCATTTGCATATGAGAGGGCTGCTGATTTTTGTGAGTTTATTTTGTACCCAGCAACTTTGCTGAAAATGTTTAACAGATGTAAGAGTTCCCCAGTGGAAATTTTAGGGTCACTGATGTATACTATCATATTATCTACTAATAGAGATATTTTGACTTCTTCCTTTCCGATTTAAAATGGCTACACCAGCTTGCGTTTTAGGTCCATTTGCTTGGAATGTCTTTTTTCCAACCCTTTACCCTGAAGTGATGTTTATCCCTGATGTTAAGGTGTGTTTCTTGGATGCAGCAGAAGGATGGAGCCTGAACTTGCATTCATTCTGTTAGTCTGTGTCCTTTGTTTGAGGAATTGAGACTGTTGAGGTTGAGAGGTATCAATGACCAATGATTCCTATTATTGTTGTTGCTGTAGTAATAGTGGTTGTGGTGATGTGTGTGTGTGAGAATGTGTGTGTGCATGCATGCATGCATGTACACACACACACACACACACACACATATATACATATATATGATGTATGTATTCTTCCTTTCTTTTGACTTTGTTGTGTTGGTAATTTTTTGTCAGTGTTTTCTTGGACGATGTTAACATCTTATTTATATTTTTAAGGGATTTATTTGGTTCCTCGTTATGTACCTCTATCATATGCACAAGAGATGTTTTAAGGTCTTTTTTAGTATTATTTTTTAAATTAATGTACTAATTTATTTAACTGGACTCAGGGTTTTCATTTCCCTGATGACTGATACATTTTCTTTTTGTATCATTATTCAACATTTGCTTATCCTCTTTAAGAAATGAATTTATTATAAAGTATATGTAAAATAAATGCAAAAGTTTAATAAATAATGAATTTATCTTTTACTATTTAAAGACAATGTGTTTGGTTTTGGTCTTTAGTGTGTAGTTAGAGAAGATGATAGGGTTTATTATGACATTTTCTCATATGTATGCATGTTGTAAAGTATATTAACCTGCATTTGTCCTCCATCCAATCCCTGCCCTGTTCCTGTCTTCTCAAAGAGTCTCTCTTCTCCTTCAAAAAAAAATGTACATTCCATGTAGAAATGTATGGTATTTGAGTTTTTCATTCTGTTTTTTTCTGACCATGATGATCTCTAGTTTCATCCATTTGCCTGCAAATAACATAATTTCATTTATCTTATGGTTGAATATGATTCCATGGTGTATATATACAACTTTACTTACTCATCTACTGATGGGCATCTAAGCTGGTTCCTAAACGGCCCATGTAAATAGTGCCATGGACAAATTAAAAAAGAAAACATGGATGTACAGGTGTCTTTGTTGTACATTGTGATGGTTTGAACAATAATGGCCCCCATAGGCTCATATGCTTCAATATTGGGTCCCCAGTCGGTGGCACTGCTTGGTTTACAAACTAACCAACCAAACAAATAAACAAAAACTTTATATACTATATAATTACTTAGACCATGTGTCTTAGTTAGGGTTTCTATTGCTGTGAAGAGACACCAGGAGCACAACAATTCTTGTAAAGGAAAACATTTAATTGAGGTGGCAGCTTAGAGTTCACAGGTTCAGTCCATTATCTTTATAGCAGCGAGCATGGCGGCAGGCAGGTAGACATGGTGCTGGCTACATCTTGATCAGAAGACAACAGGAGATGGACTCAGATGCTGGGCAGGATGTTGTGCATTCAAATCGCTCACCTCCACAGTGACACACTCCCTCCAACAAGGCCACACCTACTTCAACAAGGCCACGCCTCCTAACAGTGCCACTCCCTGGTGACTAGGCATTCCCATGTGAGTCTATGGGAGCCATTCTCATTTAAACCACCACAATTAGGAAGCAGTTGCACCTTCCTCCTCCTCCTCCTCCTTCTTCTCTCTCTCTCTCTCTCTCTCTCTCTCTCTCTCTCTCTCTCTCTCTCTCTCTCGTTTTTAGACAGTAACAATATGAAGATGTAAAAGGCTCAGCTCAGCAAACATGTAACAGGGTCGTTGACAGTAGCTACTGTTATTTCTTCTGTCAAATGCAAAATTCAGTGACAGACTTAAAAGAATTCTGTGAGTTTGGTACTGAAAAGTGAAAGAAAATGTTGTAATTTTATTAAAGTTCGCCTCCACAAAGTGCTAGAAAGATGGACGGTACAGTAGTTAAGAGTACTGGGTGCTTGTCCACAGACCTCTGGTTTGAGTATCAAACATGGCAGTTCACAGCTGTGTGGAACTCTGATTCCCTCTTCTCGACTCTGCAGGCACCAGGCACACATGTGGTACACAGACATACATGCAGTCAAATATTCATATACATAAAATAATTCTTTAACCTATCCCCCACATTTATTTACTGGAAAGCAAATTTATTATGCGACTGCTCATATCAATTATTTCAGTTATGAACACAAATTTCAAGATCCAATTATTCAGAAGTACAGAAGGGATATCATAACTAAATGTTAGAGAGGTCTGGGTGTCCTTTTAGGGGACTTTTACATTATATTTTAACTTCTCTAGTGTTGTTTAATCTCACTTATCTTCAAGTAATTTATTGATAAAATTCAGATTTAAAACAATATATTGCTGAAAAGAATAAGATGATGTAATTCAATTTAATAGGTGTATTACTCCATAAATATGGTAACTGTAGAGCTAAAGAATTATTATTTCTGAACAGTATAAGTGTCATGGTTTTTTCTTTGTTTTGGTTGTATTTCATATCTTTTTTAAATAACAAATACATACACAAAAAGAACACATTTTAAATCTTTGAAACATGCAGGTTAACAATGTTGGTAGCCCCAACACTCTGGAGTCTGGAGTGGGGCATCATGAGTTCCAGGCCAAGCTGAGTGACTTACAGAGGAAAGAGTGTGAGAGGAGAGGAAAAGGAAGGGAGGGGTTAGGAGGGAAGAGAGAGGATGGGAGGGGAACAGGAAGACAAGGGAGGGGAAGAGAAAAGAGAGAGAAAGTTGGAGAGAAGACAAGAAAGAGATTGTGTGCTTGTGTGCAATGTGGTCCTGCATGGTTTACTACACTGGACCCAGACCCTGTACTAACAGTGCAGCCTATGCCAGTTTCCTCACAGTGGAAACAGCTGGAAGCATATAACATAGTTCAGTCAAAAGTGAGATGCCATTTGAATAATAAGAACAGCCATAGCTCTAGCAGGGAGGATTTTGTCAAGCTTCAGACAGACCTAGGAATACCAAGATCCCTAGGGTAGAGTTGGCCACCAGGATAAGTCTTAGTAGGAGCAACAAAGTAAAAACACTCAGGAAGGTTGGCAAATGAACTGAGAACAACCTGGAAGTAGACTTAGGTCCAAGAGCCAATGGGATCAGGGGGATCTGAGAGCAGGTGGCCAGTCCAGGCTGGGAGGTGGAAATAGGATCCTGAACAACACAATCCAATGGGGCTTAAAAGGGGACCACTGATTCATATCAATGGCGTGCCAGGTTTGAATACAAAGTAAGGGCAGAGAATACAGAAATAGACAGTGTCATCAATGAAATAAGTTAGCACACTGGCTGGACCAACGCTGAAGTGAAGATCAGGGACTGCACACTATAAATTCCACCTCTACAGTGAGTGGATGTTTGTGTTCCTCATGAAGGATGGCACCAGGGATCCCAGGCAGGTTCAGCAGGCAGGAGCTCAGCTGTAGCTAGGAGACTTCACCTTGCATGTTCTTGCTTCAGAAAATGAACTCTTTCTACAAGGCCAAGCTGGAGTTAGCAGATGGTTCTCACAATAGTGAGAAAGCAGAATGCAGGCAGGGGAATCTGCATTTTGAATTCCAAATCATGGTATTTTTCTGCCTCGTGATAATGCAGTGTGACCCTCTCTCAGTGGTGGCCAGTGTGGTAACCCCGGGATCATGAGAATAAATGGCCACAAAGGACAGCATTCTGCGTTGTAACCTACAGTATCTGGTAGGTGTGTCAAATGCATGTCCAATTCACAGTCTTCTGATTTATAATGAGTTACAAGTTCATCTCTGCCTGAACTGAAGAGATCTGCAGATGCCAAGTAGAAGGGAGCAGTAGGAGGCACCAAGCCTCACTCTTCCTCCTACACGGCAGGAGAGTGAGTCTCCTTTCCCATGTCCTGAGGGTCCAGGAATAGTTTGTTGTTGTTTATTCCTGTAAAAATAAGTGTTAAAGAAGCTGAAGGAAAGGCAGTTAGGTGTTGAGAAGAAGATTCACATGGGAGGAAGCACGGCAGTGGCCCAGGAACGAGCTACTGGAGAACAATTTAAGAGTTCCATGACCTGAGACTGTAAAGAGAAACCGTTCATTCAATAGTAGAACAACACAAAAAAATAACAATAGATCAAGCAATTGATAACAAGAGCAGGCATTTCTCAGAAAGCTTGTTATGATCTCTGAAAATGAGAATCCTGAAAAGGAGCTAATATCTTCTCTTGAGCTAGTTAGGAAGTTAGGAAGGAAAAGAAGGCAGGGGAGATGACTGCAACTACTTTAAATAACAACTAAAAGCCTCCTTCCTGTTCAGTCCAGGACCCCAGGCCATGGGATGGTGTCCCCCACATAGAGAGCAATGCCTCCACCCTCAGTCACACCTCCCTGAAAGCACTCTCACTGGCATGCCAGAGATTCGGTTCCTAGGTTGCTGTAAATCTCTCTCTGTCTCTCTCTCTGTCTCTCTGTCTCTCTCTCTGTCTCTCTGGTCTCTCTCTGTCTCTGTCTCTCTCTCTCTCTCTCTCTCTCTCTCTCTCTCTCTCTGTGTGTGTGTGTGTGTGTGTGTGTGTGTGTGTGTGACATAGAAGTCAGAGGACAACCTTTCCCTCAGATTCAGGGGTAAAGGTGCTTTTCACTAAGCCTCGTGATCCAGTCAGTTCCCAGAACCCACGTGATGAACAGAGAGCACCAAAGTGCAACAGTTGTCCTCTGACCTCTACACACGACAGCCTGGGGGCTCGGGAGAAGCAGGATTCATAAAAAGCATTAACAAGAATTCATGGGAATGGTTATTGTAACCCTAACACTGCAAAACAAGAAGAAGACGAAGAAGAAGAAGAAGAAGAAGAAGAAGAAGAAGAAGAAGAAGAAGAAGATGAAGAAGAAGAAGAAGAAGAAGAAGAAGAAGAAGAAGAAACTATTCCAAAGGAAAGCGGGAGCTGGCAGAGGAGAAAATCTTCAAGGAAGCTGCTCGACAATAGTGTGAATCTTAGTGTCCTCCTAGACAGGGAAGACGCTAACAGAAGCCTGGGAATAAGAACGGTCAAAAGGGACCCAGCGAAACAGAGAAACTGCATCCCTTCAATTCTTCAAGTTACACAGAAGAAAATAATATAAACCAGAGTGGAGAGCTGCAAAATTAAAGGCTTACGTTGCACACTGTGCTCCGTCCACCCAAATGGTTCCTAAGCGTGGTCTGTCTGCTTCAGCTGCTTGCCTGTTCAGCTCTATTTGAAAAGCGCTAGCACCCCCTGGTGTCAACATCCCAGAACAATCCCAATAGTCCTGAAGGCTTTTCTCAATTCTTTTTAAGTTTTGAAGATACATAAAATATGAAAGAATGCTACAATAAATACTATTTTTCCATATTCCTCCTGACGTGTTTGTGTTTGCATATGCTAAAACTTTGCAAGTAGATAACAGACACTAAAATGGCTTGCGTATTAATTATGGAGTAACCAATCACTTTCTAATTAGATTTAAGACAAGCTAAGAAGAAGGAAACCTGACAAAGATTTAAGATAGCTGGGAGTTCAGACACTCCAGGGAAGGACAGAAACACTACTACTGTTTTGCTAATGGACTTAGGATCAAACCACCCTCTAAATATGAACCCTTTTTTACCCACGGGTAGTGGGGCTTTCAGTCCTCATCAGAGAAGCTGTCGTGGGTGTGGATGACGGATAACACAGAAACTCACAATTAGTCAGAACATAGAGAATAAGTGTCTGCAGACTGCTCAGCCACAAACAGACATCTATTAAAAGCCGTTTGTAAGTTGCAAACTCAGGATCTAGTAAAATGTTCTCCTTTGTGCTTGCTGGTGTGTCTCAGAGGTCTCTCTCAGTCTAGAAAGAGTCTCATTACATCATGGAGTTCTGACGGCAAGTAACTACTTAACTTAAAGTTAAGGTAAGTAACTTTGTAAAATGTCCCATTTTCTGGATTTGTCCAGTCACCACCCAGTTACTAATCTGAAAAGCTTTGACAAGAACCCTCTATGAGTGATTTTTTAAATTCTTACTAGTGCACTTGGTAAAGTAATGCCAGACTGTTCTACATGGGTGCTGCTATTTGGTCATCTGCCTGAGGCGGTGACCTCAAAACTTGTAAACTACTGTCATAAGAAGTGCTCTACTTAAAGAGCTGAACATCTTCTCTTATAACACATTTTTACCAAGATTTTAACGTGTGTTGATGCTTCTTACTTGAGTCAGTTGTGACACCGGGAATTGCAAGACAATCGTTTTCTGTTACTGGCATTCCTTTAAGATGTATGATTTAACAGAAGAAATCAAACAGAAAAGGCAGATGTGGTACTAACTTTAGCAGAGTTTAGCAGGGTACTCTAAACATCCTGAGTGAAATCTGTTCTCTTGACAAAAAAAAAAGTTTTAGAACTTAGTATATAGTATGTAATTGCACTAGCACTATAATCTCAAGATTATTTTATGTGTACTGTAAAGCAAAGCAAATAAATACATTCTTCAAAATGCACATAAAATGAGATAGAGAAAAACATTATGATACTTTGTACTTGAAAACAGTATAGATCACAGTGGCATCAGGAACAGGGAAGTAGTTTATTAAGCCTTGTGAGATGCAATTAACTATCAATATGTGTGTGTGGATGATTTTTTTCTCTCTAAAACCATAGTATTTATTTTTCTATGTCCTTAATGATGAATGTTTAATTATGATGTGATCAGATTCATCTGTTTTGAGCCAGGTATGGTGACACATGCCTTTAATCCCAGCACTCAGGAGGCAAAGGCAGGTGAATCTCTATGAGTTCAAGGCCAGCCTGGTCTACAAAGCAAGTTCCAGGGCAACCAGGGCAGTTACAGAGAAACCTTGTCTCAAAAAAAGCTGTTTTAATGACAATTACTTTTTCATATACTGCCCAAAAAGTTTATGCGTACCCCCAAAGACAATTTAAATATTTTTAGACGTTTCATAGGTTTAATTTGTATAAGACTATGATTGGTCTCAATTTGTGCATATGATGTGAGACAGGTCCTAAGGTTTTTTTGTGAGCATTCAGTAATTACAAAACTATTAGTTGAAAACTGGCCTCTGATTGCTTTGGAGAGCTGGAGAAACTGCTCAGTGGATAGGAGCATACACTGATTTTGCAGAGGATCCAATCAAATTCAGTTTCCTGTGCCCTTGTCAGGCAGCTCTGAAGAGCTGGACAGCCTGGTGCTAAGTGGGTCTTCCTCCGAGGAGCAGGAACACCTGGAAGCAATCTCCACCTGCAAGCTGGGCTCTGGCTGAAAGAGGGATTGGAGTGGCCAAAAGGCTGTGCCCAGACTTTGATTGGCAGGCCGTAAGCAAATGAGGTAGAAAATAATGATAAATCAGTGGCTCCATGGAGAGCCCACCAAAGCCAAGAGGGCTCTCATCAAGAGGGCTATGCTCCATCTCCTCCCCCACACACCTTGCTGATGAGGCAGAGGCAGGAAAACGGAAGCAAAGCCAGCAGAACACACCCTATGGGTTTGACTTTGTTCCCTGCTGGTTCCAATCACAGCCAGGATTTTTGGTTTGTGTTCAAAGTTCCTAGCTACTGGCTAAAATCACAGTCAGGGTCTCTATTATCTTGCTTTTTTAAATATATAAATAAGTTGTTTAATTTAAATTTTTTTAATCTTCCTGTCTTTTATTTACACTTTTCAGATTAAACTTTTAGTGGCCATATAGCTATTACAATGTGTATCTAATTTACATCTGCTTCTCAATCTATGGAGCTAGTCATCCCCATTTTTCCATTAAACACACAACTATGATTTTAAGACATGCATATGGCACAGTGGGAGACACCAGCTTCATTCCTTTCAAAAACAAAGTAATTAGTTATCTCTAAGTGAAAATAATCACAAAAGGACTCAAGAGTCCAATTAAGAAGTGCAGCAACAGAGGAGAACAAAAGGCAGGAAAAAGGACATTGAACAAACTACTGGGACTCCTGTCATCATAGATATCTGGTGAAGAACAGAGGAAAAGGAGGATATTGGTATCAGCCCACACTACCACATTCCCCCAGTGGCCTGTTCTATAGCAGATAATGGCGATTTTCATCCCAGAGATAACCAAAGACCTTGTTGCCAAGAGTGCCACAAAGAAGTAGGCATCGGCACACACAGTGCAGAGAAGCAACACTCACACGCCTGAAACTGACACCTTACCCAGCTCCATGAGCATCCTGGGCCCTGGAGCCCAGGCTTTTCTGCGTACACCCCTGCTGTGGACACAGGAGCTGCTACTGCTACAGGCAAGTCCTCTCTGGGCCATACAACTGTCCCAGCTCTGAGTGTGCCCACTCTGTTGATGGAGGAGGATCATCTGTCTGTGAGCTACTTTCATTGGTTAATAAAGAAACTGCCTTGGCCCTTTGATAGGACAGAAAATTAGGTAGACGAAGTAGACAGAACATAATTCTGGGAGAAAGAAAGCCGAGTCAGTCAGTCGCCATGATTCTCCGACCCGAGATCCTTCTTGGTAAGCCACCACCTCGTGGTGCTACACAGATTATTAGAAATGGGTTAATCAAGATGTGAGAGTTAGCCAGTAAGAGGCTAGAGCTAATGGGCCAGGCAGTGTTTAAAAGAATACAATTTGTGTGTTGTTATTTCAGGGCATAAGCTAGCCAGGCAGCCGGAAGCCGGGTGGGACAAAAAGCAGGCCTGTCCGCAGCTCCCTCTACACTCAGTGAACACCCAGGTCTCACACGTCAGAGTCACTGCCACAGCAGGGTAGCCTGCACCTGTGCCTAGGGCCACTGTCTCTCTGTGTATCTGTGCTCCAGACTCTCAGGCCAATGGCCACACTGAATGCTCCAGGAGATCAGACAAGCACCCACTCGAGCCTCTAGAGCTGGTCTGTGTGCACCTGTGCTTCAGATACGGGTTCTCCCATGTTCCTATGAGCACACGCCCTTGCATGGCATTACCAGTTCAGTAGTAAGAGAGCCTGTTTTCCAGAAACTTGTACTACCTCCTCCCTCTACAGCTCAGATACGCATGTCCATGTTCCAAACCTTGCTTGGCTCTCTGCTGCCACATAAGAACCACTCATCAGACACTGGCACAATCACTGCCAATAAGCTGGACCCAGCACCAAAAGAGACACCGCCAATCATGACTTCCCCTATTGAAGAAAGAAAAATCAGAAGAATTCCAATGACCTATCAAGGGCCTCCAAAGTCCCTGCTACCATGGACATCCTTGGAGATGTCTTGGGAACCCATGCAACCTTCATCAATCTCAAGGGACAGAGTTGGGTAGAGACTATGGTACTGGTCCTTCATGAGAACCAAAGCTGCCATGGCTCATCTTGCCAACATCTTCACACCCACATACAGATAAGGTCTCTTCCATTGAAATCCATCTACAAGAACTGAAAAATAACAATTGCTCCATTCAATTAAACAGACATCAGATAAGGCAATAAGAGATAAGAAAAAAACAAAATATGACTCCACTGAAGGAATACAGTGATTTGACCAGTAACCAAACTGAAAAACATGGAAAGTAACAAAATGTTTGACAATTAATTAAAATAACTAATTTAAAATAGCCTCACAAACACCTAAGGAGCAAAATAAGCAATAAAATCACAAAAAATACGTGATTTTCAACAAAGAGATAGAAATATTTTTAAGGATTTTATTAATTTTGTGTGTGTGTGTGTATGTGTGTTAAATGGAGTTTAACACAAGGATTACAATGCTGTCCACAAGAGTCATAGATTATCTAACAAATCTAACAAAAACCCTAGGACCAGGCATGGGAAATCTCCTGTCCAGTGTGTCCTTGGGAGAGTTCACCAGAGCCCATACAATATTGGTTACTGTGCTGCCCTTGATTGCCTCCTAAGATGTTATCTTAGTTAGGGTTTCTATTGCTAAGATAAAATAAACACCATGACCAAAAAGCAAATTGGGGAGGAAATGGTTTATTTGGCTTACACTTCCATATTGCTGCTCATTATTGAAGGAAGTCAGGACAAAAACTCAAACAGGGCAGGAACCTGGAGGCAGAAGCCGATGCAGAGAAATGGAGAGGTGCTACTTACTGACTTGCTTCTCATGGCTTGCCCAGCCTGCTTTCTTATAGAACCCAGTGTTATAATTTTAAAAGCACCATGAGAGAGAAAGGCCCTATGCAACAGAGTTCGGGTATAGGGGTTTTTATTAGGGGAAAGGGAACATAAAAATAGGGAAGAAAAGGGGAGACCATTCTCTGGGGACAGGAGCAACAGAATAAAAGAGGCAGAGAGAGGGGGGAGACAGAGAAAAAGAGAAAGGAGAGAGAGGGTGGGGAGAGAGAGGGGGGAGGAAGGGAGGGAGAGATAGGGGAAGGAGGGAGGGAGGGAGGGAGGGAGGGAGGGAGGGAGGGAGGGAGGGAGGGAAGAAGGAGAGAGAAAGAGGAAAAGACAGACAGAAAAAGAGAGAGAAATGGGAGGAGGGCAAGGCCCACCTTTTAAAAGAGAATGTAGTGAATGTGCCCAGGAGGTGCTCTTAGTGGCTACAGCTGAGCCTTGGGGTCCTAAGAGGATTCCAAGGGCAGGCCAATACAGATAGCTGAATACTAACACCCAGGACCATCAGCACAGAGATGGCACCACCCACCATGGACTGGGCCTTCTCCCACTGATAACTAATAGAGAAAATACCTGTGGAGCTGGATCTCATAGAGGAATTTCCTTAACTGAGGCTCCTTCCTCTCTGATGACTCTGGCTTGTGTCATAAACAAAATATCACTATACCTTCACATCTGTACTGGCTGGTTTTGTTTTAACAAATAAAGCTTGCCTAAAGATCAGAGTGCAGAGCTAAGCTACTAGAGGTCAGGAAGTGGTGGCACACACCTTTAATCCCAGCACTGTGTCGGGGAGACAGAGGCAGAGGGATCTCTGTTAATTCAAGGCCACCCTGGGCTACACAAGATTGAATCTACCTAAAAGAGAAACAGAGCTCAGGCTAAAATGATCCCAGCACTTGTGATCACACTCTTTTAATCCCCGCACTAGGGAGGCAGAGACAGGAGTGTATGGCTAGGTGGAGAGAAATATAAGGTGGAAGGAGACAGGAGCTTAGGCAGTCTGAGGTTTGGTGGGACAGATGCAGTCTGAGGTTTGGTGGGGACAGATGCAATCTGAGGTTTGGTGGGGACAGATGCAATCTAAGGTTTGGTGGGACAGATGCAATGAGGAGGTGCAGTCTAAGGACAGAATCACCCCTTCTATCTGAGCATTAGTACAGGTAAAAGATCTCCTAGTAGCTGGCCACTCTGCTTCTCTGATCTTCAGTATTAACCACTATATCTGACTCTGGGTTTTTATTATTAATACCAATTGGAATTTGTGCTACATGAAGGTAAGCCCTACTACTGAAGACACCACACACTTTGGACAGAGGGCTTGGCAACTGAACTGGAGCTGAGATGAAGCCTTTTCCCTGGGGACCAGCTCTCGTAGCATCTAAGAGTGCTGTGGAAGCTGCCAAGGGAAAAGAGCAATTGCCAGTTCTGCACAGCTATAAGATCCGTAATCTCCAGCAATGACTGGGCTAGCAAGATATCTCCAATGATGCAATAGTGGCACTATCTTGAGGGAAGGAAACATCTAATTGGATCTAAGGCCTGCTCAGTAGAATTTGACAAATTCTGCCATAAGTTAAGATCTACATAAATTGAAAATACTTTTTGTTCATGGATGAGCGGACTCAATATTATTAAGATATCAATTCTCAAACTGATTTTAAAAATTAACTTAATATAACCAAAATAAGTTTAATAAAGAAAATCTGAGAAAATTCATGTCTGATATTATAATACTAGCCAACTACTCATGGCTAAAATGGTCATATAGTCAGAGAAGAACTGCTATTGTCATTTTCACAAACCAATATAATTTTTTAAGATTTACTTATTTATTTATTATATACACAGTATTGGCATCAGTTCTCCTTATAGATGACCATGAGACACCATGTGGTTACTGGGAATTGAACTCAGGACCTCCGGAAGAACAGTCAGTGCTCTTAACCTCTGAACCATCTCTCTAGCCCATCCAATATAATTTTTAACTGTATTCTAAATACCCTTATACCCACAGATACATGTAGCTCTCATTCCTTATCAAAGAAACTCCTTTATGCTGCTAATAGTGGATACTACAGAAATCCATGACTAGTCAATTGCACAAAATAAGTGACCTTGGGTGTCCAGTTCCAAAGAGTTCACACACCTATAACATGGCCTCTTCACATAAGGCTCAGGGAACTTCACAGAAAGATTGTAAGAGCCAATGGAACAGACATCTACTGTTAGACAATGCTTTCTGGACATGACAGGGATGCTGTATTCATGACATCTCACCAATATGGTTATGTAAACAAGGCTTGCATAATGACACTATTGGTTGATATGCCGACTTGGACAGGAGATATTACACAATAGTCCATCCCTACCTAGACCAAATGATAGTCAGTGACTGCTGAGGGAAGGACAATCAGCCTTCTCTAGAAAAAAAAAAGAATGAAAAGAAATGAAAGAAATATGAGATTTATGTAATTCTACCAGGAAAACTAACATTCATATTCTAAAATTTATAGAAAGGAAAGAAATACAGGGACACAACATTTATTTTAGTGATTTCCAAATCTAGTGCCTGAAATTTAGGTGCCTGAAGCTCAAGAGAATCCGACCAGACTCAACCAAATGATTTCACTATTGGACATTATCTACAAATTGTCAAATATCAAATAATAAGACTTTTAAAAAACTGCATGCATATATGTGGGTGCCTATGAGCCAAAGGAGGACATCGTGTGCCCTGGAGCAGTAGCTGTTGATTTCCTGGCATGGGTGCTGAGAACCCAATTTGAGTTACTAACCCACAACAGTTGTATGACTATTATATCACCAGGCACATCTTCTCCAGCATGTGACAATTCTCTCCTAACATATTATATAACACATCCTGGCATTACAATGGGTAGCCAGCAGAAGATGAAACTTTGATCCCATTTGTGGTTTGAAACAAAATGGCCCCAAACGGAGTGACACTATTAGATGGAGTAAGTACAACCTTGAAGGAGGTGTGCTACTGTGGAGGTGGGCTTTGAAGTCTCATATATGCTCAAGTCACACCTGGTGTCTCAGACCACTTCCTGTTGCTTGCAAGTCAAAATGTAAAACTTTCAGCTACTTCTGCATGCCACCATGGCACACCATGATGCTAATGGGCTAAACCTCTGAAAATGTAAGTTGCCCCAATTAAATGTTTTCCCTTTATGAATTGCTGTGGTCATGGTGTCTCTTCACAGAAATAGAAATTCTAACTAAAACATCATTACCAGACAGATTTCTCCATGTCCTGTAGCAAAAGTATGTGATGTGTTCAATAATAGAGACTTACTTTTAGTCTGGGCATGCAAATAACAGCAATGGGAATGTTCTTTAATTTATTAAGAGGTAGCTCAACCTGGTAGTGTGTTTGTTTTGTTTCCCAAGAAAGTTATGGCTCCTGGAAGTGTCCTTTCCCACTAACACAGATTACCTTCATTTAAATACTTTAACTGCTATCTTACTATTCTTTCGGGTGATTTTACAAACCTCTAATGATTTTTTTTAAGCAAGGTGGAATGATACTGCTATTCTTGTTATATCAAGGTCAGTTGAGATGTGCACACTTCAGGTCTGCTTAATTTTGGTGTGGAACTTTTTTATTTAATCGTTCTTTAAAATAAAGTTTTATATAACAGAGGCTGGAAAGATGGCTCAGCTGTTAAGAGCACTGGTTATTCTTCCAAAGGATCTAGGTTCAATTCCCAGCACTCACATGGCAGTTCACAAACATTTCAAACTCCAGTTCCAGGGGATCCAATGCCCTCTTCTCATCTCTGCAGGCACTGGGCATGCATTCAGTACACAATCATACATGCAGACAAAACGCCCATACATATCAAACAAATAAATGCTAGATTTTTTTTTTCAAGATGTCATTGTTTTATTTACCACTGAGTAGTACTCCATTGTACAAATATGCCACATTTTCTTTCAATAATCATCATGAGTAAGGTAACCCAGATCCAGATAGACACTGTATATACTCACTCATAAGTGGGTATTAGACATAAACCAATGGAAAGCCATCCTATAGACCACAGTCCCAGAAAAGTCAGATAACAAGAAGAACCCAGAAAGAAATATACATGGTTCCTTCTGGGAAGGAGACACACACAAGATCCCCTGAGAAAATTGGGAGTTGGGGGGCTGAGGGGGGGGGGAATTAGGTAGAGGGAGTGCAAGGGAAGGTGAGAAGAAGAAGGAGATCATGAGGGAACGGGATGCTCAAAAGGGGGGAAGAACAGGGAGGGAGAGAAAGGAAAGTGGTATCTAGACTGAGGGAGTTGTTGAAAGGCCTGTGAGAAACATGGCTCTTGGGAAACTCCTGGAAATCCAAAAGCATAACCCCACCGAAATCCCTAAGCAACAGTGGAGGAGATGCCTAAATTGGCTTTTCCCTGTAATCAAACTGATGACTTCCTTGTCATCATAGAATGTTTATCCAGCAACTCATAGAAGCAGATAGAGATCTATAGCAAAGTGCTGGGCCAAACTACTGGAGACCAGCCCAAGGGAAGGAGGAGTGATGAGCAAAGTGGTCAAGATCACATTAGTAATATCCACAGAAACAGTTGAGCAGAGCTAGTGAGAGCTTACTGCCTCTGGACTGATAGTTGGGGAATCTACATAGGACCAAACTAGGCCAACTGAAAGTGGGGGACAATTATGAAGCTTGGACTTTCTCTGGGACTAGTGTCAGTGTGACAAAGACTTGTCCCTAATGCTTGATCTGGCCTCTGGGAGCACATTCTCTTTGAAGGGATACATTGCTCAGCCTAGATAGAGGACAGAGTCCTTTGGTCTTGGCTTGAAGTGTCAGATTTTGTAGACTCCCCATGGGGAAGCCGAACCAGTTCTGGGAAGTGGATGAGGGTGAGGTGGGTGGAAGTGTAGAATGGCAGGAGGGGAGGGAGGGAGATTGGGGGTGCTATGGAAAGTGGGAAAAGATTTTACTTAAAATATCATAATAAAAGACAAACCTTTATCCAACCTAACCAAAGGGCAGAGAGAGAATATCCAAATTAACAAAATCAGAAGTAGTTAGAATCTTTTCAGTATTCCTCTAAGAATAATATGAAAAGATTTTAACCAATTTTTCACTAAAACCTTATTCTTATAGAAAAAGTACCATAAAATAAAAAAATCACACTGACTATATTTATAAGGTGTCTGTACAGTATATTTTCTCATGAATTTGAAGACTTCTGATACATACATAGGTTTTTCAACATTAGTCATATTCATGGGGTTTCTTTCCGGTATGTGTTCCTTTATATTTGGAGATTAATATGAATTGCAAATGTATTACCTCACTGATTTCATTCATAGGGTTTCTTTCTGTTATGTCTTCTTTTATGCCTTAGAGGACTACTGTGATATATAAAGGCTTTATCGCATTGATTACAGTGATAATTTTTCTCTCCCCCATATGGGTACTTTTATGTATTTGGAGAAGATTCTGATGTGAAAAGGCTTTACCACACTGATTACCTTCATAAGGGTTTCTCTCCAGTATGTGTTCTTTCACGAATTAGAACACTATAATATGCCAAAGCTTCACCACACTGGTTGCATTTGTAAGGTTTCTCTCCAGTGTGTGTTCTTTCATGAGTTAGAACATTATGAGAATATGCAAAAGCTCTATCACAATAATTACATTTATAAGGTTTCTCTCCTGTATGTGTTCTTGAATGCCTATGAAGATGACCGGAATGTATAAAAGCTTTACCACACTGATTACACTCAGGGTTTCTCTCCAGTATGTGTTCTTTCATGAATTAGAACATAACTATGATATGCAAAAGTTTTATCGCACTGCTTACATTTGTAAGGTTTCTCTCCTGTATGCTTTTTTTTATGCTTTTGAAGACCACTAGAATATGTAAATGCTTTACCACACTGATGACATCTGTAGGTTTTCTCTCCAGTATGTGTTCTTTTATGCTTTTGAAGATCACTGGAAGTTATAAAAGCTTTAGCACACTGATTACATTTGTATGGTTTCTCTCCTGTATGCTTTTTTTTATGCTTTTGAAGACCACTAGAATATGTAAATGCTTTACCACACTGATGACATCTGTAGGGTTTCTCTCCAGTATGTGTTCTTTTATGCTTTTGAAGATCACTGGAAGTTATAAAAGCTTTAGCACACTGATTACATTTGTAGGGTTTCTCTCCTGTATGTATTCTTTCATGAATTATAACATAACTAAGATATGCAAAAGCTTTATCACAGTGCTTACATTTGTAAGGTTTCTCTCCTGTATGTATTCTTTCATGAATTATAACATAACTAAGATATGCAAAAGCTTTATCACAGTGCTTACATTTGTAAGGTTTCTCTCCTGTATGTGTTCTTTTATGCACTTGAAGACCAATGGGAGATGTAAAAGCTTTTCCACACTGATGGCATTTGTAGGGCTTCTCTCCGGTATGTGCTCTTTTATATAGTCGCAGTCGACTATGACATGCAGTGGATTCATCATCTTGAAGAGCTTCACAGGGCTTCTCTTCCATGTGAATCCTCTCATGCCATTCAAGAGGACTTCCACATCTTCTAGAACTTTGAGAATACTCTTCGATATCATGACCTTCCCAATTGCAGCCAATAGCAGCGAGGTTCCTGAAGGTCTCCAGCATCACATCCTTGTAAAGATTCTTCTGGGAAGGGTGCAGCAAAGCCCACTCTTCCGGGGTGAATTTCACATGCACATCATCATAGGTCACTGCATTCTTCTACCACACAAGTTTCATTTTCACCAAACACCTGCATGAGTCTTCAGTCATACCATCCAATAGACTCAATAATCCATCCAAGAGAGCAGCCCCTTATTTTTAAATCCTTCTTTATTTGCTTTCTTGGTGTCATCTCAGGAACCATGTGACTTCTTTCGGGGGACAAGGCCTGAGAATACCATGAGCAGATTCTACCTGTTGCAAGGCCCTTTAGTATGAAGGTCCAAAACTGTGAGCCTATTTCCCACCTTGCCTGAAGGTCAGAGATTTTCAGGTCAGAGTGTTGAGATGTCTTTCCATTCCTTCAAGGTTATTGTCTGTTTCTACCTCAAACAAAGGTCCCACGTAGATTTAGATCTGAGAGTTCTGCTCTTTCGAGGTTATTGTCAACAGGAGTGGCTAATATCCAGACTTTGTATTTCAGATATAGAGAAAAAGATCTGTTTCATGGCCTGCCAGGATTCCTTGTTTGATGACAGATGCCATGATCACCATGGCCTGGCTGCCTAAATGCTAGATTTTAAAAAAATCTATGAACTAGGAGCAAAACTCAAGAGATATTTTTAAATCACTAAATATTTAGAGATAAATCTAAAGAGATATCAAAAACTTGTACATTGAGATCTCTAGAATATTTCTGACACAAAATTAATATCTAAGTAAACAAGAAATGTTTTTTGTTAATGGATGATCAGGTTCAATATTATTAATATATCAATTCTCCTTAAATTGATTCTTAAAACTAACTTCTTTTTTTACCTATTCAGTTTTTTTTCTTTTGTTTAACAACCTTTTCTCATTTTACATACCAAACCCAGTTCCCTCTCTCTACTCTCCTTCCACTCCCCGTCACCTTCTGCCCACCTACCCCCATCCACTCCTTAGAGAGGGTAAAACTTCCCATGGGGAGTCAACAAAGTTTGGTACATCACTTTGAGGGAGGACCAAGGCCCTCTGCACTATACCTAGGCTGAGCAAGGTATCCCTCCAAAAAGAATGGGCTCCAAAAAGCCAGTTCAAACACTAGGGATGAATCCTGGTCCCTCTGCCAGTGGCCCCACATACTGCCCCAGTCACACAACTGTCACCCATATTGATAGGGCTTAGTTTGGGTCTATTCTGGTTCCTCTGCTGCCAGTCCAGAGGCAGTGAGCTCCCACTAGCTCAGATCAACTATGTCTGTGGGTTTCCCCATCATGGTCTTGCCTCCTTGGCTCATATTACTACTCCTCCCTCTCTTCGACTGGACTCTAGGAGCTCAGCCCAGTGCTAGTATGAAGGTTCTATGAGAACAATTAAGGTAGTCATCAATCTGATTATAGGGAAAGGCCAGTTCAGGTACCCTCTCCACTACTGCTTTGGGTCTTAGCTGGAGTCATTCTTGTAGAATTCTGAAAATTTCCCTAGTGTCAGATCTCTTGCTAATCACATAATGGCTCCCTCAGTCAAAATATCTCTTTAGTTGCTCTCCCTCTCTGTTCCTCCCCCATCTCAGCCATCCCATTCTCTCATGTTCTCCCCTCCCCACCCAAGCTCCCATTTTCTCAGGAGATCCTGTCTATTTCCCCATCCCAGCTTATTACCTAGCTTCTCTGGGACCACGGACTATAGCTTAGTTATTCTTTGTTTTTCATCTATTATCCACTTATGAGTGAATACATACTGTGATTGTCTTTCTGTGTCTGGGTTACCTCACTCGGGATGTTTTTTTCTAGTTCAGTTTATTTGCCTGCAAATGTCAAGGTGTCATTGGTTTTTCACCACTGAGTAGTACTCCACTGTGTAAATATACCACATTTTCTTTATCCATTCTTCAGCTGAGGAATATCTAGGTTGTTTTTCAGGTTCCGGCTATTACAAATTATGATGCTATAAACACAGTTGAGCAAATGCCCTTGTGGTATGAGTGTGCATCCTTTGGGTATATGCTCAAGAGTGGTATTAGTGGGTCTTGAAGTAGACTGGTTCCAGATTTTCCGAGAAGCTGCCATACTGATTTCCAAAGAGGCTGTGCAAGTTTGTGCTCCCACCAGCAATAGAGAAATGTTCCCCTTATTCCACATCCTCTCCAGCATAAGTTATCATCAGTGTTTTTTATCTTAGCCATTCTGACTGGTGTAAAATAATATCTCAAGAGTCATTTTGATTTGCTCTGATGGCTAAGGACGTTGAGCAATTCCTTGTCTTTCACACATTTGAGATTCTTCTGTTGAGAATTCTCTGTTTAGATCTTTATACCAACTTTTTAATTGGATTATTTGGTATATTTGTATCTAGTTTCTTGAGTTCTTTAAATACTTTGGAGATCAGTCCTCTGTCCGATATGGGGTTGGTGAAGTTTTATTCCCATTCAGTTGGCTGTTGTTTTGTCTTATGGAATGTGTTCTTTGCCTTACAGAAGTTTCTCAGTTTTAGGAGGTCCCGTTTATTTACTGTTGCTCTCAGTGTCTGTGCTACTGGTGTTATATGTGAAAACATCACATACCTATCTACATACATTTAACTTAAAAACTTATTTAGTGATTTCATCATAATCAGCATGAGCTTCATTATGAAGCTTGACCAATAATTGAAGTTCAAAGTCCATGTGAATTTCACTGGCAATAGTAATATTGTCTGTTGCTCACATTGTATTGTAGGAATGTTTGTCAATGAAAATGAGGTTAATTCCCCTCTATTAAGGCAATTACATCTGTAAAAATAACAAGACTGCAGAAGGCTTCTTTTACACTATTTTGGATCAGAGACTTTTTTGGAATTAGTAAAAAGGAGATGTTCTGAAATTGGCTTAGTTATAACATCCGGTTTCATACCAAAATAACACATATGACCTTGATTCTGAAAATTTAATGGTTAGACACTAAGGAAAATTTTTTGTTACTACTGTTATTAGTTTTGAACTTGGAATAAATAAAATAAAATAAATAAAATAAAAAGAAAGTGGATTCCTGGGTTCATGAGTTCAAGGCTACTGCCCACTTTCTCTTCTATGAGTTTCAGTGTGGCTGGATTTATGTTGAGGTCTTTGATCCATTTGGACTTGAGTTTTGTGCATGGGAATAGATATGGATCTATTTTCATTCTTCTACATGTTGACATCCAGTTATGTCAGCACCATTTGTTGAAGAGGCTTTCTTTTTTCCATTTTATATTTTTTTGCTTCTTTGTCAAAAATCAGGTGTTCGTAGTATGTGGATTAATATCCGGGTCTTTGATTTGGTTCCATTGGTCCTCCTGTCTGTTTTTATGCCAATACCAGGCTGTTTTCAGTACTGTAGCTCTATAGTACAGTTTGAAGTCAGGGATTGTGATGCCTCCAGAAGTTCCTTTATTGTATAGGTTGTTTTGGCTATCCTGGACTTTTTGCTTTTCCATATAAAATTGGGTATTATTCTTTCGAGGTCTGTGAAGAATTTTGCTGGGATTTTGATGGGCATTACATTGAATCTGTAGATTGCTTTTGGTAAGATTGACATTTTTATTATGTTGATCCCACCTATCCAAGAGCATGGGAGATCTTTCCATTTTCTGATATCTTCAATTTCTTCCTTAAAAGACTTAAAGTGCTTGTCATATAGGTCTTTCACTTCCTTGGTTAGTATTACAACAAGATATCTTATGTTATTTGTGGCTATTATAAAAGGTGATGTTTCTCTGATTTCTTTCTCAGACCTTTTATCATTTGTATATAGGAAGGTTACTGATTATTTTGAGTTGATCTTGTATCCTACTACATTACTGAAGGTGTTTATTAGCTGTAGGAGTTCCCTGGTAGAATTGTTGGGTTCACTTACATATACTATTATATCATCTGCAATAAAGATAGTTTTACTTCTTCCTTTCCAATTTGTATCCCATTGGCTCTTTTTGTTGTCTTATTGCTCTAGCTAGAACATTGAGTACTATATTGAATAGATATGAAGAGAGTGGACAGCCTTTCTGATTTCTGGCATCACTTTCAGGTTTTCTCCATTTAATTTGATGTTGGCTGTTGGCTTGCTGTATATATCCTTTATTGTACTTAGATATGCTCCTTGTATCCCTGATCTCCAAGACCTTTATCATAAAGGAGTGCTAGATTTTGTCGAAGACTGTTTTAGCATCTAATGAAATGATCATATGGGTTTTTTTCAATTTATTTATATAGTGGTTTACATTGACAGATTTTTGTTTGTTGAACCATCCCTGTATCTCTTGGATGAAACCAACTTTATCATGGTGTATGACTTTTGTTATATGTTCTTGGATTCTTTTTGAGTATTTTTGCATTATTGTTCATGAGGGAGATTGGTTTGTAATTCTAAGTTGAGTCTTTCTGTGGTTTGGGTATCAGGATAATTGTAGTCTCTTAAAAAAATTGACAATGTTCCTTCTGTCTCTATTGTGTGGAATAATTTAAGGAGTATAGGTATTAGCTCTTCTTTGAAGTTCTGGTAGAACTCTGAGCTGAAACCATCTGACCCTGTGCTTTTTTTACTTTTGATGACTGCTTCTATTTCCTTAAGGGTTATAGGTCTGTTTAAGTTGTTCATATGGTCTTGATCTAATTTTGATATGTGTTACCTATCCAGAAAATTGCCCATTTATTTTAGATTTTCCAATTTTGTGGACGTTTTCAAAGTATGACCTAATGATTTTCTGGATTTTCTCAGTGTCTATTATGTTCCTCTTTTCATTTCTGATTTTCTTAATTCGGATATTCTGTCTCTGCCTTTTGGCTAGTTTGGATAAGATTTTGTCCATCTTGTTGATTTTCTCAACCAACTTGTTGTTTCATTAATTCTTTGTATTGATTTCTTTGTTTCTATTTTATTGACTTCAGCCCTCAATTTGATTGTTTTCTGCCATCTACTCCTCCTGGGTAAGTCTGCTTCTTTTCTTTCCTGGAGCTTTCAAATGGTGTGCTGTTAAGTCACTCGTGAGAGATTTCTCCAGGTTCTTTATGTGGGCACTGAGTGCTATGAACTTTCCTCTTAGCACTGCTTTCATGGTGTCCCATAGGTCTGGGTCTGTTGTGCACTCATTTTCATTGAATTCTAAGAAGTCTTTAATTTCTTTATTTCAGGGCTGATTCAAATGAGCATTGTTCAACTTTCAAGTGTTTGTAGGCTTTTTGCAAGTAGTGTTGAGTTCAAACTTTAAGCCATGGTGATCCTATAAGATACATGGGGTTATTCTAATTTTTTGTATGTGTTGAGATTTGCTTTTTTTACTGAGTATGTGGCCAATTTTAGAGAAGGTTCCATGAGGGGTTAGGAAGAAGGTATTTTCTTTTGTGTTTGGGTGAAATGTTCTATAGATGTCTTTTAAGTCCATCTGAATCATGACATGTTAGTTCTCTTATTTCTCTGTTAAATATATGTCTGGCAGACCTGCCCATTAGTGAGAGTCAGTGTTGAAGTCTCCTGCTATTAGTGTGTGGGGTTTGATATGTAATTTAAGCTTTAGTACTGCTTTTTTACATATATGGATGCTCTTATATTTGGGTCATAAATGTTCAGGATTGAGATTTCAACTTTATATATTTTTCCTGTGATGAGAATGAGGTGTCCTTTTCCACCTCTTTTGATTGATTTTTGTTTGACGTTTATTTTGTTGAATATTAGGGTAGGATAGCTACATCTGCTTGTTTCTTAGGTCCATTTGATTGGAAAGTCATTTCCTAACCCTTTACTCTAAGGTAAAGTTGAGGTGTGATTTTTGTATGCAGCAAAAGGATGGATCCAGTTTTCATATCCATTCTGTATCTTTTTATAGGTGAATTGATTCTGTTACTATTAAGAGATATTAATGACCACTGATTGTTAATTTATGTTCTTTTTTGATGGTAGTGTTTGTGTGTTTCTCATCTTTGGGGTTTGCTGATGTGAGGTTATCTGTTGCCTATTTCTTCATGGGTGGATCTAACTTCCTTGGGTTGGAGTTTTCCTTCTAGTACTTTCTATAGAACTGGATTTATGGATAGGTATGTTTAAATCTGGTTTTGTCACGGAACATTTTGCTTTCTCCATCTATGGTGATTAAAAGCTTTTCTGGGTATAATAGTCTGGGCTGGTACCCAGGGTCGCTTAGTGTCTGCAGCACGTCTGTCCAAGACCTTCTGACTTTCAGAGTTTCCATTGAGAAGTCAGGTGTAATTCTGATAGGTCTGCCTTTATGTTACTTGGCTTTTTTCCTTTGTAGCTCTCAATATTCTTTTTTTATTCTGTATGTTTAGTATTTTGATTATTATATAGCAAGGGTACTTTTTTTTGGTCCAGTCTATTTGGTGTTCTGTAAGCTTCTTGTACCTTCATAGGTATATCTTTCTTTAGGTTGGGAAAGTTTTCTTCTATGATTTTGGTGAATATATTTTCTGTGCCTTTGAGCACAAGTTCTTCTCCTTCTTCTATCCCTATTATTCTTAGGTTTGGACTTTTCATGGTATTCCAGATTTCCTGGATGTTTTGTGTTAAGAATTTGTTGGATTTAACAGTTTTTGACTGATGAATCTAAACACCTGAGGTTCTCTATTCCATCCCTTGTATTCTGTTGGTTATGTTTGCATCTATAGTTTCTGTTTGTTTACCCAGATTTTCCATTTTCAGAATCCCCTTGATTTATGTTTTCTTTATTGCCTCTATTTCAGTCTTCGAGTCTTGAACTATTTGCTTCACCTGCTTAATTGTTTTGTCTTAACTTTCTTGGCTTTCTTTAAGAGATTTATTGATTTCTTCCAATTTTTGTTTGTCTTTTCCTTTATTTCTTTAAGAAAATTTTTAATTTCCTATTTAAGTATCTCTATCATTTTAATAAAGTTATATTTAAGGTCATTTTCTTATGCTTCTTCTGGATTAGGATGTTCATGTCTTCTTGCTGTGGAACCACTAGGTTCTGGTGTTGCCATATTGCTCTTTAGGTTGTTGAATATATTCTTGCATTGACATATACCTATCTCTTTTGAGGTGCAGGCAGTGTCTTTGCCTCTTGGTCCAATCCTTGCAGTTGGTGTGTGTCTCAGGAATCCTCTCTTGAACTGATTGTTGCAGTTGCTGTCTGTGTCTCAGGGTATCACTGAGATCTCCAGAGATGGGTGGGTTTGGAGATGGAGTGGGACCTGTAGATTATAGGTTCCAATGAGGGGGTGTTGGGGCAGCCTGCCTGCAACACTCAGAGCAGTCTCTGCACCTTGCCTGGGCAGCACAAGAGAGTCAGTCCTGTTAGTGGAGATGTGGGTGAGCCAGCCCTGAAGTTGTGAGCATCCCCACTACTCATCTGTAATGAGGTAGCATGGGCTAAAGAGAGATGCCGTCTCTCCCCCATAGAAGGGCAGGAGGGTCACCAGCTGCAACACTTGGGATAGCAGGCCCTGCACCATGCCTGGGCAGCACAATAGAGCCAACCCCATTGGCAAAGGTGTGTGGGAGCCAGCCTCGATATTGTGAGCATGGAAAGAGCTGTCCCCACTACTCACCTATCATGTGGTAGCATAAGTGGAAGAAAGATACTCCACCACCAGGCAGTGCCTGAGGCAGGTGGGAGAGCTGGCACTGAAGTCATAAGAGTAGAAGAGTTGATCCTGTCCCTCACCAGCTGCCACTCTCAGGAGAGTGGCCCTTGTGCCGTGCCTGAACAACACAGTAGAGCTGGCCCTGAAGGTGTAGTTATGGGAGAGCTGACCCTGAGGACACAAGGGCAGGCATGTGGCCCCACCCACTGCTCATCACTGCAAGGAGTTAACCTGTCAGGACAATGCTGGAGAGCTTACCCTGGTGGTGAGGACAAGAGAGAGTGGACTGGTTAACCAATCCTGCAACTACCCAGGCCCAGAACCAGGATCAGTGGTTGTCTTACGCCAATGTCCATCCCATCTGTGACCTGCTGGAACACGTAAAGGGGCTGGTCCTGCAGACCCAAAGTTGCAGTATCTTCACGACACAGGTCAGTAGCAGGATAACCAAGAGGAGTTCCAGTGAGGGCCCAGCATCCATAGTGTAGCAGAAACCAGAGGCCTCAAATCAGACCAACAACTCTTTACAATGAACACTTGTAAGTAAAGATACATGCATGAAATGGTTTACTGTGTGACTCACTGTGTCATACCACAGCTTCCATGAAAAGATTTCTTTCTCCCTTTTTGCTCTTCTGGTTTCTTTTCTCTCTTAAATTTTATTCAGGGTCGGGGAGAGGGCTGCAAGGACAGAGGGAAGATATACAAGGACAGGAAGTGAATGGGGTCAAGATGTATTATGTAAAAGACACAAAGAATAAATAAAAAGAATAAAAGATAAAAGAATAAAAATAAATAATAGAAAAATAGAAAAAAGGGTATAAATAAAAAATAAATTTAAAAAATTTTAAAAGGCATAGTATCATAGTGATATACATTTAAAATCCCAGCGCTGGGGAGGTGGAGATAAGCATGTCTCTGGCCAGATAGTCTGGCTTACAGCTAATGAGAGATAGTGTCTCGAAAAATAAGGTGAACAGATTCTGAGGCCTGATACCAAGGTTAACTTCTGACATCTACCTATATGTACACACACACACACACACACATACACACACACACGTGCACACAAACACACTCGCTGAACAAACTAATAAATTGAACTTTCTCAAAACTAGCTTGAGCTAGAGATATATTTGAGTGGTACAGGGTTTGCCTGGCATGCAGATGGCCCCATAATCTGCAGCACCATTTGAAAAGGGAGTGAGGGAGAAGGATGTGACCAAAATACACCTAAGACTGAAAGGATAAGGCACAAACTAAGAGAGAGTTTAAAGTGCAAATCTGATCTTGGCTCTTATGAACAATGAGAAAACGGCTGGATAAGACTGTACATAGAGATCTGAGCTCAAACCCAATAGCTACATGGAAAGAAGCGGCACCTTTGTTATAATGGGTATACAAACAATATATCAAAAATGCAATATATCAGTTGTGCCTTGTTGATAAAATGCCATGCCTAAAAGAAAGCTGGGAGGAAAGGGTTTGCCTCCCTTACAGTTCCAGTCCATCATGAAGGGAGTCAGGCTAAGAATTCAAGGCAGGAACCTGGTGGCAGGAACTGAAGCAAGACCATGGAAGAGTTCTGATTGCTGGCTTTCTCGGTTTGCTTTCTTATACACCCAGGGATATATACCTGCCCAGGGATGGCATTGCTCATAGTGTGTTAGGCCCTTCCATATCAGTCATTAAGAAAATGCCCCACACAGGCTTGCTAACACGCTGACCTGATAGAAGCATTTCCTCAATTGAGATTCCCTCGTCTCAGATGACTCTAGCTTGTGCCAAATTGACAAGAAAAACTAACAACAGAATAGCCAAAATAAAACTATTACAAATGCTGATAAGAATGTAGAACCAGTGCTCGTTCATGGCTGACATTTGAGACTGCACAGCCACTTTGGAAAACATGTGGACAGTTCCTTCTCAATACAGGACCCAGCAATCCCAATCCCAGTTATATTTCTGAGAGAAATGAAAATGAGAACTCATAAACCAAGTTCCATACACAAACGCTTGTAGCTTTATGAATACTCTCTAAAAACTGAACAGCATCCTTCAGCCAATGGATAAACACAACACATTCAGAACACAAAATACTACTCAATAAAAAGGAACAGAATTGATTTGTATGTCTAGATGGATTAATCTTAAATGCATTTTGGATAGATAAAAGAGCCAGAAAGGCTAAGAAAACTAGTATGGTTTCTGACTCCATTTATATGATATTCTGGAAAATATGAGACTACAAAGATGGGAAACAAGTCAGTAGCTGCTAGAGGATTGAGAATGGGAAAGCATTTGATTACTAAGTGACAAGAAAGGGAGCTTTAGGGTGATATGACTGAACTGTGTGGCTTATACATTTGCAAAAGCCACCAAACTGTGTGACATGGAGGAAAACTTATTATGGGCCAGTATTTAGAATTCAATCAGTATTTTGGAGAATTTGAAGATACAACACAGACTATAATGAAAGACTCCAACTGGATTATAGATATATAGCTTCACTACAGCAGTCTCAGGAGAAATCGGCTGAACTAAGCAACTGTTGAAAGCAGAGTTTTAATGGGAGTCTAGAAGGCTAAGACGACAAAAGCAATACCATCTTACACCTGTCAGAATGGCTAAAATCAAAAACACCAATGATAGCCTTTGCTGGAGAGGTTGTGGAGTAAGGGGTACACTCATCCATTGCTGGTGGGAATGCAAACTTGTGCAACCACTTTGGAAAGCAGTGTGGCGGTTTCTCAGGAAATTCGGGATCAACCTACCCCAGGACCTAGCTATTCCACTCTTGAGAATATACCCAAGAGATGCCCTATCATACTACAAAAGCATTTGTTCAGCTATGTTCACAGCAGCATTATTTGTAATAGCCATAACCTGGAAACAACCTAGATGCCCTTCAGTGGAATAATGGATGAAGAAACTGTGGAATATATACATGTTAGAATACTACTCAGCGAAAAAAAACCAATGACATCTCGAATTTTGCATGCAAATGGATGGAAATAGAAAACACTATTCTGAGTGAGGTAACCCAGGCCCAAAAAGATGAACATGGGATGTATTCACTCATAATTGGTTTCTAGCCATAAATAAAGGACATCGAGCCTATAATTCGTGATCCTAGAGAAGATAAATAAGAAGGTGAACCCAAAGAAAAACATATAGTTATCCTCCTAGATATTGGAAGTTGTCAAGATTGCCGGGCAAAAATTGGGAACTTGGGGGCGGGGTGGGATGGGGATAAGGGGAGATGGGGAGAGAAAAGTGTGAAGGGGAGGATGGGGAGAGCTTGGGGGAATGGGATGGTTGGGATATAGGAAGGGTGAATATGGGAGCAGGGAAGTATATATCTTAATTAAGGGAGCCATTTTAGGTTTGTCAAGAGACTTGTCTCTAGAGGGGTTCCCAGGGTCCAGGGAGATGCCCCCAGCTAGTTCCTTGGGCAGCTGAGGAAAGGGGGCCAGAAATGGCCAGATCCTATAGCCATACTGATGAATATCTTGCATATCACCATAGAACCTTCATCTGGCAATGGATGGAGATAGAGACAGAGCCCCACATTGGAGCACGGGACTGAGCTCCCAAGGTCCAAATGAGGAGCAGAAGAAGGGAGAACATGAGCAAGGAAGTCAGGACCACGAGAGGTGCACCCACCCACCGAGATGGTGGGGCTGATCTAATTGGAGCTCACCAAGGCCAGCTGGACTGGGACAGAAAAAGCACAGGATAAAACCGGACTCCCTGAACATGGCGGACAATGAGGGCTGCTGAGAAGCCAAGAACAATGGCATTGGATTTTGATCCTACTACATACATTGGCTTTGAGGGGGCCTAGCCTGTTTTTATGCTCACCTTCTTAGACCTGGATGGAGGAGGGAGGAACTTGGACTTCCCACAGGGCAGGGAACCCTTACTGCTCTATGGACAGGAGAGGGAGGGGGAGTGGAGGGGGAGAGGGAGGGAGGTAAATGGGAGGTGGGGAGGATGTGGAAATTTTTAATAAAAAAAAAGAAAAAGAAAAAGAAATAAAACAGTATCCTACCTGGTGTTTCTCAGAAGAGTACATGCTGGCAATTTCAAAACTACTTTACATATATATTAGAGTTAAACAAGTGAATACATTGTAGGTGACAGGAACACTGTATCTTACTGTCAGAGAAGCAAGCAATGAGAGTGCAGAATAAATCTTGTATTAGCCAGAAATATGAGTATGAACTCTTGTTTAATATGTCGATGATCAAATGAAATAAATGTGTAGATGAATGTGCAATGAAGAATTAGTTTAGGAGGACTATTACTCAAACCTTTCCTATTCCAAAAGACCCATTCCTGGCTGACCCTTGCTTGGCTCCTGAGATGTTCTGATGAGCATTTTGCATACTGGGAGATTTGAAGTCCTGCAGTATTTTGTTGAGACAGTGTGTGCAATCAAGATAATCTGTGCAATCAGTGTGATTTGTGCAAAACGCTTTCCTTTCATAGATGTGGAACTTTAGAAACCACTTTCTCTGGGAGTGTACAAGACTGACTCCCAATCAGAACTCTGAATTTCTAGGCTCAGGCAAACTTCCGCGGTAGACAACACCATGAATATTACTGGGTAGTCATGGTACACTGCTGGAGCAATCAACTCTGCATTCTGTGGCCAACTACCGGGCCAAGTTTCCCACTAAACTCCTCCAGGTTTCATTTCAAGATGATTTTTCTCTTTGCTTATTTTGCTTTCTAGTCATGAGAATGGTGATTTTGAACCTAGGCACTCTTGGGAATGCCCAACACACATGAAGGTACATTGTTTTATACATCTACCTTTAGCTCTTTTGCACTGCCCATTGAAAGGGTCTGGAAGCAGGCCTGGTAGCACCAGATCTTTGTTAAGATTATATCATTATATTTGCAAGTGCAAACTATTTGACCATGGGGCTGGGAAGGGAACATACAAGACGAGTTGGGTGTAGTGTATAAACTCAGAAATGAAGGGAGGAAGAGACAAAGGGAGAGATACAAAGGAAGGAAGGAAGGGAGGAGGGAGGAAAGGGGAAACAGAGCGACCAAGACCTTATCCTGTGGCCAAAGTGAACAAGATAAAGTATCATGCTGTTGGCATGCATACCAAAGGATAAAATAAATACCCTGGAGTACATACTGATCCAAATAAATAAAGTTAATTTGGTAGCAAATCTTTAAGAAGAATTTCAAAGGTCAGCAAGATAGTTCAGTAGGTAAAGGCGCTTGCCAGCAGACCTGAGGCATGAGTTGGATCCTAAGGACCCACATAGCGGAAGGGGAGAGAGGACTCCTTCAAGTTCTCCTCTGACCTCTACATGTGTACCTGTGACACACTGCTTACATGCCAAAATAAATAAATATAACAATTTTAAAGACTTTCAAGTAAAAAATGAAGAAAAGACAATAGCAATGGAATACCACTCCTCAAAAACCACAATAACAATTCAACAGGTGAACAGGTACTAAGAAACAGGACTGGATATGTACCTCAACATATTTATTACTAATCTAGGTGTTTCTTCAAAATATCCACAAATTATTTGATGCTCATTCCAGTAAGAGGTGGATTTTAATTTCTCTTCTTCAATACATATTAGACTTTGTGGTTTTGTTTCTAATAAACAAACCATGGAAAGGGAAAATGCCAGAGAATCATGAATGGTATTACATTAACCAAGGCTTCAAGGTTAATATCCCAAACAAATGCCACACTGATGCCATGGATCCCTGAAATTACAAGAGCACATCACAGCTCTTGTGTGGTGCTCTTGCTTCCTGACTGGAAACGGCAGTCTAAGGTGTTGCTTCTCAGGCATCATACACCTGGATTTGTTTTGCTTTCCTTTTCATTTTGTTTTTTGTTTGGTTAGTTTTGTTTTTTAACTTTCTCTTTATTTATTCTTTGTTTCTTTCCTATCATGCATCTCGATCCCATTCATTTCCGCATCCCATTCATTTCTCCGTCCTTGCAACCTCTGTCCCCAAATAAAATAAAATTTAAAACAAAAAAGAAAAAAAGAAAAAATTTCTTCATGGAATTGTAGTGTGACACAGTGAGTCACATAGAAAACCCTTTTATCCATATTACGTGCAAATGTTCATTGCAAAGAGTCGTTGGTCTGGTTCAGGGGCTCTGGTTTCTGCTACACCATCGATGCTGGTCCCTCACTGGGACTCCACTTGGTTATCCTGCTGTTGCCCTTTGTTGTGGAGATCCTGCAGTTTTAGGTCTGCAGGACTGGCTCCTGTAGATCACAGATGGGGTGGATGTTGGGGTGAGCCAACACATAACCATGGTTCTGGGTCTGGGAAGCTGCAGAGTTGGTCAGTCCACTAGTTCTCCCTTGTCCGCACCACTGGGGTGAGCTCTCCTGCATTGCCCTGGCGAGTTCACCCCTTGCAGTAATGACCAAGGGGCATGGCCAGTTCTCCTGTTTTCATGTCCTCAGGGTCAACTTTCCCTCACCTGTTGCCCTGGTGAGGTACAGGGGTCACTCTTCCCGAGTGCTGTAGCTGACGAGAGGCAGGGATAGCTTTCCCGTTCTTACGACCTCAGGGCCAGCTCTCCCACCAACCTCAGGCATGCCCATGTTCTTGGGGCCCGGCTCACCTGCACCCATGAAAACAGGGTCTGCTGTGCTTTGCTGTGCTACCCAGATGAGGTGCAGGGACCACTTTCTCCAGAGTTGCAGTTGGTAAAAAGGAGGGTCAGCTCCCTCGCCAGCTGAGAGTTGTAGGGAGAGGGCATAGGACATCTTTCTCTCCATTCCATCACCACACTGGAGACAAGTCATAGTGCTGGGCAGGACCATGCTTCCTCGTCACAAAGGGATCATAGTAGTGCTGGGAGAGCTCCTTGTTGGTGGGGAAGTATTGTTGGAGGGGAGGTGTTGTTGGAGTCCTCTCGTGGGCCAGGGCAAGAAAGCCTGGGCTGCATTAGGTTGAGATCCTCCAGCCTCAGCCGTGTGGCATGGGGTGGAGATGTTGCTGTTTTGTTGTTGTTGTTCTTGTTGGTTGGTGGTGGTGGTGGTGGTGATGGTGGTTGTTGTTGGTGATGGTTGTAAGATAGGGTCTCTCGTAGGTCTGGATCTCTCTGCAAGCAGGCTAGGGCTGGCTAATGAGCAAGCCCCAGAGATCTACTTGTCTGTCTTCCCACTACTTGATTACAGGTGTCTATCACATATGAATTTATTTATGTGGGTTCTGGAACTCAAACTGAATCATCTCTCCAGCAAAATTTTTAAAGCTTTTTTATTAAAAATAATTTTTTTTCATAGACCATATTCTGATCACAGTTTCCCTCCCTGGTCTCTTCTTAGATCGTCTTCACCTCCCCACCCATCCAACTCCACACTTTCTCTCTCTCTCCCTAGAAAACTAACAGGCCAATAAAAACAAGTCATAAGAAAACAGAGCAAACAAACATAGGATTAAAAAAGGGAAACACATGCACACACATACACACATGTACAAACACAAAACCCTTAAAAACAAGATCAGAAACCATAACAGATAAGTAAATGATACGTAAAAAAAAAATTAAATCCAAAAAAAGCCATATGAGACAAAACATCTCCAATAATATCACGGAGTTTGTTTTGTGCTAGCCATCTACTGCTGGGCCTGGGGCCTCCCTAAGAGTCGTTTGTGCACTCAGCAAGGCTCCCTGCAGAAAACTAAGTTTCCTTTGGTTGTGGTTGACAGAAATAGCTTTGGGGTTGGAGATGGGCGTTTGTGTCCACTTCCTCTCCCAGCACTGGGACCTCGTCTGCTTAGCCCCATGCATGCTACAACATTCTCTGAGTTCATATGTGCATCAGCCTTCTTGTGTCTGGAAGGCACTACTTCCCCACTACCAAGTGCAAAATGTCAAACTTTTCAACAGCATGCTTCTCCTACTTCCTACCTTTTGTTTATTCTACATACCTCATTTGCATATACAACACCTACTCTAGAGCAGTGCTTCTCAGCCTTCCAGACGCTGTTATCCTTTAACGCAGGTTTTCTGGTTGTGGTGACCCCAACCACAAAACTATTTTCTTGCTACTTCACAGATGCAGTTTTGCTACTGTTATGAGTCATACCATAAATGTCTAATATGCAGGATATCTGATACACAGGCTGAGAACCTCTGTTCTACAATATGGTCCAATGTGTTATAATTTTAGCTTTAATCAATCATGTCTTAAAGAAATCTAGTACTTGTTCTTTCAGAAGTTTCTCATCCTCCCAGGACATTTCCATCCCATCTGGTTCTGGCACTAGCAATTTATAACTTTTATCATTGTACTCACAAAAATAGCAACTAAAACTGATTTTATATATAGTTTTAATTGGTTCTTGTTTCTGGTTACAAATTCAATTAAATATGCTAAAAATTATAGATTGTACTGAAAAGTACAATATACTCAGCCAGACCTGGTGGCGCACACCTTTAATCCCAGCACTCTGGAGGCAGAGGCAAGCCTCATCTCTGTGAGTTTGAAGCCAGCCTGGTCTACATTCTAAGTGCTCCAGGACAGCTAGAGCCACATAGTGAGACCCTGTCTCTCAAAACAAACAAAGAAAAACTTTTGTTTGAGCGGGTGCGGTGGTGTACACCTTTAATCCCAGCACCGGAGAAGCAGAGGTAGGTGCACCTCTGTGAGTTCTAGGACAGTCAGGGCTACACCGAGATATCCTGTCTCAAAAAATCAAAACCAAGACAAACAAACAATAAAAGTTTAATACACTCAGTTTTGGGGAGAATGCATCTGTATGTGTATGGGGGGGCTGGGGAAGAAATATAGTGCAGGTGAGTGCAGGTGTGCCTGTACATGCGTGTGTTTGTGTGTGTGTGTGTGTGTGTGTGTGTGTGTGTGTGTGGACTACAGGACAATTTTGAGTGTCATTCTTTAACATCCACCTTGTCTTGAAGCAGTCTCTCACTATACTCATACTCACCAGGTCCCCTGCACTGGTTATATGACCTCACACAGTTTCCCATGTGTGCATGTGAGTGCCATAAAATGATGTGGCCATGAAGGGGCACACACAAGAGCTGCTGCTTGGAATTTTAGCCTCCAGAACTGCTGAAATCCCTTCCCATTCAAAGTTACCACTGTAGTAATGAAAAACTGATTACAGCCCCGATAAAGAACTAATCAGGCCACCCGAAATTGAACCTTCTGTGACGAGGACCATGTCTGTTGTTCAGATGTCCGAGTCTGCTTGGCTCCTTTCTGCATCGTCTTCTCCTTTCCCTCAGCTGCTGCATGCATTTCATACTCCTCCGTTAAACTCCACTTTTTCTTTAACTTTAGAGAAAACCAGTTTTTGCTTGCAATCGAAGAGTCCCAACTTATCTACCTGAGTTGAAGTCATATATCTTACAAATGTAATTATTAAGAATTAGACATGCCCATCAAAAATTCCAGCAAAATTCTTCAAAGACCTCAAAAGAACGGTACTCAACTTCATTTGGAAAAGCAAAAATCCCAGGACAGCCAAAACAATCCTGCACAATAATAGAACTTCTGAAGGCATCACAATCCCTGACTTCAAACTCTGCTACAGAGCTGCGGTACTGAAAACAGCCTGGTATTGGCATAAGAACACAAAGGAGGACCAATGGAACCGAATAGAGGACCCGGCTATCAATTCACACATCTTCGAACACCTGATCTTTGATAAAGAAGCAAAAAATATCAAATGGAAAACAGAAAGTGGTGCTGGCATAACTGGATATCACCATGTAGAAGAATGAAAACAGACCCATATCTATCACCATGCACAAAACTCAAGTCCAAATGGATTAAAGACCTCAACATAAAGCCAGCCACACTGAACCTTACAGAAGAGAAAGTGGGAAGTACACTTGAACGTACTGGCACAGGGAACGACTTCCTAAATAGAACCCCAGCAGCACAGACACTGAGAGAAACAATTAATAAGTGGGACCTCCTAAAACTGAAAAGCTTCTGTAAAGCAAAGGACACAGCCAACAAGACAAAACAACAGCCTACAGAATGGGAAAAGATCTTCACTAACCCCACATCAGACAGAGGTCTGATCTCCAAAACATACAAAGAACTCAAGAAACTGGACACCAAAGGATCACATAATCCAATTTAAAAAATGGAGTACAGACCTAAACAGAGATCTCTCAACATAGGAATCTAAAATGGCTGAAAGACACTCAAGGAAATGTTCAACATCCTTAGTCATCAGAGAAATACAAATCAAAACAACTCTGAGATTCCATCTTACACCTGTAAAAATGGCCAAGATCAAAAACACTGATGGCAACTTATGCTGGAGAGGTTGTGGGGAAAGGGAACACTTCTGCATTGCTGGTGGGAATGCAAGCTGGTACAACCCCCTTTGGATGTTAGTATGGCAATTTCTCAGAAAATTAGGAAACAACCTTCCTCAAGACCCAATAATACCACTTTTGGGTATATATCCAAAGGATGTTCAACTGTACCACAAGGACATGTGCTCAACTATGTTCATAGCAGCTTTGTTTGTCATAGCCAGAACCTGGAAACAACCTATATGCCCCTCAGCTGAAGAATGGATAAGGAAAATGTGGTACATTCACACAGTGAAGTACCACACAGCAGAAAAAAATGACAGTTTGAATTTTGCAGGAAAATGGATGGAACTATAAAACATTATTTTGAGTGAGGTAACCCAGACACAGAAAGACAATTATCACATGTACTCACTCATAGGTGGTTTTTAAACATAAAGCAAAGAAATCCAGCCTACAAACCACAATCCCAGAGAATTTAGACAACAATGCGGACACTAAGAGAGACTTACATAGATCTAATCTACATGGGAAGTAGAAAGTATAAAAAGACAAGATCTCCTGAGTAAATTGGGAGCATGGGGAACTTGAGAGAAGATTGAGGGGGGATGGGAGAGGCAGGGAGGGGAGCAGAGAAAATGTTCTGGGGATTAGTTCATTCTAAAAGGACATTTCCCACCCTACCGTCTAGTCTCACTGGCTCCCTCTCCCACCCTCAGTCTCTCTCTTGACTGAAGCTCCTCTTCATACTTAAAAAGGCTCCCTCCTCCTTCTAGGGCCCCATCATGTTTAGACTATTTCCACGTAATGCTCTCCTTCCTAACTGATCATGGTCTCAAGGCCCCTTCTCCTAATACACAGCATCTGAAGGGACTTGTGTGTCGCTTCCTTTCCCAGCACACAGCTGCTGATTTATTATGGCTTTGGTATTCTATCTAATAGGGAGGTGATGGAGGAGAGAGTAAAGGGTACATATGACATGAAAGCACGAGAGGACTACCTAAGGGAAATAGTGTTGGAGAGCAGTTTTGACAAAAATAGGGGCTTTGAGCCATTAAGCCACTGATCCATTCATTAGCATTCTGTTATTTAGGCAGTGAACCCAGCTAGACCAAGAATCCTGAAGGCAGCCACTCGTAAGGTCAAACCTCCTGTTTCAAAGGAAGGAGCAGAAGTACGCTTGCATATCTTGTCCATCTGTCAGGGTGGAATAGATAATATGCCCTACAAAGTATGGCAACTTTCTTTGTTGCTTGGCATTTTGAATTTGCTGGAATAGCATTTTAACTTGCTTATTGCTAGTCCCAATACGTGGGACGGTTTCTAGGACTTGAAGAGCGTTAAAAATATATTGGCTGTGGGTATATAGATTAAATGCCCTATTGCAAAAAACTGAAACATTATAGTAACAGCATGGCAGGCCATGAAGGCAGACAGGTCCCAGACAGGAAGCTGTGTGGCAGGTGAGAGACTGAGAGGGATAGGCACCTATGCAGAGTGAAGTTGGATATTTATTTAGTGGGTTATGGAAGGAAAGGCAAGAAAGGGGAAGGAGAGAGAGAGAGAGAGAGAGAGAGAGAGAGAGAGAGAGAGAGAGAGAAACCAGAGGGAGTGGGCATGGCTTGTCTCTTAAAGGAACAGTACAGACTATTACAGATACCTTAACAGTTGGTCTGAAATGAAAATGGTTCCTGATTGGATATACCAGACAAAGGATTGGTTTATGTCCTGGCAGGAGGAAGGAGGACAGCATGAGATTATATCATTCCACTCAAAACATCCAATGATTTAAAACTTATCAATTACTAATTTCTGAAATTTTTCATTTAATATTTTTAAGCATGGTTGGTTGTGATTAATAACTAAAATGCAGAAAATCGTTGACTGAGAATAAGGGCATATCACCATATTTAAAAATGGAAATTACTTGTGGAAACAGAGGGTAGGCAACCATAGAAAAAATCATAGAACTCAAATTAATTTGCTGGTGTGGAGGTATCGGTTGATAGCTATGCACTGGCTCTTGACTATTTCCCAAAGGCCTGCTTGTTAAAGCCTATAATACCAGGTTGCAATAGTAGGAGGAAGGAGACACTTTCATAGTAAGGCTAACAGGGAGGTCTTTAGGTCACTAAGAATGTCCGCTTGAAGGAGTTCACTCTTTTGTTTCTAGGCCATGACATAAGTGGTTTTGTTATATCACACAGTCCTCCTAATGCATAGCCTCCTAACAGACCTAAGAGCAATGAGGTCAATTCATTAAGTGAGACCTCCAAAACTGTGGGCCAAAATAAACCATTTCTCTTTATGAATTGAGTGTATATATTATTTGTTATAGTGACAGAAAGACAATATACTGATTTAGTTAATGCTATTTAGAAACCCATGCTATTCCATTTTTTTAAAACATCAATTAAGACAGAAACTGGATATAACAGAGACTTAGAAAGATGACCTTTGGAGCAAAGTGCCTTGTCAAAGGGTGGCTATAGGAAATCAAAGCTAAACTCCATCTTCTAAAATATTAGTTCTCAACCTGTGGGTAATGACCCCTTTGGCCCTTTCACAGGGGTTACCCAAGACAATCAAAAAACACAGATATCTACATTATGATTCATAACAGTAGCAAAATTACAGTTCTGAGTAGCAATGAAATTATTTTATGACTGGGGTCACCAGCACATGAAGAACTGTACTAAAGGGTGGCAGTGTTAGAAAGGCTGAGAACCCCTGCCCTGGTGCATTGGCTCTTGGGATCTCTCTACTGACACATAGACTACATAGGGTACATTATCATGCATCAGATGAGATGGTTCTTTTATAGAAATGAAAACGTTGCATGGTTTCTGTCTCTGCAGGTTTCCCTTCAAACCTGGAGTCCTTTGGTAACATTCTCTTATACCCACGTTCTATTTAAATTTGTTGTAGCTTACCACCTAAGAAATTCAATATAGTTTCTTATTTTCTTAATGTGATGATTTGAGTAAGAATGGTCCCCATAGGTTCATATATTTGGAAACTTGGTCCCTAGCTGGTGGAACTGTTTGTGACATATTAGGAAGTGTGTTGGATGTATTGTGTTACTGGGACAGTCCTTGCAGTTTCAAAAGACTCATGCCAGTGTGCTCTCTGCCATTTGAAATGTGAGCTCTCCGCTGTTCCTGCCACCATGATTTCACTCTGCCATCATGAACTCTAACCCTCTGGAAGCAGAAGCCCAAATAAATGCTTTCTTTTACAAGTTGTGTTGGCCGTGGTGTTTTATCACAAGAATAGAAAAGTAACTAATACATTTTCCTCCAGATATTCCTTAAACATGTTGTGTCGGGGCACTGTTTTAGGTTTTTGTATTTACTGTTGGACTGGCTGGTTTTACGTAAACTTGGCATAAACTAAAGTCACTTGGTAAAAGGGAACCTCGATTGCAATGCCTCTACCAGATTGGCCTGTGGGCAAGCCAGTGGTTTATTTTCTTGACTGGTGATTAATATGAAAGGGACCAGCCCACTGTGGGAAGTGCCTCCCCTGGGCTGGTGGTCCTGGGTACCATAAGAGATCAGGTTGAACACACCATGAAAATCAGGCCAGTAAGCAACACACCTCCATGGCCTCTGCTTCGGTACCCACCTCCTCCAGGTTATGTCTTGAGTTCCTGCCTTGATTTTCCTTTATGATGGGATGTGACTGGGGAATGTAAACAGATTGAGCTCCTGCCTTGACTTCCCTTTATGATGAGACATGAAGAAACAAACACTTTTTTCTCGAATTTGCTTTTGGTTATGAAGTTTTATCAAAATAATAGAAAGTGGAACCAGGTCATGGGATATTGCTGTGGCAGAGCTGATCATGTGATTTGGGTAGGGCAGTGGTAGCATTTGAACTTTGCAATACAAAAGTCATCAAATGCTCAGAGCTCACTGAGCTGTTCTATAGGAACCTGGGAGATAAAAAGGTTAAATGCAGTGGAGACAATGGAGGCCTGGCTTATAAAGTTTCATGGGGAAGTAAGACTCTATCAGCACTATTTATATAATATCTTGAATTAAGAATCTGGTTCTAGTCAGCTAGAGTTGAAGAATCTGACAAGACCAGAACTACTATGGTAGTTTAAATGTAATTGGCCCCCATAAGCTAACAGGGACTGGTATTATTAGGAGGTGTAGCTTTGTTGGAGTAGGTATAGCCTTCCTGGAGGAAGTGTGTCACTGTGGAGGTAACAAACTTTGAGGTTTCATATAAGCTCAAACCCAAGCCCAGTTGCCTCAGTTCACTTCCTGTTACCTTTGGACCAGATGTAGAATTCTCCAAGCACTGTTATACCCTTGCACACCATCACAACTCCTAGCCAACCATGCTCCCCCACCATGATAATGGATTTAAGTCCATATCTGTAAGTCATTACCTCAATTAAATGTTTTCCTTTGTAAGAGTTGCCATAGTCATGATGGTCTCTTCACAGTAATAGAACCCAAAGACAAACCACTAACATGAAACCTTTGTTTCGTTGCTACAATTGAAATATTCCAGGAAATATTTTACTCAGGGTCAGCCCACAGAAGCTGTGGTCCAGCAGCTGCCAAAATTGCATCTCATTTTGGTAGCCAAATTCATTAGTGTAAATGTCTCCCAGGTGGTTCTGATTTTGAAGTCATGAAGGGAGAGCAGCTGAGGCTCGACACCATAGAAAACCAGGAATGGCCATTGGTGAAGATGCAGACTCAATAGCAGTAAAAACCCCAGGACTGAAGTGGTCATGGAGAGAAGTTGAGGCTTGGCACCATGTGGCTTTGTCTGAGTCCCTGAAAAGAGCCCATGAGAGTACAGTGGAAGTCCCAATATTTTAAAGATGTCAAGTACCATGGTACCACCACCAATGACTGCAGCACCATTGGTGTAATGCCAGGCTGACCAAAATGCAGCTCTGCAGAAGGCAGAGCTGGAGAAGTGACCCAGGCCCTTTGAAGCCCAGAGGTCATGCATGGCTCCCAGATTACGCACTGAACTTTTATATGCTGATTTTGATTTTGTTTTGATTCTGTCTATATCTGGGTCTTTCCTCTTGAAGTAAGAACATAATTATTTTGATTTTACAGAAGCCCCATAGATGAGAACTTTTAACTTCTAAAGAGACTTAAAGAGTTTTTAGAGAAACAGCAGACATTTTAGAGAAATTTGGAACTTGAAAGGGACTTTGGATAAAAAGATTGAATTTTTAAAGCATTTGAAATTTAAAGACTGTGGGACCCTTAAAAATTACTTATCCTTTATATTGTGATATTAGCATGCCATCTTGGGGACAAATGAAAGGAAATGATCTAGTAGAATAGTGATGCATCTATGTGCCATGTGACAAGGGGTTAACGATGCTTGCTAATTGATTGTCAACTTGACAAAAGCCTAAAATCATTTTGAAAGGGGAACTCTCAACTGAGAATGGCCTGTAGGCAAGCCAGTGGTGCATTTTCTTGATTAATGATTAATGTGGGAGGCCCAGATAAGTGTATATGGTGCCCGCCGGGCTGATGGTACTGAGTGCCATAAGAAAATAGGTTGATAAGCCCTGACAAGGAAGACAGTAAACAGCACTCCTTCGTGACCTCTGCATCAGTCCTGCGTCCAGGCTCCTGCCCTGACTCCCAGGAATCTGGTCTACCAAGCTGTAAACTGAAATAAACCCTGTCCTCTCCAAGTTGCTTTGGATCATAGTGTTTCCCCAAGCAGCAGAAGTACTACGACAGCTGAGCCTACTTATTCAAAGATAATGCATCCACTATCAGAGCTATACCATAACGCCCTACACTGCATGCTAATGATTCACCAATGGAGATCTCTATTTCAGAGATTCTATCAACCCACAGAATTTTCAACCCTCTTGCCCCCAAAGTGAAACTCAATTCTCTATGAAACTTGCTTCTTCTGAGTTTTCCATCTCTGTGGATGGTATACTAATGCCATAAAACAATGTGTCTTCATTAATTCTTTATACCCCTGTGCCTCTCCATCTTGACCCCCAACATTCAATTATGACATTCGTTCCATTTTTCCCTTATGACTCTCTCGATCTGTCTTTCACAGTCACAACTTTGTTCACTAAAATAAACTTTATTGATTTATAATTAATTTCCTACTTCTAATAGTTTTCCCCATAAAGATATCTTACAAAGTTGGTCTTTTTAAATAAAAACAAAATTACAATTTTATCATCTGTATTGTTTTAGTGTTGACTGCCCCTTAGAACAAAGTAAAGATTCCCCCATCTCTTCACAGTACATACTAAGCCATTTGCAGTCCAAGATAAAACCATGATTTCACCCCTTTGGGCTCCTGAACTCCACTGCATTTGGTTTAATGCATTTTCTCAAACCCCCTCGCATTAACTTTTATTGTTGTAGCCAAAATCCTGACAAAAGCAACCTAACGGAAGAAGCACTTATTTTGTCTCATAGTTTGGCTCCATGTGCTGGTCAGAACATCACGGCCCAGGGAGTATATGTCAAAAGCATCTTCTCTCCATTAAGGACAGGAAGCAGAGAGAAGACAAAAGATTGTCAGGGACCAAGATAACACCAAAGTCACACCTTTAGTGACCTCCTTCGTCCAGCCAGGTCCCCTCTTCTAAGTTTCCAGAAATTCCCCCAAAATTGTGCTTCCAGCTGGGGAATCGGGGCCCTCAGTCTATCAGGTCTTTTGGGAGGAACTAATATTCAAACTTTAACAGCGTCTTACTACTAGCTCCTACCCAAACTTCAAATCTCAAATTATATCGTCACCTCCACAGAAGCTATGGCTATTCTTTCCAATCTGTGATGTTCCCAGACAAGCCACCAGTCACGCACAGCTTCAAGTGCACCTGAAATGTAGCCACTTGAAATTTAGATATTAAGTGAAAATCACACACCAGATTGTAAAGACTCAATAATAACAATAATAATAATAATATGAAGAGGAAGAAGGAGGAGGAGGAGGAGGTGATGGTTACAATCCCTTAGTAATAATTTTATATTGGTTACATATGAAAGAATATTTGGACACATTTATTAGGTTAAACTAACATATAATGAGATGTTAATTCCAGCTTTTTAAAAACCTTTCAGGGGCTGGAGACATGGCTCAGTGGTTAAGAGCATTGCCTGCTATTCCAAGGGTCCTGAGTTCAATTCCCGGCAACCACATGGTGGCTCATAACCATCTGTAAATGAGGTCTGCTGCCCTCTTCTGGCCTGCAGACATACACACAGACAGAATAGTGTATGCATAATAAGTAAATAAATATTTAAAAAAATAAAAAAAAATAAAACCTTTTTCAACAACCAATCTGTAGGAAACTCAATATTACTGCAGACATGCCTTATATCTACCTGGCCAACACCTAGGCTAAACAAGGAGGAGCTCCTTTTGCCATGTCCTATAGTTGCTTGTAGTAGTTATCTTTGAAAATTACTACTGGCAGACTACAAGCATCTTATCAACAAGGGAAATGCCTATACCTGGAAATTCCAGAAGGGTGCTAAAATAAATATTTTTAAGTATGTAAATAATAAATTAATTAAATACTCAATCCTCACTATTTTGGGATTCCACAGTTGTGGATTTGCATATACACACAAAAGAAAACTCACTAGTAACCTCCTAAACAATGCATGTGCTTGGGGCTGGAGAGATGGCTTAGCGGTTTTAAGAGCATTGCCTGCTCTTCCAAAGGTCCTGAGTTCCATTCCCAGCAACCACATGGTGGCTTACAACATCTGTAATGAGATTGGTGCCCTCTTCTGGCCTGCAGCATATATGCAGACAGAATACTGTATACATAATTAAATAAAATCTAAAAAATAACCTTTAAAAAAAAACAATCCATGTGCTTTCTAGGCCATCACAGAGAATTTGGCCTGTCCACATTTTCCCCAGCCGAGGTCAAATAAAAGTATTCTCTTTTATGGTTTCAACTATCAAATTGCACATAAGTCTTCTTTATGCTCTATTTACTACTTATTTTGGAACTTTGTTTCTGTTTTGCAATGTATGACTTCTGCTTAAAATGCCCCTGAAAGATCGGTTGAAAAGTTCTCTATGTTCCTATGCTCAAGATGGGTTGTGCCAAATAGAGGCAACAGGAGGTAAATAAGATACCAGGTTTGAATTATAGTGCTGTTAGCCACATACCCAATATTAACCATACATATGAAATCAGATGTCTTCAATAGAAATAAATGTGACAGAATCTCTCCTTACCAGTGAATATGTGACTCAAGAACCGACAAGGAACCAATGCTCTTAACTCTGCTAGAGCTACAAGGGCTCTGAAGGTGGTACTTCAGTGTTCTAGAGACTTCGGAAGGCACTGTTTTGGTTAAATTAAATAGTCATTGATTCCACATACAAATCTTATGTGGATATGTGAATATATAAGAGAAAGCAATAATTTCAGCTTTAATTTCTTGACTGACTTACAAAGCTACATGATTCGGGGCAAACCGCATCATTGCCCCTACCTTTGTCCATTATCAAAATGCAGATAATAGAGTAACTGCTAATGGCTGCCACAGTCTGGCTGGGTATGCGGTGGGGGTGGGAGACAGAGCTTGAAGACCAAGCCACAGGAAATTTTGGAATGAGGAAAAATATTCTATCTTGATTATGATGGTGATTATATAATTGACTTTCTTTTTCAAAACCCATGGAATTAAAAGTACACTTTATTTTACAAAAATTCTAACTTTAATGTTAGTTTAAAAAACATTAGTAGTCAAGATTAAACAACAGAGATGAAACAATACACTCCTATATAACTCTTAAATATTAGCGGCAACAATAAAATACGGAAGGTTAGGCAACAAAGAAAACGCAGAGGGAACTCAATAGCCTTGGATTCTGATTTGGTTTCTTTCACATATTAACAGGAGGCAGAGTTTACTTTATTGGAAGTCAAGTGCTTATTGCGTCCAGAAAACACAAGTGAAATACGTTCTGCATATATTATACAAAATATAAAACTGGATTTACTTACAAGACAGCACTGCCAAGTCACTGAACGAATGCACGGGGTTCCGGAGTGAGAAGTGATTTGTCTAGATTCTCTTCAAGGTAAGAGAAATGGAGCTATGAGACGAACTGGAGAGAGAAGCGCCCCCTCTGAAGAATGTCTTTAATCCTTAACAGCAAACAACAGCAAAAAAAACAAACTCCTAGGGCACACCAGTGCCAGGAAGATGCGTTGGGGCAGAACAGACAAGCTCTGGGCTCATGGTTGGTACACATCTTGAGGAATTTTCCACCCCTGGGAATACTGTTGACTCCGACCAGGCGGCACCAGCACCTCACCACAGGGTGTCTGCAGTCCTCTGCCAGCCTACAATGCGGAGTCATGAAATAACGCACCACGGCTGGCATTCTTCTTCGCGTTCCAAGCATGGACTCCAACCCCCAAGGAGGGCTGCAAGCTGTACCAGAGGCTTGAATCAAAGTCCTTCCACCGCCACTTGGGACACTTGGAAAATCCGCAGGACTTGAGAGTTCTGACGACCATTGTGTGACAGCATCACGCACCTGCGGTGCCAGGGCTAATGGCTATCCCCAAGGTCAGCTGGGCCCTAGCCGAATGATGAGGACGCAGCTGCGCCGGGTAGCACAGCGAAGCTTCAAGCAGTCGACTGCAGCCACCTCTGCACGCCGGAAAGTGCACTAATCCGCAGCACGTGGGGTTGCCAGGGCGCGCTTCACGTGACTGGGCGGGACTCGGGAAGCCTCGAGCAATGGGAGATCCGGGGGGCGGGGCCGACTCCGCGCCGGGCCTATCCCAGAAGTGGGATGACGGTGGGCCGGGCCGTAGCGGGGCGGGCCTGGGGCGGGGAGCCGGGTGTGGGAAGCGTGGCGGCCCCGCCCCGTCTCCTGGACCAGCCGCGGCCGCCAGCGCCGCCGCAGCCGCAGGGACCGGTGGACGCAGCGAAGGCGTGCGGTGCGGGCCGAAGGTGAAGATCTGGGGTCGGGCAGGCGGGCGGGGGTCTTCAGCCAACGATGCTGGGGTCCGGGCGAGGGGAGGAAGCCGAGATGCATAGAAAGCTTACGGCGGGGGGAGCGCGGGACCGCCGGGCGCAGGGGCCCTTCGCCCCTGGGGCCGAGACCGGGATGCCAGGGCGGCGCCGCTGAGGGGTGCTAGGCGGCCCGAGGGCTAGGTGCTGCCAGCCCGGTGCTCCTGACCCAGCCTTCCCTGGACCTGCGGCCTGGCTGACAAGCCCGGTCAGCGGGGATGGGCTGGAAGGCTGTGGGCACTTATTGCGGTGGGGTGGTGAGGATCGGACCTGCTGGCCCAGGGGCTGGCATCGCCTTCACTCCCCGTGTGAGCTCCTCTGCGGCTTTCCTTCCCCACCTCCTTACAAGGGCTGAAAAAGTTTTAGAGGCCTGAATGACAAAGTATCCACCACTCAGAGTGGGTGCCTATAAATGCAAAATTAATGGGACCCTGAGCTCGGCTTGTTACTTGCCCCCCAGAATGAGACTTGGCCCTACCTGTATGCTGTTATTAAAAAGCAAACAAACTTTTTGCATAGTTCCCTCAGAAAAACACACATCTCCCCAGCCTACCATTGGCAGACGAAATTGACTTCACTACTGGAGATGCAGGGGTTCCAGCACTTACCCTATGCAGTGCTCAGCCCTGCGCACAAACGGTTTCGTGTGCTGTGCTCAAAGGACGACCCATGCAAAATCGTGGAATGTCACTTCAAGACTGGGAAGCATGGTCATGCCAAGGTAAGCCCTTCCAGGTCGTTCTTTGGCTTCAGCGAGATCATTCGTGTTCCATTCTACATCATGAGGCTTCTGTATTTAAAAGAACTGTTTATTCGTCCCTCGGTCTTTGAATGGTCAGCTATTTCTCTGAATGCTCTCCTTAACTGGGTCCTTAGAATGTTAATTAGCTGGCAGCTAAAACTTTCCTGAATCTGGGTGATCTAAAACATCTCATTTACAGTGAAACCAACCTGTTCTTAAAACTCTAAGAGACCTGATCTTCATTTTCTGTGGACTCTTGTAATTGAAGTGCTAAGATCTGTAGGGTGTTGAGTTTTGATGCCATTGATACTATCAGGTGTTTACTGAATCTCAATTATGACCACTGCTACTTTATTTTTTTAAGAAAACTAAGATGACCTTGGAGTGAGGTAAAAGAACCCATTCCGATCCGTTGTTGGGATTGTGCCCCCCATGTAAGTAGCTCTGTACTGACAGATCAACGTGTTCCTGTCCCCTATGTTAGGTTACACCTTGTTGGAATTGATATTTTCACTGGCAAAAAATATGAAGATATTTGTCCTTCCACTCCACAACATGGACGTTCCAAATTTATAAGAGAAATGATTATCAAGTAAGTAGTGATTTCCTTACTAATGTTGGTTCAGATGTCTTAGTAGGAGTTTGACAAGATTTGAGAGTAGCTTTATAGGGTCTTTCCTCACCAGTTAGTAGACCCACTTACTTTACAGACTAGACAAATAGGTGTTCTGTTTTGTTCTTTTTAATATTTATGCTTTTTAAATTTTGAAATAGGGCATCATATATCCTAGGCTGGCCTTGAACTCACTTCCATCCAAGGATGACCTTCAGTTTCTGATCTTCTTGCCTCTACCTTTGAGGGCTGGGAATACAGGTTACACCTGGTTATGCTGTGCTAGGCCCGCATGCTGTACCTCTAACCTCTACTGCATTGTGACAGCGCTGGGGACCAGTGAGATGGCTTAGTTGGTCAAAGTGCTCGCTGTCAAGCCTGGCCCCTGAGCTCAGTTCCAGAAGGACACAATAGATTCCTGTGTCCTCTGACCGCCACACAATGAGCCGTGAAACACATGTGCCACACACATACTTTACTAAATAAACAAATGTAGTATTTAAAATGCAAGTATTCAGACCAAGGGTATCAGAAAGTCTAATATTTGGTAAATTACTATTCTCTCTGCTGTGAAAGATTTTCCAGGTTTAGATAACTCCTTCCTAAGTGTGTTGGTTTTTTTTTTCAGCGAGCAGACCTAAGATTTCCAACACTGGAATTCATATTCCTACTAAACAAGTTTTACATAATTCAAAATCTGGTATCTTTAAGTAGGAAGTAACTTGAAACCCATAAATAATAAGTGCCTTGGCCACTGAGTACAAGGAGAAAATAAAAAACTATGTAAATGACTTATTATACCCACTAACTGTTACCTTTTATTAACATATATTTATATATATTTATAATATATATAATATATCTTACATACATACACGCGCATGTGCACGCACACACATACATATATGATCTTCAAGCTTTTAGTTCCAATTACACTGGAGATAGGTCATGTTTAATGATGGCATTTTGTGGTTTGGTGTGTGATGTTAATCAACCTTCTGGAATGTAGAATCTCTTGATTGATCATAGCTATAGAAGTTTTTGTACCAAATACAGCGTAAAATAAACTTTCCTTCTTAAGTGTAAGCATTATCTTTAACCTTTAAGCTGGTCTCTGTACTGCATATCACGCATTCACTCAGTGACTTCTTTCGACGCTCTCCATATGTATACATATTTTTCTAGTCTTAATTTGGTTTTATATTTCACTATGCCACTTATGAGTGTTTTATGTATCAAGTCTGAACAATTTAAAATATTTTGATAGGTTATATCAAACACCAAAGCAAGCAATGTTTGAGTCAGGCAGATCTAGGTTTGAATCTAGTTCTAGCACTTTCTAGCTAGATGTTTGTGTTTCTCTAACCTCTGCCTTTCAGTCTATGAACCAAGGCTGACTGATGAAAGTATATGCCCACGAGCAGCTGTGTGTGCCAACAAGTATTTTTGTTCTGCGTCACATTTTTCTATATCAAATTCTACCTAATCATTTCATTGTTCTTGATGACTGAACTTAGATGTGGTACGTAGTAGGCACTCAGTAAATGAATATGTGTTTATTCAGTGGTGTATAAGATTGACATGTCAGATTAAGGCTAAGTATGGAATTAATTTTGCCAAGATGGATTTTCTCATCCTGTCTGTGAGTGCTTTGAGCGCTCAGTATCCTCCGTGTTCAGTGGTTTCCCCATGCTCCGCCTGTCGATGCTTCATCAAGCCAACACTAGCAATTCGCATGATTGCTATGGTCAAATTAACGAACATTGAAGCTTAAAACTGAACATAAAAGGACTAATTTGATATGGATTTTATTTGGGTGTTCAGTAAGGTCCAAGCATACCCCTTACCTCGTGCAGAAATTAAGCAGACTTCCTACTAACAATGCCAAACCATATAGTAGCCTAGGACAAAAGGGAAAATTAGTGTACTGTGGCCATGTTCTCCATTACAAAATTTTCATTATCATAAAGCTTTTACGTTCTCATTTTTTATTTTGTTTAAAGTGTTCTGTGGTTGGAGTTGTTGGGCTGCCTTCTCAAGCTTGTACCCAAGAGGCATTGTTTACTTTCCCGTAGTCCCAGCCATAGTATGCTGTCAACATGACAGACTGGGACAGCGAAGGATGGCGTCATCAAGTGGATCTAGATCTCTACTTTGGCACTTATTACTGTAGCGACCTGGTTGGCAAGTTACTCAGTCTCTTGTCTCTCTTTTTCCTCATAAAATGGGATGTGAATAACAAACTTCTTAAGAGACCATTTGAAGGCTTATTGAACACTTAGGACCTTGCCTGGCATAGGTTAGTGAACACTTAGGACCATGCCTGGCATAGGAGGTTAGCGAACATTTAGGACCATGCCTGGCATAGGAGGTTAGTGAACACTTAGGACCATGTCTGGCATAGGAGGTTAGCTAATATTTAGGACCATGTCTGGCATAGGAGGTTAGTGAACACTTAGAATCATGCCTGGCAACTTCTCTGTTATAAAATTGGCATCGAATGTTTATTTCTAGGCATTCAGTTAGGAACTCAGTTCTGTGAACTTTCTAGTGTGTTTACTATGCTCTGGTGGTCTTCACTCCTCTATCCAAGTGCCTTGGTTAAATCCCTGCTTCTGTTATTATCTGGCTACATTCAGTTCCTTTGTATCTGCTGAATTCAGTATTTTGAGTGCCAGCAGGCTGCCAGAATTATGACTTTTAAATTCAATTTGCATTTATATAACCTAGTGTTTGTGTGTGCCATGCCTCCACACTTGTGGAGGTCAGAGGACAATTTTCAGGAGTTGGTTCTCTCCATCGATCACGTGGGTCCTATGGATGTAAGGACTTGTAGTCCTAGGCCATCTCACAGACTCCATATTGAAATTAAAACATTAGTAATAAAGAAAATAGTGATTGCGGGGCTGGAGAGATGGCTCAGAGGTTAGGAGCACTGCCTGCTCTTCCAGAGGTCCTGAGTTCAATTCCCAGCACCACATGGTGGCTCACAACCATCTATAATAAGATCTGGTGTCCTCTTCTGGTCTGGTGGCATAGATGCAGACAGAACACTGTATACACAATAAATAAATAAATCTTTTTTAAAAAGAAATAGGGATGCTATGATTTCCCCGTGCTTTAAAATCTTTTTTTTATTTTAATAAGTTCTATGAATGCCTTGTATTCTTCATTGGAAACATTCTTTCTCAGAGAATGGAAACCACTAAATCAAGAGCCCAGTAGTATTAGGGAGAAGGGACAGACATAGTACTACAGGATCATTAAAGACAATAGTGAAAAGAGCCACATGTTAGGTTGCTAAGTCAGTGAGTTCTCTTACAGGAAAAATAGCATGTATTATATTGTAAATGGTAAAATAGTACTCTAGGCCCACAAAGTTATCACCTAGTGGGTACTATAAATGAGTCTTCAAGATCAGTCCCATAGGCAAGCTGTTCATAGAGGTGGGATTCATGAACCATTGACCTCTTAGGGCAGCATCTCATTGTCTCGTACTTTTGCCTGTAAGTGAGCATTTTATTCAGAAGTGAGACCATCTGAGGCACCGCAGCAGAGAGGAGGTGTACTTTTAGCAGAAGCACTGCAGGCAGAAAAAGCAGTCCATGTGTAGACTGGTTTCTACTGCAAGAAGTGGAGCTTGCTGTTTCTGCAGTGTTTATTAGGTACTAGCGTTCCCCCACTGGGGAAAGATGTCAGATCAGGGACCCTGCTTCAGTCTACATCTGGGGCTCTGTCAGCCTCAGGGAGAGAAGCCTGTGTCATTAGGCCTATTGAGTAAGTACTAAGCAGCAATATACAAGAAGTTGAATGTCTTTCACTAGGAGAACTTTAGAGAGTTTGTGCATGTACCACTACCTCTATCCTCATTAAAATTCTCCTAGCTTGGTCTTCCCGTGTCCTTGACTCTCTAACACAACTCTTGACTCTTTGCCCATAGTCAGTAGAAATCGATAGAGTCTAAGTCTCCTTACCCTACCATTGTCACAGCCCTTTCTGCATGGCTCCTCATACTGTTCATGGTCGCTAGAACTCATTCTAAAATTCTTGTTTTTACAGTCAGCTAGTCAGAAAAAATTCCCCACCAAGCATCGGTATATGTTCATGAGGGAGAAGTGGTTCAGTGTGAGAGAGAGTGCTTTCTGAATCTGAGCCACTTCTCGAGCTCTTGGTACTTTAGGGCCCTCCCACATTATTGTTCCACGCTCCTTCACTCGATGATGCCCTGTCACTGTGCATACCCCGGGATGCCTTGCTGGGTCAGAGCAAACCCCAGTGGATGATCATCTTACTTACTTGCATCTTACCATAATATGTTTAAGAATTCACTCTACCCAGGACCAGCAGCTTCTGGGAGTAACTGAAGAGTGCAAGGGAGAGAAGGCTGGAGTGAAAGAAAGTAAGTTCAACTTGCATAGTGACAGCTGCTTGTTTTGAAATAGAATGTGAAGCCAATCCAGTCAACTGGGACTAAGAAAGCATTCGTAGTAGTGACAATCTCCCCTGCCATCTGTTGGTATATTAGTAGTAATACAAACACAGGCAAAACACAAAACCACCCTTCCCATAATCTGCCTTTCTACACTCTTTCTCATTCTGGGCGCATCATTGGCCGGATCAGTAGTCACCTTCCGATTAGCTCATCCTTTCTTCAGCCCACTGTGCCTCCCTCCAGCATTCAGTAGTTTCCGTGCTCTCTCTTTCTGCTGTACATTGTTTCTTTAGTTTATATATTCTCACGTGTGTGCACTCCTGCCATGGTGGTAGTGGCTCTCTTCTTCCATCATGTGCATTCCAGACTCACATCATCAGGCTTCTGCAGCAACGCTTTCCTGCTGAGCTGTCTCACTGCCATATTTGACTTTTTATTGTGGAATTTCTAGTGCCATAGCCCACATATACATCGCCTGGGTTTGATACTCATCAATATATGACAGTCCTGCTCTATCTGTTACCCTGTCCTTTTGAAAAATGTTTTATTTATTCTTTGTATTCATACATGAATGCAATACAGTTAGATAATATATAGATGTCCTCCTCTACCTAACACCTGGCCTGCCCCTCCCACTACTCTTCCCAACTTCACATCTTCTCTCCTCTTTATAATATAGCCCAGTCGGTTTCAATAAGTGCTGTCCATATGCACATGGTATAGGAGTGTGGGAAACCAACTAGGGGGCTGCTGTGCTAAACTCACAGATCTATATGCCTCTGCCTTTTAGAGTGCTAGGATTAAGGGGTTAAGGGTATGCACCACCACACCCAGCAGAATCTTGCTTTTTCTGTAACGTTATTAGACATATATATGAAGCATTAATCTAATAATCTTAATCAGTAAAAACCAGGAGTCAGAACCTGGAGCAGCTGCCAGTTGCTTCCTACTCTCTCATCCTGCATCCAAAAAGGCTGAGATCCTCTCTACACCCCACTGTATCACTTTCTGTCTCTGCCTCCCGAGGGCTGGGATAAAGGCGTGAGCCAGGAGTGCTGGTATTAAAGTGTATCAACCACCACTTTCTGGCTCTGTGGTTTAACTAGTGGGTAGTGCCACCCTCTGATCTCCAGCAAGCTTTATTTGTCAGTACACAAATAAAATATCACACAACATATATATATATATATATTGATTATATATATATTTGATTATATATATTTAAATTAATGGAATGATACATATATATACATATATAAAATCATTCCATTAATTTAAAGGAAAAAATGTAATGATCCAGTATTCTACTATTTTCTTTGAAAACCAGGCTACTCTATGGAAATTCTTAATCACTTGTTTTGCTTTTATCTTGAGGACTAAGGCATACATCTCCAGAGTACATTCTCATGCATTTGTGTATAAGTACACAAGGAAGCCAGTATAAATACATAAATACTTCACTCTGCCTTTCAGTATCAGGGATTTTAATATTTAGAGAGAGCATTTCTGTGTGTGGTGTGTGTGTGTATGTACATGGAACATACATATGTATGCATATGTATACACGAGTCACAGACACACACACTACCATGATGGAATGTCGGGGTCAGGAAAACTTGAGGGATTTGTTTCTCCTTCACTGCATAGTACTCAAATTACCAGGCTTGCCAACAGGTTTCTCCACCACTGAGCCATCTCACTCCCTCCCATTATTAGTTTTGAAATGTCCTCTTCTGGATGCACTGAAGATAACCAGTAAACGGACTTTACTGTGAACTCAGGCAACAACATATTTGATTTCTGTGTGTTATCTTTCTCTTGCCACATTAATTTACAAGTTGTTTTGTTACAGTCAAAGCAAGCTTAGTCACGCTAATTCCTGGCTCCCTTTGGGACTGTGCCTAACTCATGGCCTTGATGGTTCCTCATACTCTAATGAGCACATGGTCCAGGTTCATCGTATCCACCTCCCACTCTGACCTGAAGTCACCTGTTTTCCCAAGTAGCCCTTGATTATTTAGTAAGACCCTCTCGGTAAGAGAAGATGCCACATTCAGGTGCCAGTACATCCCACGTGCTGCTCAGAAGTCGGAACACCAACTGCATGTATTGCATGTGTGCTGCTCAAGGAGTCGGGACACCAACTGCATGTATTGCATGTGTGCTGCTCGAGTCGGGACACCAACTGCATGTATTGCATGTGTGCTGTTCAGGAGTCAGGATACCAACTGCATGTATTAACATGTGGGCTCATCCTAAACCTTTGGGGAAAGGTGGAATTTTGCACCAAAAATATACTTAAGATTTAGCAGTAACACCATTGGCTGCTTCCTTCTTTTTTGAGAGAAAGCTATATTTAGACTATAAAGATCTTACAGAAGCCACTCTAGTAACCAGGTGGTCAGGTCTCGTGCGGCACCATTAGTGTGCTAGGTACATTGCTCCTGGCCATGATTGGTACTCCAAGGCACATCATTTTAGATAATGTACAGAGTAACAAGGCAGACCCAGACTGTGTGACAGTCTATTAATGAAGTCAGTGTCATGTCTTGAAAGACAGGATATTACAGCTGCTCCACGTTTCAAAAGAAACAAAACCCACACAACAGCAGAAAACTGCAGGGTGTTACTCAGGCACATTTGGGACAACTGGCACATTTGAAGATGGGTCATCGATTAGTTGAAAAACTTACATAAGAGTGTGTCCTTTGGGGGCAAACACATTGAAGAATTTATATCTGAAAAGGCATGATCTGTGAGACTTAGGTTTCAATGATTCAGCAAAGGAAGAATATATAGCAATGTATTGTGTACACTGTATGTCTGTGTACACATATATAAAGGTGTATACATAGATAATTAAGTGCTAACAAGGGATGATTCCACTTAAAAGATGTGTTCTTTTTAATTAATGTTTCTCAGTGTTCACATTTATTTGGGCTTCATTTCCTTTATATGCTTATATTTACACTTAGACATTTTTGTCTTGAAATACTTCATGTATTTCACCTTAGTTCATTTAATGAATTCTGAATCTTAAAAAAAATAGCGTATGTAAATGGTTATTATCTGCCTCCTGTTTTCAGTCACTGGTAGCAATAGGAGCCTGTCGTCCTGAAGTATGGATTCCACCTCAGGAACTGCTAAAGGCAGCAAGTTCTGCCTTACACAAGCACCTGCTCTCAGACATTTGTACACTGTGCGTGTTTGTCACACCCTCAGATCTTTACACACTGTGTGAACCTCACACCTGCAGATATTTACACACTGTGTGAACCTCACACCCTCAGATATTTACACACTGGGTGTGAACCTCACACCCTCAGAGATTTACACACTGGGTGTGAGCCTCACACCTTCAGGCATTTGTATACTTTGCGTGTACCTGTCACTCCTTGATCTTCACTGTTCCCAGCTAGTTCTGAGACATTTCGGTGACAAAAAGTTCTTTGTTGCAGAATATTTGTACACTGTGTAAAGATGCATTGCTGTGGTTGGTGTAATAAGAAGCTGAATGGCCGATAGCTAGACAGGAGGTATAGGTGGGACTTCCAGGGAGAGAGTGAACTCTGAGAAGAAGAGAGGCAGGCAGACACCAGGAAGACATGAAACAGGTCGGAGATACTGTACAGAGGAGAGGTAGTCCAGGCACATGGTAAAAGGTTGGTTAATAGAAGCAGGTTTGTTTTAGATATAAGAGCTAGTTGAGGAAAAGCCTAAGCTGAGGCCAAGGTCATATTAATACTAAGTGTCTGTGTGGTTGTTTGTGGTCTGGTGGTCCTGACGAGAAAGTACTGTTGCAGTTTCTGGTATTCACAGTGTAGAATCAAGGCTTGAGTCTCCTGTGCAAAGTGGTGATCCTGCAGCATTTGGATACTCCTTTTATTTATTATGTCGGCTTATACATCGTAGCTCTGGTTACAGATGTCAGGGCTCATGTCCCACCGTGTGTGCATGTGTTTGCAGCTTTTGCACTGTCTTGGAACTGTAGTTACACTGCTAGTGCGGCCTCGCTGTTTTCCTCATTCCCATAAATAAAGAGGTATATCGAGGGAGGGGCTGGAGACCCAGCTCAGCAGTTAGGACAGATGCTGCTGCTCTGCAGGACCTGAGTTCAGTTCCCACTCTCACAACTGCCTGCAGTTCCGTCTCCGGGGAATCCTGGCAGCTCTGGCCTCTTTAAGCTCCTGCACAGATACAGACACAGATGCAAACATGCACAACTACACACAATTAAAAGATAAATCTTTTTTAAAGAAGTATTATCAACGTGTAGGTTTCTTTACAGGTTAGGTCATGGCTAGGTTTGTTCCATTAATGCCATAAGATAATATTAGGAGTCTGTTGCCATCCCTCCCTGAGGGTCTACAGACAGTGAAGGAAGACACTCCTCCTGCAGTCATGCAGTGCTTGTAAGCAGCAGAGGCTCCTGTGAACAACCCTCACCCACACTTCCAGAAGCAACCCTGGTGAAACTTACCAGCTCACCAAGAAATAGGAAGACATGAAAATAGAAGAGGGGCTAGTTGAGATCAGCTGCAGTCGGGGGGGGGGGTCAAGAGATGGTAACTGGGGGAGAATAAGATCAAAATACAATACATATAGATGTAAAGATAGATAGCCAGATAGAATATATTGGATGATATATATATGTACATATATATGCATTTGTATATAGACATATATATGTATGTAAATGTTTTTTAAAAAATCTGTTAACAGTGGTCTGAGAACCAAAAATTTCCACATTAACTTTGGTTATAATTAAATTGTAAAATACATCATTTTAATAGTGAAAAACTAAACATAACTTTGATGTCCACTAACAGGAAAGTTTTGCTTACAATATGTTCACGTACAAGTGTGATTATTAGAGGAAAATTATTCTATATTTTCTGATTTGGAAAGTTTCTAAAGCATATTATTTTAAAAACTTACATTTTCTTTCAGAACAGCTCTGTCCATATTGTGGCTGAAGATATGAATCCCTTGGCAGTGCAGAAGGCGTGGGCTAGTACATGGGGAGGGGTCACACACTCTTCTGGGTTTATAACGCCTGTATTTTTCCTATTTTTTTCTTTTCTTTTCTTTATTTTATTTTCTTTTTGAAGCAGGGTCTCACTATTTAGTTCTGGCTGGCCTGGAGCTTGCAATGGAGACCAGGCTAGCCTCTGCCTCCCAAGTAGGACTGAGGGCATAAGTCATGCTAGCGTCTTTAAACGCCACACATCCGATGGTGTACTGCTGTGTTCTCGTCCAACCCAGTGACTGCTAGAGTTACCTGTGCAAACGTTGCACCAAAGAGGATTCCGTCTAATCAGCTGCACCTGTAATTTCTTCTAACAGCTCATCTGCATTCAGGATGGTTACCTTTCCCTGCTGACAGAAACCGGTGAAGTCCGTGAGGATCTTAAGCTGCCAGAAGGTGAATTGGGCAAAGAAATAGAAGGAAAATACAATGCAGGTGAAGATGTGCAGGTAAGACTGATGGCAGACTCTCAAAACCACACTCTAAAACTGGCCCTAACAGGTTAGCATAAGACTGTATGTGGATACTTCAGCCTCCTCTGCTGCTTGCAGGGGGTCATTATCTGTGCATCTTGCTGTATGTTTTCTTCACCTTTAATAAAAGTATTTTTCATCTGTTTACATACATACAACAGTAATATATAAAATAGATTTCAACCCTGTGAACTATAACTTTAAAATACTGCTGAAATGTTTAAATGATCACCATACGGTAATTTCTGTGGCACCCTTAAAGATCTATTTACTACCAAAGGAAGCATCAAGTGTGGGAGGTGGGTTTTATCTGTCTTATTTCTTCTGGCTTGACATGGAACTCCATACTTATTTTAGATCTGCCTATGAAGGGAGTACAGAGGGGAAAGATGGACTTTGTTATAATTCAGAAGTATAACATAGAGTAACTGTTGATGGAGTGTTTCCGTTTTCCTGGGAAGTTGTCCTGAGCTACCATCTGAGAAATTAGAATCCTGAAAACTGTCCAGAAGACAGGCTAGCTGCTTTGGATTACCCATTTACAAAAAACATAAAAGTTGTTGACATGTATGCAGTATTTAGTGAATACAATACATCTTCTCTTTGCATTACCTTCTGAGTAACTCCTTGCTCGCCCTTTGCCCTTCTAGGTATCTGTCATGTGTGCCATGAGTGAAGAATACGCTGTGGCCATAAAGCCCTGCAAATAGACAGGACCTTCCATACAAGCGGGGCCGTCGGGTCTGGATCTAGTTGTCCCAAAGCTATAGCCTTCATAAGCAACCTCATGTTTTATTTTTGTTATGTTTCTATCATTTTGAAATTGTGCTGGCTTAGTTTTGCAGGCAGTTAGTAACTTTGAAAGAATATATCAAGGTGTATAATTTTATAAAGTGTCTTTCCTATAACATTCCTGTGGTTTGTAGTGTGTGACCATGAGAAACAGATACAGTAGCTTCAGTACATGTCACTCGTCTGACAAATCACTCCTGAAGTTAAGTGGTTGCCAAACCAGGGTTTTAAATCAACAATGTAGCATCTAGTGGAATGGAAATTTTACGCATTTAAGTTGAATTGTTCTTTGCTGATTTCAGACTTCATATCTAGAATTTACTGATTATAAAATGGAATTAACAAAGCTCCAGCCCTGTGTGGCTGACACACTTCCTGAAACTAAACTCATCAAAAAATTGTGTTCTCTTGGTGGCCAGGTGTCCCATGTAGTGCCTGCATCATGGCTTCCTTTGCCAGATTGGTGACAGACCTATGCCGTAGTTTAGTCTGTTGTGGTAATAGGAACTAGAACTGCCGAGAAAATCTGAGCAAGTCAAACAGTGCTGAGGAAGACCCGGGACAGCGGCCAAGAAGGGAGCGAGACTGTGGGCTTTATTTAAGACCTTTGTGATCAGCATATGAAATAGAGTGAACTCTAGTTGTATTTTTGCTTTTGGCTGTGTCCCCAGCCTGTGCCCAAGAAGGACTGGCCTTACAGGGACTCTGCACGACCTCCAGCCGTTATTTGTGAGTGTTCATGATGTTGGTAAGCCAGCCCTTCCCTCGAGTTTTAAAGTAGATTTATTTTTGACATTAGTCTAAAATTAGGAATTAAGTTGTTTTTGAATTCTTGACTTGTAAATGTATGTGCACTTTTCTAAAGTGGAATAGAAGTAAACCATGGAAGAATTATTAAGTGTCTGTATGTGTACATATATATATATATATATATATATATATATAGTACTCTTATGACTTCTGTTACAGATATAAAATCTAACTAGGAAAAGATTCTGTGAAGTGGATTCTATTAATATGTTGTATGCGTGCCCTTCCATTTCTGTGTAGACTTTTGGATTGTGTGCAGATTATGTCCGGAATCATAGACATAGTTCTGAGTTTTTGAAGAATTCTGACATAATCACAATCATCGTATTAAAGTGCAGCCTGGAACAAACTCCTGTAACGCCCTGGCTCTCGGGTCTCCTTCACCATGCCCAGCCCCTAGAGTGCTGTGCTCCCATCTAGGGCAGAGAGATGCGACTGTGCAGCTGATCCAGTCAGCAGTTTAAATTGCCGTGGAAATGCGAGAGCCCACGATTTTAGTTGCTTAATTTGTGTGCAGTTTTAAATTGTGTCTTGACTTCCACAAACCAATCCAGAGAAGAAAGATACTTTAAGGGAAAGTGTCGGGAAGAGATTTGTTAAAGCACAAGAAATACTGAAGTTGTAGCCCAGTGGACTTTAGTGTGACCTTTTAGTTTTGTCCATGCAAAGCACAATTAGCAATTCGACTGGATTCTCTACAAGTATCTCCTTTAGATTTCGCTGTTCTCGTATGATACCTTAGTTGAACTGATTGATGTGTTATCCATAGGAATTCCAAAAACTTATCTCTGCTGTTTCCTGGTCATATCTAGCCAATTAAGAACCACATTGGTGTTTTGATTTCATATTACTTCAGACTAGCATGCCCTTGTTCTTGTTACTTGTCAAACCTCACAGGACTCTCTGTGTTTCCTTTGCAGTGGAAGGGTGAAGAGCGATATATCTCTAACTCCATACCTTGAATGACAAAACCTACTTAAGCCTAAGTCTGTCTCTCTGTCTGTCTGTCTGTCTCTCTCTCTCTCTCTCTCTCTCTCTCTCTTCTCTCTCTCTCTCTCTCTCTGTCTGTCTCTCTGTCTCTCTCTCTCTCTCTCTCTCTCTCTCTCTCTCTCTCTCTATCTCTCTCTCTCTCTCTCTCTCATTTTCTGGGTTTGCTTTATTTCTCAACACCCACGTGAAACAGCAAACATTTTACAGAGCCATGTGTAACTTATCCCTGTTAGAAATACAATTCAGTATATCTGGATATAGACCAGTATTTCTCATGTTAAAGACCATACCATATGGAGTTATGCTTTTTTTTAATTTTTTAAAGGCACATCGGGTTCTGCAACCAGCACCCACATTCTGTATTACAATTGTGTGGCCTAATCACCTATTGTGGATTGTTAATTTCACATCCTTCAGGAACTTCTTTTTTTCCTATAAATTTCCTTCGTCCATCACTATAAGTTCATTTTGCATGTTGGAGACCTCAAGATTTAACATTAAATTCCTATTTGTGTTGTACTGAGGGCATTCTTTCATTAAGTTCATTTGTACCCAAACTTTGGCTGCTACAAGAAAGGACTTAAGAGATCCTGACAGCAAGCAGGGGTTAAACCGCAGTTTCCCAATCCTAGCCTCTGAATGTGGCAGTTTGAGTTTTTTTTAAAGCATCACACAGAATATGCAGGCCAGCGTCCTTTAAGTGTTCTCAAGGTCTAGGCTCCACAGGTTTGGATTATTTATGAGAACAGAAGCCAGATCCAGACAACTCTCACTCGTGAGAGCACAGCCCGTCAACTCCAGCTCTTGAAGAGTGCTGGGCGGCTGCTGAAGGAGTGACACAGATACTTTATCCCACTGGACTCAGACCGAGCAGTGGAGAGCAGCTCACTACACGCGGCTCTGGAGAGTGCTCCATGGCTGTTGCAGGGCATCGCTGAGAAGTTCTGTCCCTCAAAGACTGATGATGGAACAGACTACAGAACTGTAACGAAGAAAAGTTTGGTATTATATGGGGTAAGAACTCTTTGCTTGGAGAATCTGCAACTTCATATCAGGGAATTTCTCCAAAAGCTGTTGGAGAATATGTTTGATAAGGATATCAACACTTACAAGATGTGACAAACAGTCATCCTTTATGGAGATGCTGGAGTTGGGAAGACAACGTTGTTGAGAAGACAATGTTAGAATGGGCAGATGGGGATCTCTTCAAGAAGTTTGCCTATGTTTTTTATCTCAGTGGGAGAGAAATTAGTCAAGCAAAGGAGAAAAGCTTTACAAACTAATATCCAAGAACTAAAGTCCCCATTGACCAGATCCTGTCCGAGTCCAGAAATCTCCTTTTTGTGATGGATGGTTTTGATGAGCTGGACTTCTCATTTGAAGAGCCAGCATTTGCACTATGTAATGACTGGACCCAGGAGCACCCAATGTCCTTTCTTCTTAGCAGTTGGCTGAGGAAAGTGATGCTTCCTGAGTCATTCTTGTTAGTAACAGCAAGATCCACAACATGGAAGAGCCTGATGCCCTTGTTACATAAACCTCATCACGGAGAGCTGCGGGGACTGTCTGAGAGCACAAGGGTGGACTGCAATAAGACATGGGCTATGGATGGGATCTAGTCAATAAGGAAGAATCGGCGACTTTCAACAGGTGCCATGTCTGCCAAGTGTGCTGGGTGGTCTGTACTTGTCTAAAGCAGCAAGTGGAGAAAGGTGGCAATATCGCAGTGGCCTGCCAAGCCACCACAGCTCTGTTCACTGCTATCTGCAGCTCATTTTCACGGACAGATGGGAGCTCTGTTACTCTGCCCAATGAAACCCTACTGAGGAGCCTGTGCCAGGCAGCTGCTGAAGGTATTTGGACTATGAAGCATATACTCTATAAGAAAAATCTCAGAAAGCATGGGTTAACCAGTAATGACATCTCAGTCTTCATGAATGCTAAGTATTTCATTTTAAATACTATATGAAGTGTACATACTCCAACATGTAAGTAGAGATTTTAAAGATACAGAATTGTTATTTTCACATAATCAGTAGGTGTTTCTCTTAGAGCGAAGTATTTCATTTAGTAAAGCTTTACAAATTATATTAAAGGGGGGCAGGTAACATATATTTCTAACATAAAACAGCAGAGAAATGCTAACAGTTCCTAGTATGTCTGTACTTTTGTAGCGTATCTCCAGTTTCACATGCACCATGTAGAGAATGGAGACTCATTCATGTCACCGCGAATTTGTGTGTACCCTTTTCTTTCTCTTTGCTGTGTAGACAGTACTAGCAGGTTGAATGTTTTTGTTCTAGAAGAGAGGCTTTATTCCTACTGTGAAGATTTGTTACACTGGTGCAGTCATTTGCCCTCTGACCTGTCAGACCTTTGGGCTCTAACTTGGCCTTGGAATCCTCGATGCCCTGGGGCACTGCCAGTCACTTGAAGTGGTTACCAACCGAGCTCTTGACTCTGTTCCCCTTCGTAGTACAGATTTCTATGCCAGTGCTTTATAGCAGTGACCAAAATTCTTGAGGCCAGAAGATACGGTGATACACATCGATATTTAAAAAATTCAGGGACACATGCTTTTCATTACCTCACCAGGTGAATGTGTGTAAACACAGCTTTGTTCTTTTCTCAAAGTCCTTCCATCTATTGAAGTACTGTAGTCTTTAGTGCCTCAAAAGTTGATTTTTTTAAGAAGTTTTCCAGAATTTGATTTTATACCTTTAAAGTTTCTCATGAAAATTGTTTCTATTGAGCTGGAATTTGAACGCTTTGTTCTCAGGGCTGTTAGTGCTAAGAGATGCAGTGTTAATATTTTAAACCCAGCTGCCTACAAATAGACTGCAAGTTTCCTCAAGTCCTACGACTGTAGTGCATAGAAACACAAATTCTCAGTGTTACATATTTAAGCTATATGGTACATATTTAAGAAAGATGGGGGCATTAGTAGCAGCTGTACTGGGATCTTCCCGGTGGTCTTGCCTTGAAACCTTGTTCTTGGGGATGTTTCTGTTAGCATCTTTTTGGCACAAACCCCAGAGAAGGTTTTGGAGCCAGACATTGATGCAGTGGTTCTCAGACCCATTTAAGAACAGACAGGAAATCCCTAACTCTTTGGGGTATCTTAAAATGTTTACATACTGAATTCACATTTACTATGAGAAAATATGGATCTCTAGTATAAAAGCAAAACTATCAAAGCATATTTCCATAAGCAGTATATTGTGCTGATATGAACCTTCAAATCTTCTAATGTTTAGGTATAATAAATATTTCATAGTTCTCAAGCCTTTTTCTGTTAGCATTCTGATGAGTAATAGGCAACAAAATTTTTTTTTAAATCTATGGTAGAAAAATCTTAAAAGTGAATCTGTTAACTTAAATCTATGAGATGTGCTCTCTGAAGAAAGAGCATCATCATTTGATTGTAGAGGGAGCATTGGGAGTTAACTGTGGAGCACAGATGTTCTGTAGAAACACATTTTGGAGTCACTATGTAATTTAATTTGTCCATTAACTAAATACCTGAACCCCAACATAACTACCTAGTGAGGTCAAGTGCCCAAGGAGAGTTGTAAACATTGGATAATTCGTCTCCTTCTCCTTCATGTGGTGGGCACAATTTAGGGCAGTACACACGAGGCCATCACCTACTAGAAATGTACTTATTGCCAAGCTTTCTATCACTACTGTTCATATCTTAAAACAGGTCTGAGCCTATTTATAGCAAAAAGGGAGATTCTTTTATTTATATGAAGTTCTTGGAAGTCATTTCTTAATGTTGGTGGGATTTGGTTCGTCTTAGTTTGAAACTGTACTTTTACAAACACTGGATACTAACCTATTCAGCGGTGACTGAAGAGCCTGCTAGAAATCATGGCTGTGCTCATAGGCTGATTCTTTATCATGGTTAGTCTAATACAGGTAAGCACTCTTTGTTACTATGAAGTATACATCAAATTACTCATTCTAAACCATGATTTAAAAATGACTAGTTATATATTATCATGTACTTTCCCCTCTTCTCCAGAAGAAAATAATATTGTCAGATTCATTGGCACTTTGTTAGTAATGTACTTTTTTGTCTGAAATATAGGATATTTCTTGAATTTACTTGCAAGTGTTTTGGTTAAAACTTTAAAATTATAAGATCTGGATATTATAATTGTGTGTTTTCCATTTTAAAAATGAGTAAAATTTGAATGTTGAATATCCAGCTATACTAAAATATGCTTTAAAATGCAGAATCTTATTAATAACATTTTGTTACCATAAAATTTCTGTTAACTTCATGTTATATCAAATGAAAATAAACTTAAGCGTGCACAATTCTTATATGTGTACATTCAAATATTTTATACTATAAAACTGTGATCACTGTGTAGAGAACTTCTGAAGGAAAGCCTTCCATTTTATCTCATGTACTAGGTCCTTTCTTAATCTCCAACTTTGAACTCCAGGCTAGATATGAACTTGTCTTCCTTATAAGTTCTGCAATTCTTTGCTAGCCAGGCATGGTGATGCACCAGAAGTTGTTGCAGGAGGATAATTCGGAGTTCAAAGCCAACCTGGGCTATGTAGCAAGACCCTGACTTAAATAACAAACAGCCATTCTGTAGATTTGATACCGTGTTGCAATCATGCACGCACAGCTGTGGCCACTGCCCTGAGCCCATACCGACATGGCCCAGCTGTCAGTCAGGGAGAAGTGCTCCCAGGGCCATCATCTTTCCTGCTGAACTATTAATGGTTCCCAGCAGAGGACAAATTATTCTCTCTACTTTTGTACCCACTGCTGAGCCCACCAGGTTCCATCTCCAAGCTCTAAACCCATAGGCACTGTGATGGCCTGGTTAAGGACACACAAATAAGAGGAGGGGCTGTAGGGCTATAGGACAAGCATGAGAATGGTCAGCATGCATTACATTTATGTATCAACTCATCAGATATTTTTATTACAAATATGTGTAAACCTAAAATGATGGTTTTGTTTGGTTTGGCTTTTGCTCTCTGTTTGGGTTTTGTTTTGTTTTGTTTGATATGGTATCTCCTGGTGTAGCCCAATTTAACTTGAATTTTGGGTCCTTCCACTTCCAGCCTCTGAGTGCTGGGCTCACACTAGCCCCGCACATGACCATTCATTTCTTAAGCATGTAAGGTAGTTATTTGGATAGTTCAGTGGAGAATAGAAAATATCCTGCCATCATCCTTCCCATCCTCTACATCCTCCCACAGATACTGTGTGTCAGAGAGGTTAATGGTCCATTCGCCCCTGCTGTCCCTTCCCTGCCAGCTGGGACTGCTAAGTGCAGTGATGAGTCCTTGACGTGAACTCTTCATCCTTCTGGTTCTCACACTGTGTGGACCATGTGACCAGGCTGACTGTAAGTAGCTCAGTGCTCTCTCTCGTTCATGTGCTTTCTCTGGGACTATGAGCCATGCTGGGTTACCATATCAGTTATTACTTTATATATATGATCGCTATTACAACTTTAACCTTCCAGATGTACGAACCAGAATTAGACAGTGACAGAAATGATCCAGTTAGACTTCCATCCTCCGTCCCCACACTTTATTTTGTTGTTACTTGCAGATGACAAGATCCCACTTTCCCAGAAGAATATGTCAGAGGGGGAAATAATGGAAGGATTGATTATAGCTTACATATCACAGCCTTAGTATCTCTCTGCTCCCTTGTTGGACATCCAAATGGGGAACCTTTTGTAGAATCACCACATGTTAAGGTCATGCAGCCATGCTTCCTGGGAAATTAAACATCTATTTCCACAACACATTCAGCAGATATTTCTACCTATAATGAACAGGTGTGTGTTGTCTCAGAAGGCTAACTAGCAAGTTATCTGCCTCTTGGGAGTTCTTTCTAAGTGTAATCACCCAGAGATGATTCCCAATACTCAAGTGACTTGTGTCCTGAGTTTAGGAGAGCCCAGAAGGCTTGGTAAGCTCGGTTACTGTTAGATCCCAACACATTCTCCGAGGGAGGATGGGCATATGTTTAAGTAATATTTATAGTAATCAGTCTTTTTGTTTTCAATTATGTGCATACTTTAAATTATGGGTACTACATTTTCACTACTATATAGGCACACACCCATCACTAGAATCCCGAATTAGAGAAATACCTTTCCTTCAAAAACATATGGGACCTCCACACACAAAAATACTAATATTGAGATATTGAGAAGACAAAATGACAAGGTTCTAGAGAGATTTTAAAATTGGGTGTACTGGGGGGCTATCACTGTAACCCCAGTGCTCCTGAGTCTAAGGCAAGAGGATGAAGGATACAAGGCCAGCCCGGGCTACATAGAAAGATTCTTGTCTCTCACATGCAACTTGCATTAAGAAACCAATTCCAAGGAAAATTAAAAGCAAAAGTGGAAAAACAAAAGGAGTTCCTACCTGGAAAATTGGAAACCTAATATACAATAAAAAGTCTGTAAAGAGTTTCTCAAGGATAATAAAGCATTATATTTCAGAATCTCTAATAAAGTAGTACCAGAAAAATTCATAGCATTAATAAAAATGTATTGATAAAAATTGAAGTGTGAACATGAGTGAGTTCATGAGTGAGTTTAGTCCTGAGCCAAACAGCAGTCAGCAAACCAGAAGGAAATAACAGAGACCAAAGCAGGAATAAGGGAGAGACAGAAGTCCAAGTAAACTTCTAGTTTAAGGAGAAAAGACAAGGTGCCATGCTGATCTACATAGCAAGTTCCAGGCCAGCCATGACTACATGAAACAAAGCAACAAATAAAGACAGCAGAGGGATGATGTGACAACTCAGCAGAGAAAGGCCCTTGCCACCAAGCCTAATGACCTCAGCTGGACCCCAAGACCCACACAGTGAAGGAGTCGACCCATAAGTTGTCCTCTGTGTATCTTGGCATGTATGTACAATTTCATAGATCACAGTAAGAAACATGAAGCAAGTAAATGTGGTTTTACAAATTGGCATCTAGCAAATAGATGGGGTTTTAAGAATAAGTAGATTACAGAGGCACAGAGATCATCTGTTCTGCATGCTACAGCACAATCCTTGGTACTGTCAGTGGGACAGAGACCATTCAAAAGAGGACTCTCCAGAAGAAGGTGCACCTTCTGCTCTAAGAAATGTCATCTGATGCACAAGCCCCGGACACCCAGCAGCAGAAAGAGGATGCATTAATACAGATGGGTCCTGATGAAGGCTCTGTTCGGAGCTCTCCCGCCTACATTCATAGCAGCTTTTCATGGAGGAGCAAATACATATACGCACATGTACAGGTGTTTATTAGATGGCTTATACATATTTATAACCACTTTATCTTTCCAGTACAGGCAGTAGTGTGGCCTTAAGGTTTTCTACTGACCAACAAGACCATGTTTTTGCAGATGTACACTGGTTTACATATTTTTTTTACCATGAAAAGTAATGAGTGTTGTAAGCATTCTCTTCCCCACTGTTAAGAACTGCTGTTTTACCATAAATATCAAGCATACACAACATACATGTCTGGGAACTCTCAGTTCACATATCTAACCACAGAACACTACTGTTGCAATTTAAGTACCAAATGTTTCAATTTCATAGAAAAGTTCTCCTTTATTTTCCTTCAAATACATCATCTCTGCTCTGGTGTCTGTGCTTCCATGCAAGCTTTAATTGGTCTGTTGAGAAAGAAAGTGATGAGCATAGGAAGCTGTTGCTTGAGATCACAGTAGTCGATAGTTCTGGCGAACTGGCTTTACTGTACTGGGCTTTCAATCCATGAGCACTGAATTTTGTTTAATTTTATTCTTTGTGGATTTCACATCATGCATTCGATCCCACTTATGTCCCTGTCCCCTTGAATCCACCCTCTGCCCTTGCAACCTTCTCCCAAAAATAAAGCCAAATTTAAAGAAATTTTTTAAAAAAATAAATCTTTATTTAAATCTATTTATTATGTACACAGTCTTCTGTCTGCATGTATGCTTGGATGCCAGAAGAGGGCACCAGATCTCATTACAGATGGTTCTGAGCCACCATGTGGTTGCTGGGAATTGAACTCAGGGCCCCTGGAAGAACAGCCAATGCTCTTAACCTCTGAGCCATCTCTCCAGCCCAAGAAAAAAAATTTTTAAAAAATCTTGTGGAAGCTGTAGCATGGCCCATAAGACACACAGCTTACCATTTAATCTGTTTATCTTTACTGTTCATTACCACCAGTCATTGGTCTGGCTCGAGGCCTCTGGCTTCTGCAACACCACCAATAATGGGCTCTTGCTGGGGCTTGTGTCATGGAGATCCTGCTCTTTGGGATCTGAGATTCATCTCCTTTGCATGCTCTGACAGGTTATAGATGAGGTGGATGTTGGGGTGGCCAACTCATAACCCTGATTCTGGACCTGGGTGGTCAGCATGCTAGCTTTTCCGTCATCATTACCTGGATGACACACAGCCTGCAGCAAGGAGCGGGGCCACTTCTGCTCTCTGGCCTCGATCTGGGTCCCCTCACTCATACCAGCTGGCCAGATCTACTGTTTTGTCCAGGTGAGGTGCAAGGCCCTCTCTCCCAGTTGTTGTAAGGCCTACAAGGGGGAGCAGGGCCAGCTCTAGTGTGTTGCCCAGGAGGGTGCAGGACCTGCTCTCCTGTGTGCCGTAGTTGGTGTAGGGCAGGGCAGTTCTCTCACTCTTGTGACCCTGGGGGCCAATTCTCTCACCTGCCTCAGACAGCCATGTGCCTGGGCATCTTTCCCTCACCCATATCACTGCATGGCAGAAGAAAAGGGGTCAGCTCTGTTCTCAGGCCCTCAGAGTTGGCTCCCCTGTGTCCCAACCTCAAGGGCAACTCTAATGTGCTTCTCAGGTGAGATGCATGCCTATGGCGAGGGGTGGGACCATCTTTCCCAAATGTGGGGGTGAGCAAGCTTTCCTCTGAGGGAAAGGGTCAGCTTGCCTGCTACAGGACCGGCCATCTCAGAGCCAGTGAAGGACAGGGTCTGCTCAGACAGCATGGTTTCAGGGACTCCTGTGCTAACACAGGCCATGAACATCATCTCAGACTCCAGCTCCCGCAGGGCCACGGACCCAGACATTGCCCTTGGAGCAGCTTAAACCAGGCACCACCACAGCCCAGGGCAGCACAGGCCCCTCGTATCCACGTGGCCCTGGCAGCAGAATGGCCCCCGGGCCACATGGTCCCAGGTGGCTGGTCAGACCCCAGCATCCACAAAGCCCTTGACGGCAACTGGAGTCATGGACACCACATTAGACCCTGACCTCTGCCAGGCCATGAACTCAGACATGGCCCTAGGCAGCAGCCCATACCTAGATGGCTCCAGGTGGCAGCACTGGCCACCCAGATAAGCCTGGCTCTGGGCATGACCCATTATCGACTTGGCCCTCAGTGACAGCAGGATCCTCAGACGTAACTCAGATTCTAGCTGCTGTTGGGCCCTCTGTAACAGCCCTGGCCCAGGTGACACCATAGCCCTGGTGGCAGTGCAGACTACTCAGATGAGAATGTTCCTGGTGGCAGCATGGTCCTCGAGCTCCCTCAAGGCCACAGGTTGCAGCCAGTCTCGGGGTATCTATGTGGCCATGGGCGTCAGTCCAGACCTTGGCTATGATAGGAGCACAGGCCCAGTCACAGAACTAGGCAGCAGCCCGGACAGAGATGTCACCATGGTTCCAAGTGGCAGCAAAGGCCATCTGGACAGCAGGGCCCCCACAGCAGCATGGCCCTCGGACATCAACATGACTCTATGTGGCAGCCTAGACCTTCATATCAGCGTGGTCTCAGGAGCCACAGACAGCAACACAGACCTGGAGTGTGGCCGAGCCCTGGTCCGGATGATACCATGCTACAAGCCGCAGCATTATACAGCGATTGCTCAGCCATCTTTTCATGAGAGACTTATCAGAACCGAGGGATCTGGTAAAGGCTAAACCAAAGGCAAGGCCTTTTGGCATTATTGCTTTGGGAATAAAGTGGCTGTCCTTTGCTGTAGAATTTTCTCTGTAGCTGACTTCCCTTTTGTTGTATACATGGGAATGAATTCCCACAGTTCAGATCTGTTTCGTGAGAACAGTTTCTCACTGCCAGGCCTTGTTCCTCTCTCATAGGTGACTGCAGAGATCTGCCTTTCTGAAATTATCTTTATCAGCAGACATTTGGTCAATGTTTAGGTTTCAGGCATAGGGCATTATTACCTGCTCATCATGTGGGGTCTGGTGGCAACATAGGCCAGGGACATCAACACAGATACTGGGTGTGGCAGTACCAAGAACCCAGACATAGTCCCTGATAACATATATGGATGGCCCCCATGGAAGTGCGGCCCTCAGACACCAACGTGGCTCCAAATGGTGACCCAGACCACAGGTCCCTACATGGCCCTCAGTGATGAGAGGAGCCACAGACATCAACGCAGGCCCCCTCAGCAGCTCCAGGGTCCTGGATCAAGACCTAGTCCTTGGTCATAGCCCAGACCCAGCAGTCTTCCTGGACTTGAGAAGCTAGTTGGCATTTCACATCAGCCCATTCCTTCCCACACTCACCTCTCTGGATCTGCCATTGGGGATCTTCCAAGCCCACAAACCATTCGGCCTCTCTCTTCCACCTCCTCACCCTGTACCCTCGCCACAATGGTGCCCAACCACCCAGCACCAGGGCTTTTGGTTGGGTCACAGATGGCACTTGGTTGAATACTGTGCAACCCAGCCATAGTGATGGCATGAAGCTGTTTCTTTTCCTTTCTTCTGTGCCCAGACCTAGGGACCTTGATACATGGTACAAAAGTCTGGGGCACCATCTGTGTCCATCACTGATTCAGGCTTCAGTGGGGCCAGTGGCATCTGGTTGATTGTGACCCCTACAGATCCAAAATTGAGTGTTGGGGGGGGGGGTCTATGTCCACCAACAATTCAGCAAGCATTAAATTTTTAATCAACTTCCTTTATCCAATTTCCCTTAATTAGATTTTACAGCTCCTTCATACAAATCCTGTGCATCTTCAGACACCTTTCCTTGGGTGTTTGCATATCTTGTGCTGTTAAAGGTGATGCCATCCCCAGAGAAGCTAGGTAACAAGGAGGACTGAGAGGGACACATGGATTGCCCTGGGAAGGGATATTAGATGAGATCTCCTGAGTAGACTGGGGGCAAAGGGGCTGGCAGAGGGGAGGGGATGGTCTAGTTGGGGAAGGATGGAGGGGGAGAGCAAGGAAAGAGAGATCTTGATAGAGGGAGCCATTCTGGGGTTAGGGAGAAACCTGGTGCTAGGGAAACTCCCAGGAATCCACAAGGATGACTCCAGCTGAGACTCCTAGCAGTAGTGGGGTGCCTGAACTCATCATAGAGCCTTCATCCAGTAACTGATACAACCAGATACAGAGATCCATAGCCGAGCACCAAGCTGAGCTCCAGGAATCCAGTCAAGGAGAGGCAGTAAGAATTATATGAGCAAGGGAGGTCAAGATTATGGTGGGGAAATCCACAGAGACAACCAAACTTGTGGGAACTCACGAACTCCAGACCAACAGCTGCAGAGCCGGATGGGACTGAATCAGGCCCCCTGCATGTGGGAGACAGCTGTGAACTTGGTCTATTTGAGGGGCTCCTGGTACTGGAGCCAGGATCTATCCCTGGTGCATGAGCTGGCTTTTTGGAGCCCATTCCCCATGGTGGGATGTCTTACTCAGCCTCCATGCAAGGGAGAGGGGCTTGGTCCTGCCTCAACTTAATGTGCCAGGCTTCGTTGGTGGGGAGGGGCAGGAGGAGGTATGGGAAGGAGAATGGTGGCTGGAATGTAAACTGAATAAAAAATAAATAAGCCAAAAGATGATGCCTTCTTCGATGACACCTTCCAATTCCAATTCCACTTTCTAATCTATTTCTGTTACAGAGATATGCAATTGGCTTTGTGCATGAATTTTGTACCCAGCATTCTTAACTCACATAGCAACTCTGATCATTTTGCATAGATTTTGTTAAACATTTTACAAAAATTATTTAAATCACACATCATGATATAATACCCCATTTGCTGCATGACACATTGCTAAGTACTAATAATTTATCTGTGAATATGGGGTGTGTGCGTGCATACAGCAAGTGTTTGCGTAGCAAATGTTCTGATCCCTCTTTGCCAACTCCTAATTTGTTTGTGTCTGAAAGTTTGTGTCAAATTTCATGCCATTGCCTATTTGCTAGATGTAGTTGGCTTACTTAGGAATGATCCAAGGTAACAGAAGTAAGGAACTAACAGACAACAGAAGCAAACAGCACAATTTCTAGGGACAAGCAAGGCACAGTCCGCTAGACTCTCACAGTCACGTCGAATGCACTTCTGAACTGAACTTCACAGGCTGCCCTGCACACAATGCTTTTCTACCTAAAGGTTTCTGGGACATGAAGCATGGCGTACTCATGGGAGCTCACACTTCCTGCCAGACCACACACTGGCAGCCTGAAGCACACAGGCTAACTCCTTAAACACGGCATTTATCCTTAAGAGCCTCTTTTCTGGGGAAAACAAAAGGAAACCAACGAACAAAAGCTTGAACACGGAGCTGGCATAACTGTCATTATTTCTCCTCAAATGCTTGGTAAAAGTAACCAGGGAAGCCATTTGGCTGTTTTTTCTTGTTGGAGGTTTTATTTACAAAATGAATCCATTTAAGAGATGGAGTATTCTGATATTTTCTTTGTTTGTTTTTCCCTTTTATTCTTCTCTGAAACGTTACATCCTGGCTGCAGTTTCCCCTCCCTCCTCTCCTCCTATCCCCCCCCCCCCCCCCCCCACACACACACCTCATCTCTCCCCTAGAGCCACTTCTCCTCCGGTTTCCTTCAGAAGAAGAGCAGGCCTCCCAGGGATATCAGCCGAACTCATCATAACAAGTTACAAGACTAGGCACATCCCCTCATATCAAGGCTGGACACGTTAACCCAGAAAGAGGAAAAGGGTCCCCAAAGCAGGCGACAGTATTAGACCACCTCTGCTCCCACGTTCAGGTCCCACAGGAACACGGAGCCACACATACTTCTGATGTCAGCTTTGGTAGGTTGTAGTTTTTAGAAGCTTTTCATCTACTTTGCCATTTTTCCCATAAGATAACTGGCACTATCTTTTAACTGTTTTGATTCACATTTGAGTTTTTTGTTTTGTTTTGTTTTTGTTTTTGTTTTTTTGGCACAGTGTTTCTCTGTATAGCCAGGGCTCCATAGTGACACATCCTCGACCGTAAAAACATAAACAAAACTTTTTCTCTGGAGGATTATAGTCGCAATATAATAGAGAGGATCCTAAAGCAACGTGAGACTCGGCCTTGCCCGGAACTGAGAAAGATGACTCCTGCACCCTTGAACTTACTTCACTTTGGCTTGTAAATTTGGGAAGCCCATGGCCAAAAGCAGAGGAACCAGTTTAACAACCGCTGCCCGCTAGATGGCGCAGGAGGAAGCCCAACGCCACGCCTCCGTTTCCTAGGTGGCTGAAAAAGCACGCCAGCCCACATCCGGTTCCGAGTTGCCGACGGCTTGCGCGCTCTGCGTATGACGTCACACTTCCATATAAAAGCGTGCGCACACCGGCGGCTCGTTCCTTCCCACGGCAGCGGGACAATATGGCGCCGGTGAGTGTACGTGCGTGTCGTCCTTTTAGCGTAAACTAGGTAGCTTCTGCGTCCAGCGAACAGGAGTGGGAACGCCTCCATAGGAAGACCGTGGGCCTTAGCGTCGCCCTGGGCTCTCTACCGATGCGATAGAATGCGGGGCTTCGGAAGCTTCCGTGGCTGCCATGCGGCCTGGCGGAGCTAGGCGGGCCCGCCGGTAGTTTACCCAGGTCATGGCTCGCGAGGTCCGGCTCAGGGCCTCCTGATTTCTCCCTGGCTCCTAGTGACCTGTCGCCGCGGTTAGGTGGCCCGTCCGCCGTTGTATATGTCAAAGTCGGGACCTTAGCGATACGAGAAGCATGGTTTAGACATTTTGGAAAGTAATTTTAACAACATGTTTTGAGTTGTTGAGTTAGGATTCAAAGGTAAGTAATGCTAACGAGGCCTTAAACCCACCGAGGTTACCTGCTCGTTCCACGGCCGTGAGTAAATCGAGCCCCGTCAGGATTGGTTCAAGTGCTGGTTCCGGGTTTGTGATAAGTGGAGGGTGGGGAATGTCCTCGGGGCCCCCACTTAAATACCCTGTGGGGTGTTCCTGACCCTCCCCCGGGGAGGCATGCTGGGATTTGACGTCCAGACCAAACGCAACTCCCAGGCCAGGGGATTGGGATGGATGCCAGGGTCTGGGGTGACACTCCGACTTTAACATTATAGGGAACAGTTGGCAAAGCTACCTCAGGAGGAAGACTTACTAATTGGGAGTCATTTGGGTGGATCTGTTTGGACGAATTGGAGCAAAGCATAGGGAAAACCATTACTCTATTATGCAGGCTTAAATTTTGAAGCAGGTGGTATTTTGAGTTGAAGTTGCTAATTACAATACGAAACAGTTTTTTGAAATAAAGCAAATAATCTCCCTATATGTTCTAACATTGCTTTACATTTGTGAGACATGTAGTAGCAAAATAGAACGTTTTCTTTGGAGTGGTTGAAAACGTGATTAAGAAAACTTGAAAAATTAATAAGTGTTCCCTTTCTGTGCAGTATAGCTTCCTTTAGATATTGAGTGGTATTTCTGTGTATGAACCCATTATAGAACATAAATTTTTCTTGGGATGTGCTGTGTAAGCTGAGTACCTTGCATTGATACCATCATAATTGTGCTTGTAGCAGAAAGACAAGAAACCTAAGAAGTCAACCTGGAGGTTCCATTTGGACCTCACTCATCCGGTGGAAGATGGGATTTTTGATTCTGGGAACTTCGTAAGTGTCTCTCCTACTGTGACTTTATACTTGGCGTTTAAATGTCGTACCTGGTACTAACCTGAACTATGCTCCTAGGGTGCCTTCCCTAGTGACACTCTAGGGTTCCCTTCCCTAGTTGTGCACTTTTTCTCTTTGCGAACAGGAACAGTTTCTCCGGGAGAAGGTTAAAGTCAATGGGAAAACTGGAAATCTTGGAAATGTTGTTCACATTGAACGCTTGAAGAATAAAATCACAGTTGTTTCTGAGAAACAGTTCTCTAAAAGGTTAGTTCTTGTGTTTTAAATTGTAATGGAATGTTTTGCGGGATGTGTAAAATGTAACATTTTGTTAAAATTACCTTGTTAATCCGTTAAGGTGTTTGTGCATTAGAGACAGGGTGAAGAGGCTGTTATTGCTGTTCTCCCTGCTGGTTTCAAACAAAGAAAAATGGTATAGTGTAGGTAGAGGGGCAGCGGATTTCATGGTAAAGTAAACATATGGGGTTGAGCAACTGCTCTTGTCCTTATTTCTTAGAAATAAAGGACTAGTGGACTTGGGGAGACAAATGTGGCAGTGTGTACCTCCATAGTAGGAATTATATATCTAAATCAAGTCATGGTTTTGTCTCCAAGGTATTTGAAATATCTTACCAAGAAATACCTTAAGAAGAATAATCTCCGTGATTGGCTTCGTGTGGTTGCATCTGACAAGGAGACCTACGAACTTCGCTATTTCCAGATTAGTCAGGATGAAGATGGCTCAGAGTCTGAAGATTAGTTGGCCTTTGTATGCTTTAAAGAAAAACTAAAATTGGACTTTTTTCGGCAAATAAAAACCATTGCACTCTTAAAAACAAATGTGGTTTGTGAGTGTACTGGGTATCTAGAAAATAGGCCGTTGAGTGACCCAGTCCTTGTCTGGAGAATGTTCTTAATAGAAAGGCTCTGAGTGGATTCTATGCTGCTTACCTGAGAAGTCTAGCTGTGTGTCACAATTAAGTCTTGACCACCTAACTTCTGATTTTTCTTCTAGGAAGTAGACTTGATGGGCCCTTAATCCTGGTAAAATGGAAGATGGGGCAGAAGAAAGTGTCTTACACAACCTGCATGGTCTTTAAGTATTCTGGTGTTCTGTGGGGCTTTGGCATAAGTAGCAGTACCAAATGTCTTCCATTCTGCTTTGTAGATTTGAATGGTTGGCTTTGGCCAGGGCTCAAGTGCTTGCCAGTTTTCCTGAACTTAACCTAGTGTGGCAAGACTTGGGACTTCTCTTGGCTTTGGGTCCTAGTTCTGCTTTCCACAAGAGGGTAGTAAATAGCGTGCTTCTCTCTGTTGGCACTGGGCAAATAACATCCTAGCTTTCACTTGCAAAATAATTCAGTGTTAGAAAGGAACTTGATAGATATAGTCAGGTAAGACCACAAAATCTTGGATCTGCCTTAAACGGGAAGGCAATATAGGGCAAGAGGTAATCCAGACCTCTTGTGGAATAATGCTTGGAATGGTCCCAGGGTATTGGGATCTGATGGGGTCACGGTGAATGCATGCAGAGGTCCAGTGTAGTGTTTTGTAGAAATGATAGTCAACAAATTTCCAGAAAGCAAATATAATCAAACAGTGATGTACTATACACTAATTTACCTTGCATCTTTTGGAGGGTAGGCAGGGTCTGAATTCTGCTTCATGGCCCATACATAGTAGAAGATAGTAGGTTTCATAAGGAAACCTAATCGGGAGTCTCAACCCACTTCAGTGTTGCCCTGGGAAGTGTTTCAGTTAAGGTTGAAATGAGTGTGAGGTGCTTTAGTTATAAGCAAGAAGTAAGATAATAACTAGAGATTTGGGAGACTTTGGGGAATGTAGGTAGATAGCTAACATTCACAAAATGGTGTGGTGGGTCAGTCCTGTATGTAACTAGTGCTTCCAGAAGTGGAAGCAGGAAGGTCAAACCTTGAGGATCATCTTTAGCTTCAGAGTGAGGCAAGACTGGGCTATATCAGACCCTATCTCAAAAAACAAGAAATTGGAGAATGCAGACAGGATCAGGAGCTTCTGCATACCATTTCCTTCATGCCTTCCCTACAAGGAACTTGGGAATAATCTGGTAGTTACATATTTAAAAGCTCCCAAATTAATTTTAGATTTAATATGCACTAGTGCCCAGGTTATAAGCTATGTTACAATAACATAATCAGGACTAAAGAATTGCAAGTTTTGTTTACTTAATTTGGTAGCTGCATGCTTGATAGTGTTTGAGACACTGCCTTAACCAGAAATTTTTTCCTTCGTTAAGCTTATAGTCCAGTGAAGGAAGACAAAAAAGAAAAATAGTGGAGTGTTTCATAGCAGTATGCTTTGAAGAAAAAGACAGTGGGGAATGGGGCAGGGGAAGGGGTTGCTGGGAAAGCCCTTGTAATATAGTCCTAATGAAGATGCTGCATCCAATCAAGTAGCCAACTGGGGAAGAAGAGAACAGCCAGAGCCCTAATTCAGAATGCCCTTGCCTCCATCGAAACCTTTCTGACGTCAATAGAAAGCCTGCCTGGTGTGTAGAAAACTTGAGAAGTCACAGGAGTGCTGTACTAAAAGGTTAATTCTATTTCAGAATTGGTGAGACTCAAAACTGAAGCAGCCTGGCTCTGTGTGAGGTTCAGCTAAGCCTTGGTCCTGTGTGGTCAGGCGGCATTACTGTGACAAAATACTAAAACAACATCTTGACGGAGGAAAGGCTTGTCCTAGCTCAGTGACAGGCTTCAGGTCACTGGGGTCCATCGCTCGGCTGTGCAGAGGCAGACGGATCAAAAGCTGGTCATCTCGGAAAGGCCAGAGGCTGAGGAAAGCAGCAAAGCAAGGTGCCCATCAAAGACACACCCCAGTGAGTTGCTTTCTTCCGCTAGACCCTACCTTCCACAATTTCTCCACCTCCCACAGTCAATTCAGAATCTGCCAGTGGATTAATCCACTGATGAAAGCAAAGCTCTCATGATCCAGCCGTCTCCTCCACTCAGGACATTGTGGCCAAGCCTTCTCTGAGCAATGTTTCTGGTGGGGACAGAGCCTTCAGTATATGACCCTTGACGGAGATGCTTCGTATCCACACAACCTGCGCTGTGGGGCTGCAGTTACTGCCAGCTCTTGTGTGTGTGTGTGTGTGTGTGTGTGTGTGTGTGTGTGTGTGTGCGCGCGCGCGCGCGCGCCTGTGTATGTGGAGATGTGGAGGCCACAGGTTGATGTCTTCCTCAGTTGCTGCCCCACCTTCTTCAGAACAGCGTTTTACTGCACCTGAAGCTCCTCATCCTCCAGACAGGCCAGTAAGTCTCAGACTCCTGTCTCTACCTACCTAGTGCTGTAGTAACAGGCACAGCAGGCACACACCACCATATCCAGTTTTCACACAGATGCTGGGTTTGAACTCAGGTCCTCATGTTTGATCAGCAAGCACTTTACACACTGAGTCATCTGGTCTCAATAATTTTAATATTGTATTAACAGAACAATTGAGTACTATCCTGATCTCAATATTTTTTTTTAATATTGTATTAACAGCACAGTTGAGTACTATCTAGCCCTCTAAGAAAGAAGTTTTCTTTGGATTTGACCAAGCATGCCCATGGGTTGCTGGCAGAATTTCTATCCTTGCTCTGTGGCCTTCTTGGGGTCCTGGGGACACACCAGCCGATTTCCCTTGGCGGGAGGGGAGAAGACAAGACGGAAGCTGCTGTGGCTGCAGATTACTCTCAGAAGCAGCATACCATGTATTATTTACTGATGACACATTATTAGAACAGAGGAGGCAGGAGTCCCCAAGGACAGGAGTCCTGGGATGTCCTGGGTCTCTTGGATGCTGGCCACTGCCAAGTGGATATCCAATATGGATATATTACTGCAGGGAGCTCTGATAATTGAGTGTCCTGACCTAACTTACTTACATTGTAAATAAAGGATTATAGTATTGCATTTTGTTAGACAAAGAACATACAAGACAAGAAAACCCTCACTCGGGGGGCTGGAGAGATGACTCAGCGGTTTAGAGCATTGCCTGCTCTTCCAAAGGTCCTGAGTTCAATTCCTAGCAATCACATGGTGGCTCACAACCATCTGTAATGAGGTCTGTTGCCCTCTTCTGGCCTGCAGGCATACACACAGAATACTGTATACATAGTAAATAAATAAATAAATATTAAAAAAAAAACCTCACTTGGGCTACACATTCTGGATATGATACTCTGAAGATTTTTCTTCTGTGTGCCTCTAACTACATCAGCCAGGGAATTCTGCTCTATTTTATTTTTACCTTTGAATGATCGATTGGTTGGAGCATCCTCTATGGCTTCTCCACCCTACTTTTTAAAAGACTTTTATTTATTTTTACTTTATGTGTATTAGTGTCTTGCTAATATGTATATAAGTACACCACATGTGTGCAGTGCCCAAGGAAGTTAGAAGAGGATATTCGATCCTCTGGAACTGGAGTTAGAGATGGTTGTGAACCCAGGTCCTCTGGAAGTGCATTCAGTCTGTCTTCATCTTCAGCAAGCCTGTCTCCGTCTGCCGGCACTGGAGTTGGAAACATGCAACATCACATGTGGTTTGACTTGGGTGATGGTGGTTATAATTCAGGTCCTCAGGCTTCTTCAGCAGCAACCCCATTACTCACCGAGCCATCCACAGTCCCAACTCCCTGTTTACTAGGGAACATTCCCATCATATATAAACATAGAGAAAAGTTGTTTAGTCTGTAGGCTCACTTGTTTTACAACACCCTATCACTTCATCCGTAAGCCTCAGATTATATCTCTAAATTGTAGTGCCTACAGGAGATCTCTACCTGAATACAACCCCAGTGCACAGACACTGAGAGCAACAATTAACAAACAGGACCTCCGGAAACCGAAAAGCTTCTAGAAAGCAAAGGACACAGTCAACAAGACGAAACGGCAGCCTACAGAGTGGGAAAGATCTTCACCAACCCCACATCAGACAGAGGGCTGATCTCCAAAATATACAAAGAACTCAAGAAATTGATCATCAAAAGAACAAATAAACCAATAAAAAAAAAGGAATACAGACCTAAACAGAGAACTCTCAACAGAAGAATCTAAAATGGCTGAAAGACACTTAAGGAAATGTTCAACATCCTTAGTCATCAGAGAAATGCAAATCAAAACAACTCTGAGATTCCATCTTACACCTCTAAGAATGGTCAAGATCAAAAACACTGATCACAACTTATACCTGTAAGAATAGCCAAGGTCAAAAACACTGATGACAACTTATGCTGGAGAGGTTGTGGGGAAAGGGAACACTTCTGCATTGCTGGAGTGCAAACTGATAGTCGCTTTGGGTATCAGAATGGCAATTTCTTAGAAAATTAGGAAAAAAAACCTACCTCAAGACCCAGTAATACAACTTTTGGGTATATACCCAAAGAATGTTCAATCATACCACAAGGACATGTGCTCAACTATGTTCATAGCAGCATTATTTGTCATAGTTAGTACCTGGAAACAACTTAAATGCCACTTGACCAAAGAATAGATAAAGAAAATGTGGTACATTTATACAATGGAGTACTACACAGCACGAGGGGGGGGGGGGAATAATGACATCTTGAATTTTGCATGCAAATAGATGGATCTAGAAACATCATATTGAGTGAGGTAACCCAGACTCAGAAAGACAAATACAATATGTACTCACTCATAAGTGGCTTTTAGACATAAAGCAAAGAAAAACCAGCCTATAATTTACAATCCCAGAGAATGCAGACAACAAAGAGGACCCTAAGAGAGACATACATCTAATCTACATGGGAAGTAGGAAAAGACAAGGTCTCCTGAGTAAATTGGGAGCGTGGGGACCATGAGAGAGAGAAGTGGAGAGGAAGGGCGGGGAGCAGAGAAAAATATACAGCTCAATAAAAACAAAATCGTAGTGCCTAAAAAATGAGTCCTTTTGACAACTATACCATTATCAAACTGGTATTAAATTGACACTAATTTTTATATTATTCATTGCCCAGTCAGTATTTAAATTTCCTCATATGTCTGGTAATGTGTTAACTGTGTGACGGGGTTCATGGTGTAATTACATGGTATCTCTTAAACCTTTAAAAACAGAGATTTCCACTCTCTCTATCTTCAACCTCTACCTCAAGAAAGGCAACCAAGATCCACTGAAATGCACAAAGCCAACAGCATCAAAGAAAATGATTAGGATATACACATAAGAACAACTGACCTAGAAGAAAGTTTCCCCACCTGACTGTAATCCAGGAAGGAAGAGAAAAGCTCAAAGTTGATACTTCCTGAAGAGAGTTCAGTGCTCTAGAGGCTAAAAAGAACATGCCTACACACAAACAAAACATGTCCAGTGAGAACAGGAGGCACACAGAATCTTCAGGGCAACCCACTCAAGGACACACTGACTCAGCAGCAGGAACGCCTGGCCAGTTGTGCCAATCTCCAGGATTCATGTTCTTTGTAAGTTAAGGGTCTGGATCAGCTGGCATTTTACACACACACACACACACACACACACACACTTCTTGAAAATCCTTTTACTGAATTCCAAAGCTGTCCTCTTGAGGCCACTCCACCCCACAACTCTGCAGGATACACAGCTGAGGTTTTACTGCCTTAGACTTTCAATGAACTAGCGTGTGAGTTTATATGTAGACACAATGGATTCATGGACTCAGTCCTATTTCTTAAGAGCAAGAATGTGGAGACTGAAGAGATAGATGGCTTATTAAGATATAAAATTAATAAGAGGAATGTCAACTGGAATACATTTAGAATTGAGGGCTTTCCTCTCTAGCCAATGTGACACATAATAAATAAAATTGGGGAAAAATAAATTCTACAAGGAAGCTTGGCTTTCTCTTATTTAACGAGACAGCTAGTTCGAGCAAGTTGGAGTTCTGGAGGGATGGATTGCAGCTGCAAGTCCTCTCCTCTGACTCTGTCTTCAGGTCTATCTCTGTTCTGTCTTGCTATGGCTAACTGCCACTCTTCCTCCTGCCTCCCACAGAAGGACTGGTGAGATAGCTCAGTAATAAGAGTAGTAATATTATTAAAGAGGACCATAGTTCAATTCCCAGCACCCATGCAAGGAAGCTCCTGAACATCTGTAAGTCCAGTTCCGGAGGACCCTATACCTCTGCCCTATGTAGGCACCTGCACTCGTGGCACATACCCAACCCAACCAACATACATAATTAAAAATAAAATGTATCTAAACTATACAACTATTCCCAAACTACCTGGCAAAATAGCTCCAAACCCATGCTGGGGTGTATCTGCGCTTCCCTCCCAGGAAGAAAGAAGATGGACTGATTAAAAAACAAAACTCTTGAACAGGCTTTTGTTTTGGTTGAGGCTGTATATAACAGTAGATCACAGTCTAAAACAGGCAATTCGGTTGGAGGAAGGAGTTGTGTATGTTTTACTGTTTTTTTCTTTTTGCAGGGGACATCACCCAGCTCCCAAGTAAACCACACACAGAGGTTTATTCTTAGTTATGAATGCCTGGCCTTAGCTTGGCTTGTTTCTTGCCAGCTTTTCTTAAATTATTTGAACTACTTTTTGCCTCTGGACTTTTATCTTTCTCTATTTTTGTATACCTTTCTTTTCTTCTCTCTCTATGGCTTGCTGTGTAGCTGGGTGGCTGGCCCCTGATGTCCTCCTCTCCTTGTTCTCTTGCTTGCCCTCTTCCTACTTCTTCCTTCCATTTATTCTGCCTGCCTGCCAGCCTCACCTAGCCTTGCTTCTGCCCAGCTATTGGCTGTTCAACTCTTTATTAGGAACATCAGATGCTCTAGACAGGCAAAGAGACAGCATCACAGAGTCACAAATACAGCATAAACCAAAGTCACACACTTTAAAAATAATATTCCCCAACAGGAGGGAACTAGTTTGGGGTCATTCTGAGGAGCACACTGGCATACAGACAAAAGTCCTGAGGAGGACATCTGAGTACACATTTGTTAAAATGACTTACACTGGGTGGTTGGGCAAAGGCTTCAAGGTAGTAGGGACTTACTCAGGTTAGGGGTTCCAGGAAGTTCTCCTGTGGCTGGACGTGGTGTTAGTCAGGGCTCTCCAGAGGAACAGAAAACAGAATGAATACAGATTAGAAGGGGTCTCATTAGATTGGCTTACACAGTAGGGTTGGAGAAGCCCAACAATGGCTGTCTCCACCCGGAGAGGGTGAGAATCCAGTAGCTGCTCAGTAAAAGCTTCCAATCTCCTGGAGAGCTGCTGGTCTTTGGTCTCTGTTGGAAGCCCTGAGGAACTGGTTGTTAGCAAATGAAACAGTAGAGACCGCAGGAGCGGGTGAACCTGCAGTGAGTACGGCTGGTAGGCATGAAGAAGAAACTTCCATTTTCTGTGTCCTTTGCTATGTGCTGCCACCAGAAGGTGCCCTCCACATTTAAACTGATGTCCTCACTTTAAATAAGCTGATCAGACAACCCCTCACTGGAGCGGCATCACAGGCGACCTTCCGGTTTTACACCGGAGGTGGGAAGACTAGTCAGGGCTGAGCTGTTGCAGTTTTGTTTTGTTACTTTCGTGCATTTGTCAACACTCTTGACTGCGCGCGATGGGACTGTAATTGCTTTGTTTATTACTGCCTTGCTGTTTCGCAGTTCGAACAACTTTGTCTGCAGGGTGTGTTTTATGAAAAAGTTTATGTTTAACAGAATACTCTGATGTATCTGTGAGTGCCAAGCTCAGTCCTACCTGCTTTCTGTCTCTCATGGCTAAGTTTCAATAAGTTGCAAATGACAGGAAGAAAAACAAAAAATAAACAACAACAAAACCAAACCTAATAATCGAAGAGTAAGTTCAGGTCTGAAGTTCCTGTGGTTGGAGCAAGGCCAGGTCTGGAAGTAACCAGTCAAGTTAGTCAGTTCTGGAAGTAACCAATCAACTTGGTTGCACCCTGGACCGAAGGCGGGAGGTATGAAGAAAGCCCTCCCCCACCATGTATGAAGTGGGAGAGGGAGAGATTTCCCTAAGGAAATCAAGAGGCCATTCAGTTTCACTAAAGCAAACAAACAAACAAAAACAAAAACCTACTGTGAATACTAAAATGTATATGAAAGTTTAAAGACCCATAACAGTGAAAACATTTTGAACTAGTGTAGAATAGGAGAAAACAGTATGCCTGATTTCAAGACTTGTTTTCCAGGCACATGAATCAGGACTGTGATGTTAGTGGAGATGGTAAAGTTTAATGCTGTGTGCAATGTTCAATATAGTATCTTATTTGTGTGCACTGTAGGGATGTGGGTGGACGCGTGTGTGTGCGAGTGCACTTATGTGTATGTACATGTGTGTGTGTGCTTGTATGCGTGAGTGTATGCATGTGTGTGTATATGTGTGCGTGCGTGCTTACATGTGCATATGTGCATGTGTGTTTGTGTGTGCACATGTGTATGTGTGCACATATGTGTGTGTATGTGTGTGTGTACCTGTGTTTGTGTGCGGGTGTGCCTGTGGAGGACAGAGATAGAATTTGAGGGTTTTTCTCTGTTGCTCCCCACCTTAGTTTTTTACTAAGATTTATTTACTCATTGTTTTTGTATGCATCTCTGTTGCCTGTTGCATCTCTGTTGTCTGTATATATGTATGTGCCTGGTGCCTGCAAAGACCAGAAGAGGGTATTGGATGCCCTGGAACTGGAGTTATAGACCATTGAGAGTTGCCAGGTGGGTGCTGGCAACCAAACCTGGGTCTCTCGCAAGAACAGTAAATTCTCTTAACTGCTGAGTCATCTCCCCAACCCCTCCCCCTTTTTACTTTTTGAGACAAGGTCTCTCACTGAATTTGGAGCTCACCGTTTCAGACTGACTGGCTCACCAGTGAGCTCCCCACATGCCTGCCCTGATCTGACTGTCCCAGGCCCCTCTCCTCTGTCCTCTCCACTTCCATCCATCCTCCTTATCTCCCACTCCTTACCAGTGCTGAGGCTCCAGTCATTCACAGCCCAGCCAGGCTTTAACATGGGTTCTGGGCGTCCAGATTCTGGCCCCACCTTGTGCAGGGAGCGCTTTACTCACCAAGTCGTCTCTCTAGCTCCCTCTGTCCTGTTTTCCATGGATCCATCTGTCTTAGTGTTTCATTGCTGTGAAGAGACACCCTGACCATGGCAACTCTTATAAAGGAAAGCATTTAACTGGGACTGGCTTGCAGTTTAGAAGTTGAGTCCATTATCAGCCTGCTGGGATACATGACTATGTCCAGGCAGACCATAATGGTTACTCATGTGGAATCAGTCAAGGGCTTGTCTCGGAATATGGAATGGATGGACATGGTGCACCTTTGTCTCTCATTTTAAAAATTTGCACATATTTATTGAGTGCTTACTATGAGCCAAACATTGTATATATGCTCTATCTACAGAGATCTCATGCAAAAATACAACAGAACTTGACCATGGGATGGAGAAAGGAGTGGGCCATAGGTGGAGATAAAATCGATTACAAATTTAGCTTCAAAGTTAAGAAATGAGGACAAACTCTTATTTCTGACTTCATATCGCTGAGTTTGAGCTTTACAATATGTATATTTTTCTCAGTGGGAAGTTTTCGGCACAGAAGGGCTAGAGAGATGGCTCGGTTGTTAAGAGTACACACTGCTCTTGCAAACTGGGCTTTGCTTCCCAGAACCTATACCAAGAGTCTTATGGTCCCATGTGACCCCAGCTCCCGGGCATCTGATGCTCCCCACCTCACATACAAATCTGCATGTGTGCCTACACCCCCACACAGGCACATGGGCATAATTAAAAATAATAATCAGCTTTTAAAAGTCCAAAGAAATAATGGGTAAGATCAGTAGTGTGATTTAAGCTGGCGCCTCCAGCATCCTAGACGGCAAACCATTTACTGACAGAAAGCCCTGGCTTCCTCAATGTAAAATATGTGTGCTCTCTTGGCGTTTGTTTTGGAGCAATGGAACCACTCCAGGGAGATTTCACACACTGTCCAAGTCCGGCAGCTCACTGATGAAGCATACAAGACTATATCAGACAAGGGTACACCTTTTTAAAAACTTTCTTAACTGGTTCCCAGACAGGATATAGAACCCTAGATTTTGATCATCTCTAGTGTCCATTCCATCTCTGATTCTCAAAACCAGAAAGTTAAATACTTTCTGGTTTTAGTGTCTAGGTGAATGGGGACCTAGAGTGGGGTTGATGGTTATACACGACAGAAATATATTAATATCTCATAGTCCAACCCATGGGAAGAAACTCCTTTAAGAACGTGACTGGGTGTTTTGAATCCCAGATAAGCACGAGAAGGAGATGTATAAAGGACACCCAAGTGTGTGGGCACGGACAGCACCCACATGCTATTTTTACTAACATTTTGTAACTCTGAGTTTCATGAAGGGCTGCAATCACATATTTCTTCCAGTAGGTGGGGCTATAACTTTGAAGCAGCACAATTTTGTGCCCTATAAGAGCATATTTTATACACAATGAACTTTAAAGCAAAATAGGAAAGAATTGCATATAAAATGCATGTCATTAATTGTTTAGACTATCATGCTATTTCAAACATTTGAAATATCTTGAGTCATTGATCTGGTTGCCTTAGCTGCAGATATAACCATACTTTAAAGGGCTCCCGTCACTCTAGGAAGAGTGGTCTTAATAAAATTTCAAGCCAGGTGTGGTGGTGCACACCTTTAATCCCAGCACTTGGGAGTTCAAGGCCAGCCTGGTCTACAAAGCAAGTTCCCTGAAAGCCAGGGTAGTTACACAGAGAAACGCTGTCATCAAAACCAATGCAAAGAGTATTCCAATTAAGACACTTCTAGATACACTTTAATAAGTTGTACATAAGGGTATGTACAACTAAAAAATCCAACAAGTCATATTTGGAAAGCAGAAAAAGTTGCATTCAAGTTACACTTGAATTCCAGATATAAATTGATGCCTGTTTGTGTGTGTTGTGGTTAATACTTGGGATATATGTTAACAATTACTTGTCTCCCAACCCTCTTACCACACAAAACACAAAAGAATCAAACAAAACCAAATTTATTTATTGTTTATATGATATTCAAACGTCACTAGGCATTTCCTGATAATTTTTGAATCTAAAAACGGAAAGTTTTTATAACTATTTGATTATAAAGTATGACTTAAATTGATGTAATGGTCTTCATAGTCTTAAATCAGATTGTATTAATGCAAACGTCATGGTAAAGATGCTGTTTTTGGTTAATGAAAGTATTATCCCAGGTTACACAAAGAGTACTATATGATTTCTTATGTTTGTGCCATATACATCACATGCTTCAGTGGTTATATATGAATATACATACATGCCTTTTAAAAAAACAGAGCTTCTTTTAAAAAAAATCTTTAAACTTAAAATATTCTTTCAGAATTTCTTTCCCATGCATGCTGTTTTTCGATTAAAGGATCCCAATGCACTTCTTCAAGCCCCTCCTACTTTCACGCAGTATTTGTTTGTTTTGTGGCAATGCAATTAGCATTCAATTTGGGTTGTTTGAAGGGTGGAAAGTTATTTACTTGAGTGAGGTGCTGTGCCAATAACCACACCATGGAGGCAAACTGCTCTCTCTCCCCAGCGAGCACCAGCGAACACCGACTGCCTATAGCTCCTGGGGAAGCGAGCATCCTTGTGAACCCTCTCTTCTCCCCACATTCACAATGCGATGTTGACGGTCCAGTGTTGGCAGGTGCCTGTTGCCTTCAGACTAGCTCCAGCTGGTCTCAAACTCATGATCTGAGTGCTACACTAGAGTTAACAGGCATTCGTCACCATGTCCAGCTCCATACTATCTTCTATTAAATGTTTAAAGTACTGAATTCCAAAACATTTTTTGTCTCCAGGATGTTTGGATGCAGGGGTTTGTCTTTATTGTTTATTGAGGTGGAAAAACCTACCCTGAATGTGGGGAGACCATTTCACAGGCTGAGTCCTGAATCCTATAAGGGTAACACAAGCCAGCAAGCAAGGAGCATGGCTGCAGTCATTGCCCACTCCTTCTGACTGTGAGAGTAGAGCAATTATCTCAAGTTCCCACCACTGATTTTCCTGCAATTATAAACGCGAACCTGGAATATAAGCCAATTAAATCATTTCTTTCCCTATGTTGTTTTCTGTTTGAATATTTCAGAGCCACAGAAAGGAAACTAAAACATATTCTAACCTTAAACAACTGATTCACACATTGTTGACGGGACATCGGGAAACCAACTGACCAGAGACCTTTTTTTCCTGCCAGCTTGCTTTGCTTTAGGTCCAAAGGGAATCCCCAACCCCCGCCCCCACCGACCACCACCAAAAGAGTCAGGGCCTTTCGCTTGGTACAAGATGTCATTAAGGGCTCAGCTCAAGCTGGGCCTTGGAAGGATTGCTGGGGAAAAATGAGTGTCTGCAGTAGGCATTCCTCAGGAGCTTGGGAAGCGGGCTCTGCTGGCAGAAAGAGCCACTTCCCTTGGTGCATACCCGTGGTTACATATCAAAGCCCGCGCTCTAGAACCCTCAGTCTTTACAGTGTTCCCTACAGGTCTTTTTATTTCAAACTGATTCCTTCTAATGAATTTTTAAAAATAGGGCTGAAGATCTGGCTCAGTGTTTAAGAATGCGCGCTACTCTTGCAGAGCGTCTGGGTGTGGTTCCGAGAATCCATATGGCAGTTTACGACTGTTTGTAACTCTAGTTCCAGGGGATCTGATCTTCTTTCTGTGTCTGAAGCCAACAGGATCACATGCTACACACACACATGTATACAAGCAAACACTCATGCACATAAAATTTAAAAATTAAGAGTTTTATAAAATATATTACCTAATGTCCTGATTTTCTTTTATATATAAACACCTATGTACATTTTTCTATCTTCCAACTTTGTAAAATAAACTCAAAATCTTATTAAATGAATATATGTCATCACCATATATATATATATCTTAGACGTCGTTGCTATGACTAAGTACCTGAATTGAACTTGAAACAGGGAGGACACAGCAGTTTACAGATGGCAGCCAAGAGGCAGAGAGAGGCAATACCTGTACTCGGGGGATTTTCTCCTTCTTCCTCATTAGTTCCACACACACCCAGCCTATGAAACAGTGTCATGCGCATTCAGCACAGGTCCTGCCCTTTGGTTAATCTTCTCTGGACAGAGCCTTCATAGATGCCCTCAGAAACATGCTTTATTAATACCCTAGGTATTCTTAACCCAACCAACAGACACAGTTAACAACTTCAAGTACACCACCTGACAACTTGTTACCCAAACACGTTTTTCTTTCTTCATTTTTGTTTGTTTGTTTGTTTGTTTTAAAAAAGATTGGTTTATTGTCTGGGTGGTGATGGTGCAGGCCTTAAAGCCCAGCACTCGGGAGGCAGAGGCAGGTAGATCTTTGAGTTTGAATACAGCTTGGTTCAAGGACAGTTAAGGCTACATGGAGAAATCCTGTTTCTACAAACCAATAAATAAATAAGTTACAAACCAAATGAATAAATAAATAGCTTATTTTCTATGAATGTTTGGTCTGCATGTACATCTGGACATCAGAAGAGGGCATCAGCTCTCATGAGACTACAGTTATAGATTGTTGTGAGCTGCCATATGAGTGCTGGGAATTGAAATCAAGACCTCCTGGAAAACAGCTAGGACGCTCAGCCACTGAGTCATCTCGCCAGCCTCCAAATACACTGTCCTTAAACCATAGCTTTCTACCTCTGGCTCACGAAAGGATCATATCCAGCACTCCATGACCAAGAATTGCCATAACCTCAGCAGTTCAAACCTTGTTCAAAAACCCATGCCCCAGATCTCTTCTGAGACTCAAGGTAACTTAATTGTGAGCCTCTAAAAACTTAAAAAGCAAGACACAGGCTTCTAGAAAACAAGGTGAAGTAGGAGAATTGGAACCAAAGCAGGATCCAAACTCGGCAAGGCTGACATGAAATCTTGTAGAAGCAGGTCATGCAAGCAGGGCCCATGGACATTAACTCCAAGAGATCTGGCATTTTTTGCCCCATGGCTCCACCGTTCTAGGTCTATCTGTTCTCTCTGAGCTGGCTTTCCTAAGCAGGCACTAAATGCATCTGGCACTGCTGGCTTCTGGGATCCTTGTTTTCTTCTCAGCTTCGCTCTCACTGCCCCAAGCACCCCACTCTCAGGGGCTGCCTGCAGGAGCTCTGGCCCTGCTTGACTCCTCGGACTTCCCTTGAATCCTCAGCTGAGACCTTCATCAACCTTGTAACTTTTGTATTTTGTCAAATGGACACTGCCAAGGTTTGCTGCCATCTCGAGTTGTATCAGGGATTCCTCCAACCACAATTATAGTAACTTCTGCATTCCTGGGTGTCTGCACAGAGGGGAACAACTTCCTGATTGTTCTATGCAATCAGGGTGCCCTGGAGCTGCTCTCTTCTCAGTGGGAAACCTTGATGTGGGATCCCCCTCTGTGTCCTGTGCTGTGAAGATGTTCTATTACCATTGGCTAATAAAGAAGCTGCTTTGGCCTATGGCAGGGCAGGATATAGATAGGCAGGAAAACTAAACTGAATGTAGGGAGAAAGAAGGCAGAGTCAGAGAGACGCCATGTAGCTGCCCAAGGAGAAGGATGACAGAACCTTCCAGTAAGCCACAGCCTCGTGGTGATACACAGATTAATAGAAATGGGTTGATGTAAGATATAAGAGCCAAACAGTGTTGCTATTAAATATAGTTTTTGTCTGATTATTCTGGTCTGGGCAGCTGGAGAACGAGAGTGCAGTCTCTGTTCACAAAATCTTTCAACTGTATTTACTTCCTTTTCATACCCTTGAGCTTGCAGTGGGTAGTTCCCTCAGTTCTTGAGATGTGCCCTGGTTCTGATGTGAAATTCTTGGCTGTGTTTTTAATGGTCTTAAACATTTTAGAAACTGGTTTGGGGGCTGGAAAGATGACTCAGTGGTTAAGAGCACGTACTGTTCTTGGAAAGGAACCAAGTTTGGTTTCCAGAGACAAAGGCTTTTAATGCACTTTCCAATGAAGTCCTTCAGTCTCATTAGCATCAGAATGCAACCTGTGTACTGCACAGCAATTCTGCTCACCTGTGTGCCCCCCCCCCAGATTTTCCCTTTGCTCTTTTCTCATAGCGCTCATTACTTTTTCTGACACATTTCCCTCAACTTCTCTAGTTCCTCCTGCAAATCAGTTCCAAATCCCTGAGAACCAACCACACCGGCAGATGGCTTAATCACAGGCACAGCGCCCATCCTCTGATGCCAGCTTCCTAGGGTAGTCAAACTTCTTGTCACAGGGACCCAGTCCTTTCAAAAACCTTGATGGGGAGATGGTTCATTTTGGCTCCCATCTGCAGCAGTTTCAGCGCATCGTGGCAAAGTGTAGAACACAACACTTCACATTATGGTGGTCAGGAAGCAGAGAGGAAAATGTCTTAGTTTCTGGCTTTCTCTTTCCCCCTTTCTCCCCATCAGACCCACAGACTGTAAGACATTGCCCATCTAAGCTCCTCACCCTCAGTTAGTCCTCTCAGGAGACACCTTCACAGAAACACTCAGAGGTCTACGTTTCTAGTAGTCTAAGTGCTTCTTAATCTAGTCAGGTTGATTAAGGTTAACCATCACTGCATACTTCAGTGGTCTGTCTTGGTAATCAGGAAAATAGTCCATTGCTTGTGTCAGCACGTGGTTTATCATATCAAAGGAAAACAAGACTTGTTTAGCACCACTGTGTGAAGTATCTTGTTCACATAATAACAGACACACACACACACACACACACACACACACACCTGGATTTTATCATACTATATAAATTTAATGACTTTTAAAAGTTAATAGTTTTGGGAGGTATCTCATATAAACTTATCAAAATTTGCCTAAACAATTTCTCTGTTCTTGAACATTTAGTCTGTCTAAAATAACTTTACCACCATATACAGTTTGAAAATGAACATGATATTTCATTTAAAAATATTTGGGATTCTTTAGGCTAGAGAGTTAAATAATATTTAAATGAAATGATAATTTTCAATCTCTTGATTCTTCCAAAAGAACTGTGTGAAATTGTGTTTTCATGAGAACATATGAAAGTGAGTCTTGTTGGAGCTGTCTATTACTTAAACAGGGAGATCTTTTTCTTTTCTTTATTAAATGTTTTCTTTTTTAAAAATTTGATTGATGATTGGTTGATTATGTATGCAATGTTCTATCTGCATGTATGCCTGCAGGCCAGAAGAGAGCACCAGATCTCATTACAGATGGTTGTGAGCCACCATGTGGTTGCTGGGAGTTGAATGCAGGACCTTTGGAAGAGCAGTCAGTGCTCTCAACCTCTGAGCTGTCTCTCCAGCCCTGAGAGATGTTTTTCTTAACAATTTTTGACAGATTTTTAGACTACTCAAGACTCCAGCCTAAGACCTGGTTACCTGGTTGTTCATAGTCTTGACTATATTTGGGAATAGAGCCACTCTTTGCTGCCTTTCCCACAGCAGTGTTAACATAATAGGAGGGATAAAAGGGGCCAGGGCAATGCATAGATGAACACAACTGTGAACTTAGTGGGCTGGGGATAGATAGGCCCTCCTCCTGGGCCCAGGAGCCAGTGAGTGGGGCTGGGGATAGATAGGCCATCCTCCTGGGCCCAGGAGCCAGTGAGTGGAGCTGGGGATAGATAGGCCCTCCTCCTGGTCCCAGGAGCCAGTGAGTGGGGCTGGGGATAGATAGGCCCTCCTCCTGGTTCCAGGAGCCAGTGAGTGGGGCTGGGGATAGATAGGCCATCCTCCTGGGCCCAGGACCCAGTGAGTGGGGCTGGGGATAGATAGACAGGAGACAGAGGCTCTTGAGGTGTTCACTTTACTTTCAATATATTTCCCAGAGTGAACGGTAACTAAAAATAACAATTTCTTTAAAAATCCTAATTTCAAGGTAGATTTTTACTTCCACGTGACTAAGGACATTTAAAATAACTAAATCTGTTTTGCAATGAGTTATATGCAGTTAAACTCTTTTCCTCCCTTTTACTGAAAATAGAGCTTTTTCATATAATGAATCCTGAATGCAGTTCCCCCCACACTCTGCCCAGTTCCTCCCACCTCCCCTCCCATCCAGGTCCACCCACTTTATGTCTCATTAGAGAAGGCTGCATGAATAAAAGTAATAAAAATGAACACATTAGAATTTGACAAAACAAAGTGAAGGAAAAAGAGTCCAAGAGAAGGCACAAGAAACACTGACCCACCAGCCATGGTGGCGCACACCTTTAATCCAAGCACTCAGGAGGCAGAGGCAGGTTGATCTCTGAGTTCGAGGTCAGCCTGGTCTACAGAGCAAGTTCCAGGACAGCTAGAGCTACACAGAAAAACCCTGTCTAAAAAAAAGAAAAAAAAAAGAAAGAGAGAGAGAGAGAGAGAGAGAGAGAGAGAGAGAGAGAGAGAGAGAGAGAGAGACCTAATCATTCACACATTCAGGAATTCCATAAAAACACTGAACTCGAAGCTGTAATACAGAGGCAGAGGACTTGGTGCAGACCTGTGCAGGCCCTGTGCGTGCTGCTTCAGTCTCTGTGAGTTCATGCGAGCTTTGGTCATGCTGATTTAGAGAGCCTTGTGTTGGTATCCACCTTCCCCTCTGGCCCTTACACTGTTTCCGCTTCCTCTTCCACAGGGGTTATGAGATCTGAGGGGAAGGATTTGACGGAGACATCCCATCTACAGCTGAGTGTTTCAAGGTTTTTCATTCTCTGCATAGTGTCAGTCTCTGGGTTTCAGTATTTGTTCCTGTCTGCTGTCTGAGGAAGCGTCTCTGATGATGGCTAAGGCACTGGCCTATGAGCATAACAGAATGTAATTAACAGTTATTTTATTGCTACATTTATTGTTGGTTTTTCTCCTCTCTCTCTCTCTCTCTTTCTCTCTCTCTCTCTCTCTCTCTCTCTCTCTCTCTCTTTCTTTCTTTCCTTCTTTTTTTTATAGAACAGTAATATTTATTTTACCCTAGGTCCTGGGCTACCTAGTTTTGGGTTCTTGGTCACCGAAGCAGTGTTGGATATGAGTTTCATCTCCTGGGGTGGGTCTTAAGTCAAATCAGTTATTGGTTGGTTACCCCACAAGCTTTGTGCCACCATTGCCATAGCATATCCTGCAGGCAGGACAGCATTGCAGATCCAAGGGTTGTGGCTGGCCTGATGTCTACATTTCTCCTTTGATAGTGTACAGAATTCCTACCTGGACCGAAGGTGCTAACTTGTAGGGTTGAAGGCTCGATGTAGACACCAGCTCAACTTCCCCGTGTCAGTGAGTTGTGTATCTGTTGTCTCCAGCAATGAGGCCTTGCTGTCAGTTTGCAGAGAGCAACCCTTGGTAACCTTGGCAACAGTCCAGGTTGTTTGGAGAATCGCATGGGATGCCTTCGGTTTAACAGTTAGTTAAACCATTGATGTTGGTCCCATGATTGATTCACATAGAATATCAGAAGTGGAGAGTTCCTGGTATTTGTAAACCAGAGCAGCTGTGCAGTGCATCCAGGCACATAGGGAGCCTTGACAACTTTTGGAAGCACAGAAATAAAGGGAGGACCATGTGCATGCTCCCCTACTCAGTTAGCGCTCGATTCCTGTGGCGACCTTTCAGCTTGTTCCTTGATATTCCGTTTCTCTTTCTGAACATATAATGAAATTATTTGTTCTTCTTACTCGCCTTTGAGGTCAGCAGTGTCCCAGTGATTTGCTTTGATTGATGAAAGGAATGGGCAGAGTGATACTGTCCAGGTGGGAATTCTGAAAGCTGCTGCTGTGTGTGGTCTCTTCCGTTTTCACTGGCCTGTGTGGTTGTGGAAGCCTGTGCTGACGCAGAGACTCTACCAGCCATGGCCCTGACCGACGGTAGGAAGCAGTAAAGGCTTCCCAAACTCTGATAGATGTATAAACGCTGGCGGAAAGCAACATTTGGTATCCTAACCCCCTAAGACTTTTAAACATTCTTCGTCTCTGCAACAAGTTCTAGCTCGTGCTAATGGATGGACTCCGCGGTCCTGCTGCGCCCAGGAAAATGGGCGCTCTTCGTGTAACGTGTGCGCGGGAGTGGTCTCACTCCTGTGGGCAGTTTCCCGGAGTTTCCGCTTGGTCCTTCGTAGGATCCTTGTCCTTCTGCGAAGAGCAGAGGGTGTCCTTTCTTGTGATTACACTGAACCTGGATTTCCTCCGTCAACTGTGTTTCCTCTGTTTCAACACACGGATAGGAAGTGGTTACACGTGTTTAAGATAAAAACTGGGGTGTGGCAAAGGGAAAGCAATGGTGGTGTCTGTTGGGGCTAATTTTTGTCTAGTAGCCCGACACTGGCCTTTGCCCTCACTTTCGCGCCACTTGGTGCCATTCATTATACCTTTACAGCTATGCTCATTCATAACTCAGGGAAGTGAAGGAACAACTAATGGAAATGCAGGTGTTTCTGTCTCTCAGGGGCACGCTTGGAAGCGTGCTTTCGTTTCCGTTGCTGTGATAAAGCCCCTGACAAGAAGCAGCTTAGGGAGAAGGAGTTTGCTTCCGCTCACAGTTCCTGGATAGAATCCATCATGGTGAGGAAGTCAAGGCAAGAACCTGGAGCGGCTAGCCTGGTAAAAACTCACAGTAAAAAGAGCTTCTAGAGTTGAATTTGACCTTAAGATGTTCTCCTTCATTATCAAAAACAAACAAAAGCGCAATACTGTGCTTATTTTCTGCCTTGCATTAAAAAAAAAATCCAGCCCTACAGAGGTGGCTTGTAAGTAAAGAGCGCTGGCTGCTCTTTCAGAGAACCCATGTTTGAGCTCCCCTGCCCACATGGTGGCTCTGCAATCCCAGTTCTAGAAGATCTGGTGCCCCTCTCTGGCTCAATGGATACCAGGCACACACATGGTGTGCACACATACGTGCAGGCAAAGCACTCACATACGCATTTTTTTTAAAAAAAAAAAAACAAATCTTGTATATAAAGCTATCCAAATTTCGATTCTTGGGCATTTTACACTCATTTGTGGTGAGGTTTATTTAAATACCTGTTGATTGCCAAGGAAACAGATACTGTTTGGTGTTGAAACTCTGGACAGAGCCTAGGTGCACGTGTGGCCTTCCTCAATGTGAATTGAGAATGGTGAAACCTATCTAAAATTTTGCTATGTGCAGCAGTATAAATGCGGCCAGAGAAAATGAGTAAGTTAATACGCTTTCTTCCCTTTTTAAACAAGGCTTTTAAATTGCTGGTAACTGGACCAAAATAATATACATGGCTATTATAAAAAAGAGTATTGTAGAATAATCTTTTTTACACTGTGAAGATGTGTCACTCTGATTTGCTTAGTAAACAGCTGAATGGCCAAGAGCTTGGCATGATTTCCAGGCACAGAGGGTACAGGAAAGATGAAGGCAGAGTCACCAAGACATGTAGAGCAAGGAGCATGGACATTACAAAGCAAAGCTAACTCAGTCACATCAAAGAACATAAATCAAAAGATATGGGCTAATTTAAATTATAAGACCTAGTTAGAAGCAAAGCTATCAGCTGAGTTTTCATAATTGTTAATAAGTTATTTATTGGGGAGCCAACGGTTCTGCTAAAAAGGACTGTCTACAAATGGTGTCCAACACGGAGACACGTATTTCCACATAATACCTGAAAAAGCTTTCTAAAAAGGCTCCAAACACAGAAAAACAGAGCCAAACATGGCTTCCTAGTCCCGCAGTCTCTCCTGCAGGCTGCGCTGTGTAGAGTGGCTGAGTTGTGTAGAGTGGCTGAGTCTCCTGGCCACTGCCTGAGGCCTGAGCTGCCAGTGCCACAGGAGCTAAGCTGCCAGGCTGTTTAAGGTTTTGCTCGTGCAGACAGAAAGGGTTACAGATATGCAATAAAGCAGGTTCAGATAGAAAAAAAACCTCTAAACAAGTTACGGTGTGTTTAACAAGATGCTCAGGCTTTAGAAAAAAGAAAAAGGGTATAGAAAGTAAAAAAAAAAAATAGTTTAAAAATAATAAGGTGAGATCTTTAGAAAGAGAAGTAAAGTAATAAAGTAATAAAAAGAGAGAATAAGCTGTGTAAGGGTAGGAAATCTTATAACACAGGAGTTTGGACCTTAGATGGCACTTTGTTAATTTTGAATTTTCTGAATGCTAACAAACAGACCACAGCAGCTGAGAGACACTGGATTGTGGAAGGGGCTCCCGAACTAAACCTATATACTTTATGAGTATTTTAACTTTAATATGTAAGTCCAAAAATGTATTATGCTGAGGAAGAGGTTATGTTTTTGTTTCCACAGGGAGTGAAAGGCTGTGGATTCCTTCCAATTTAATAGAGATCAGATTTGAGCAGGGGAGACCTTCTGAGTATCTTGGCTACAAGCAAGAGGGAAGAAGTCAAGAAAGACTACAGGACAGGTGATGTGTAAGCTGATCGCTCATACGGCCTGGATAGAGTTTATATTACGGTTTGGCTATGCAGTCCAAACGGGTTTATAAAGCTGGCAGATGTCTTTCACCTCCTCAAACACAGAACGAAAAATCATCTTGAGCTGACTTGTGCAGATCACACATTCCATACCTGTGTTAATACAGATATGCATATGACCTTTAAAAGTTTGTGTGTTTTCAGAGCAAGGGCCAGACACCGATGAAAACGGGTGGCCCAGGTGATCCAGCTTCTCAGATGCCTCTGCTGTAGTTTCCTCAGAGTTCTGCATCCAGAACAGCTTCAAGATTGCTTGTCGAGATGCTCCAGCCTCACAGACTATTCCAGCCAGGACTTGAGACAAGCCTTGCACTTTCCCATTACAGACACTGGACAACAAATGATACAGCTAGCTCTCCCAGGACTTGACCATACTCCAGTTTTCTCAGGGTCCCCTAAAGATGCCCCTGTCTCCAGACAACAGGAAACAGTCTAGTGTAACATGAAGTCTAATTGGTCTTCATAAATAAAACTCAAAGTCAGATACATGGGTTAATGCTGAAGATCAGACACGCAGAACAGCAAGCTACTAGCTCTTACCTCTACCCCAGACTGAAAGGGTGATCTTGTCTGCATGAATCCTCAGACTGAAAGCTCTCTCTAGGAAACCTCAGACTGCATCCTCAGACTGAATCCTCAGACTGCATCTGCTCTCCTGTCTCCTCCTGCCTTACATTCCTCTCTCTGTGGAGCCAAATCACTCCTGGCTCCTCCTCCTCCCAAATGCTGGGATTAAAAGCATGTGATCCCAAGTGCTGGGATCATCTTTGTGTGAACTCTATTTCTCTTTTAGACAGATTCAATCTCGTGTAGCCCAGGGTGGCCTCGAGTTTACAGAGATCTGCCTGCCTCTGCCTCCTGAGTGCTGGGATTAAAGGTGTGCGCCTCCACTGCTCAGCTTTTTGTTGCTTTTTAAATCTGGAGCAATATTTTATAGGACAGTGTTTAGCCCCCTCTAGTGAAGAAGTCCAGGAAAATTCCCCAAATAGTTTGATTAGCCTATGAAATACATCTAATACATCTAGATGGATTTTCTCAAGCACACTACCCCCTTCAGACAAGCCTTCTTTCCTTGCACTATTACAAATAAATCATCTTCATAATGATTTAAAATATCATCTGAGCAGGGCATGATAACTCCTGCTGTAACCTCAGCTACTAGGGAGGCTATGTGAAAAGGCTCTCCTGAGCCCAGAAGCTTGTGACCAGGCAGGACAATATGAGGAGATCCCAAGCCCAAAGTAACAAAATAAAACAATACAAGAAAGTAAGATAACTAAACATCAGTAACATTTTATGTCTTAGTCAAATAAGGCAAATGTTGAAAATGCACAGCATCATCCTGAGTGAATGGGGGGAACTGATCTTTGGGCGAATTTCTCCTCCAGGGCATTAACTCTGGTCCTGCTGTCTCTCGGGATGAGCCCCAGTCATGGGGGATGCACAGGATTTCCGAACACAGCTCTGCTCTTGCTGTATTTATGAAGAAAACTCTGTCTTCATACAGACTCAGCAGCTGGCAGTGTTCAGGCGCGATGGACATCTGTTCAGCCTGGGTATTATGTGGCTCCAAACACATTTGTGCTCTCAGAATCCTTCGGGGCTCTGTGCACTCTCTGTGCCAAAGATAACATCTTCATCAGCTATTTCTCATAAATCACTAGAACATGGAACATGAAACAACAAGAAAAAAAACAGGAATTCAATAATAAATACAGCAAGGTGCACAAACAAGAGAATTGAAACCAGATGAAAGGGGCCTTTCAGTGCGGAAGGCTAGGGAATGTCTCTCCACTCCCTCGAGCCGCACAATAATTCCCGATTGTGCCTTCTCCCAGCCATCGGCTTATGTACCAAGGCGCTTTGAAAATATTTTTGTGGTAGATTTAAGGCTTTAACACACGACTGAAAACTTACTAAAAAGTTTATTTTAGTTTGTACAAGGCCTTAGGCCATATGCAAGGAGTGGAAAATTGTGTTTATTGTCCTTTTAGCACTACAGTGCTAAATATACATTGTGCTTATACAGTGTTAATATACAGTGCTTATATCCTTGAAAAATGCTTTAGATATGTTTATATACATATAGCCAAATTATGCTGTATTTGTATGCTTAAATATGGAATCACATGCTTCATAAAATAATGTGACAGTTTGCCTAAAAACAGATAATGATAATAATATTATTTAATAGTAATAAAATAGGGCTGATATCCACTCTACATAGTTTATTCAATATGGTAAGTTGAATGTTGGGATTTTCCCAGGGGGAGACTTTGTTCTATCTTATAATTATCTCATTTTGTTCTATTTGAATATTTCAATTTAATTTGAAATGTGTAAGGAGAAACACCTTTAAAGATGTGCGCTACAGTCTGCTTGATATAGGGTTCACAGGCACAGAGTCAGGGTCCTCCACAAGGGGTAAACAAGGTGTGGTGGCTTACACCGATAACACTAGACCTTGGAGAAAACGAGGCAGGAGGATGACAAGTTAAAGGTCATCCTGGAGGCTAGTCTGAACTGAACTACACGTCCCTGCCTCAAAAACAAAACAGAAACTACTAAAATGAAAGACGTCTCATGCCCTCCTTCCAGACTAAGACCTACTTATCAGCAGTTCACTGCAGGTTCAGATCTACATTTGAATAGTCGTTTTCAGAGATCTGAGTGAGCCAGTAGGGTGGTACCTGGAGGCAGAGGCAGAAGGAGGTCTGTAAGTTTGACCACAGCCAGGGTCTATATAGCAAGTTTCAGACCAGTCAGATTTACAAAGTAAAGTCTTAGCCGGGTGGTGGTACGCACCTTTAATCCCAGTACTTGGTAAACAGAGTTCGAGGCCAGCCTGGTCTACAGAGAGAGTTCCAGGACAGGCTCCAAAGCTACAGAGAAACCTTGTCTCAGAAAAAAAAAGTCTTAAAAATTTGAATGCTCTTTTGAGGCATATTTTATAATTAAATTGAATCATTTTTAAGATACTCAAGCAATTCATTTTGGCCCCTTGCAGACCACCATGAATTTCTTCTTACCCTTGGCATCTGTTCTCTGTATTAGGCTGTTGAATCATTGTATCAGAGCCCCATTGTGTCCACTTTTTTAAATCTCCCTTGGAGGTAATTCCTCCCCAGGCTGAAATATATTTAGAAACTGAACTTCATTTTGTGTCTGGGTTTCACGCACATGGCTTGGTGTTAGCTACATCATGTGGCTAAGTCTTTGGCTCTGGATCTGGTGCAAAACCCAGCTTCTCTCTTCGCCAACCATGCATCAAATACAACCTTCTTGGTTGCTTGGCTGTCCCATGTCTCAGTTTTGTGGACAAATTGGAAATTAGTGTCTTTTGTGGGACGCTAAGCTTTAATGAATCCCATTTGCAGCAAAGACCTTGTGCCCATGGTAAACCTCAGCAGGCACCTGTCACTGCTGGTCCTCTGGAGCAAATGCTGGGCGAGCCTTTCTGCTGTGCAGCTGGCCCTCTGTGTCCACCGTGGGTAGGAAATAGCGTTTAAAACTGTATCTGACAGGCTCCGTAATTTGTGTAGACCTTCTTCTTGCCACCAGCCCCTAGCAATACAGGAAGAGGCTATTTGTATAGCATGTGGTTGTAGTAGGAACTGCTAGTGGTTTAGAGGTGATTTAAGGTACAGGGAAGGCACGTGGGAAGAAAGGAGAGTGATGGTCTGAGCAACACTGAAAGAGAGACCCAGGAGGAGACTCAGCACCCCGAGGATGGCTTAAGCACAGAGCCGGCTGCTGCCTGTGAACGTGAAATCCGGTTACTTTTGGCTACCAGAGAATCAAGACCTATACCAAGAAGCTGTCCGTCTCTGGGCTCATGAACATCTTTACTACATATGGACATTCTTTTCCTTATCTTCTCTTGGTCATACCAACCCTGCCACACAACACTGTTTGTTCTCAGTTTCAAAAGGTGTCCCTTAAAGGGGGTTTTCACTGCTTTGTCCTGATAGGCCGTGAGTTCCCACATTCATGTTCCGACCTTGGAAAACGCCGAGGGCTATAGAGCTACTGACTGCCATTCCAAAGACCCCCAGATGAAGTCCTTCTGCGTTTGCAGTTTCTGACTTTGAAGAGACCAGCATATGCAAGCGACTTGGGAGTCTGTGTATTTTGGTAACTGTGAAGTCCTAGAACCAATGACCCATAGATGCTGAGAAATGATGCTATGTGTATTTTTCTTTTTAAAGTAAACTTATTTTAAACTAATATATAAAGTATAAAAATTATAAATATTTATAAGGTAGCATGTGCTACATTTCATTATGTGTATATATACATTTTAATATGTATATATGATGTTTAATATATCAGCCACTTGAAACCTTTATTATTTCTTTACTCTGAAAATATTCAAAATTCTTTCTTCTAGCTTTTTAAAATGTATGGGCACATTTTTAGATTTATGAATGTATGACAAACACTTTCCTATGCCTGTGAATGTATTTTATAGCTGATAATATCCATTTTTAAATGTGCCATAGTTTACTACATTAATTCCTTACATTAAATATTTGTAGTTTCTAAATTTTTGTCATAAATAATATGACAACCTTTTTCATCTCAGTTTCCTTAAAAATAATTGGAGCTTCAGGGCTGGAGAGATGGCTCAGCAATTAAGAGCACTGACTGCTCTTCCAGAGAATTCAGGTTAGATTTGCAGTACCCACAGCTAAGCTCGAGACCATCTGTAACTCCAGTCCCAGGAGATCTGACGCCCTCTTTTGGCCCCTGAAGGCATTGCATGCATGTGGTATAAGGACATACATGTAGGCAAAACACCCACACACATAAAAAGTAAATATAAAGAAAATTTTAAGAAATTGAGTTTCAGGCCAGGTTTTGGTGGTGCACACCTTTAATTCCAGCACTCAGAAGGCAAAGGCAGGCAGATCTCTGTGTACTGAAGGCCAGTCTGGACTACAGAGCGAGTTCCAGGACAGCCAGGGCTACACAGAGAACCCCTGTCTTAAAAAAATGGAATGTATGGAAAATATCACAAGCTAGATGCATTTTTAATTCTTATTTTTCCAAAACTGCTTAGAAGAAGTGTGTCAATTCACACACACACACGTATATATATATAACATATATAATAATATGTATAATATATAATCTTTAGTAACATACATGTGTGTATACACACACACACATATATATCACACACACGTGTGTGTGTCTGAGTGTTTGTGTGTATGTGTGTTACTAGAGATTTTAGGATCAAAGAAGCCTAGGGTTTGGCAATGTCAACAAGTTACAGTTGGCCACCATTAGCCAACTTAAAGAAATAAGTAGTTTTTATTTCTTAAAGAAAGAAAGAGAAAGGTTGTCAGAACATGGTCCAAGAAGGAGTCATGAACTGGAGAGATAGCTAAGTGGTTAAGAGCACTGACTGCTCTTCCAGAGGACCCGGGTTCAATTCCTAGCAACCAGATAGCAGCTAACAACTGTCTGTAATTCCAAGATCTGACACCCTCACACAGACATACGTGTAGGCAAAACACCAATTCCCATAAAATAAAAATAAATAGTAAGAAAGAGAAAGAATGGAGTCTATATACAAATGACAAATGTACTGAGGAAAGAATCAGGGAAATACACCATTCACAATAGCTACAAATAACATAAAATATATTGGGGTAACAGGAATCAAGCAAGTGAAAGACTTGTTTGACAAGAACTTCAAGTCTTTGAAAAAAAAAACTTGAAGAAGATATCAGAAGATGAAAAGATCTCGCATGCTTATGGATGGGTAGAATTAACAGCAAAAATGACTATTCTACCAAAAGCAATCTACAGATACAACACAATTCCAATTAAAATCCCAACACAATTCTTTTATAGACCTTGAAAGGACAATAGGACAATACTCACTTCATATGGAAAAACAAAAAACCCAGGGTAGCTAAAATGATCCTGTACAATAAAAAGAACTTCTGGAGGTATCACCATTCCTGATTTCAAAATGAAAGCAGAGACCTGACTCCTAAAATGTACCCTGATTTCCTCTTGCAGGTCATGGCACATTCATGGCTCTCTCTCTCTCTCTCTCTCTCTCTCTCTCTCTCTCTCTTTCACACACACACACACACACACACACACACACACACATTTAAAATGTGTGTATTACTTATTGCATATAATATACATCTGACAAAGCAGGAAGATCTTTGTTTGCCCCCAGGAGAAGTAGCAGGCGGAGCGCAAGGATGAGAACAGATTTTGTCCGCTCTCCTTCTGTACTGACAGAATGCTGAACTTCGTGAATGTCACATGCATTAAAAAGTAGACAAGGACAATACACGAAGACTTCTCTCCAAGGGAATATCTTATGTTATTCCTTAATTTACACAGTACTGCTGATATTTGGAAAACGTTCCTGCCCCATCATACATTGTCCTGTTAGCATCCACGATGAAGGACCCTGGGACTAAAAGGAATTCTTCTGACAGATCAGTTTACTGCAAATTTCCAATTTCTATCATTTAAAACCTTCCATATTACCTGCATTTTTATTCTATGCTGAATAAAGATGAAGGACTGGGAAGCGAGGGGATTTCATGGGCTCAGTGGTAGGGCTGGGAAAGAAACCCTGAAGCTGACTTTCCTTTCTACCACAAAGATGAAGTTCCTGGTGTTTGGCCACCCACAGCTATAGATTGTAAAGGCATTTGTCCTTGTGTTTTAAAAGTACTTTAATAAAATGCAACCCAAATGATTCACTTGGACAAGTGGTCTTGGCAGTAAGGAAAACAAACACTTCATGAACACAGTGCCTCTAAGCTTTAGTCTCCTGTCTTTTATCTCCACTATTTTCTCAGAGTCCAGCATGAAACAGATATATACTAGCCTCCACAGGGGGTAAAAAGAGAACTCTGCGAACATCACAGCATTAGGTCCTGAATGTTGATGACTTCTCTCTGCTGCCACCCAAGGCCTGGCTCATGGTGTGGACCCCGATGTCTGGCCCAGTGCAGATACTTGCAATGTGTTCTAGAAACAGCAGCTTCTTCCCTCAGGCCGAGTACAATATCCCCTAATCTCTGAAAGAGCTTCCATATATTTCCCAGAGAACCGAGCATAAACAGCCCACCTGGGTCTACACCCACTGTTCTGTTCTGTCTTAGAGTTTAGTCTTAATCCTTTCTTCTCTTAGATTACCTTTCAGGACCCACCTCTGCTCGTCCATCTAATTTACGAAGCCCTTATTGCCTGTGTGTTATCAAACACAGGTATGGAGGGCGAACTAGAGGATACAGACACCATTAGAAATCAGAACGAAGTTGGAGACAGGGGCATTCCTTGTTAGTTCTCCATATCTCAAAGAAAGAAAGCTGTCGATGGCCACTTCAGAGGAGCAGCAGGTGGCGATTGAAGTTCATGGTGTCAGCCTACTGGGAGGTAACTCTCACGTGCCTATCTCGTTTAGGCAAGGCCATGGGACTGCAGACTCAAAATGCCTTTTGCTTCTGCTGTGCCTTTGCATTCTTGTTACTGCAATACTCCTCTGGTATCTAGCCTGGTGTGAGTGGATGTGGGGAGATCTCCACTGCCTAATGTAGTGTGTTTATTTCTTGGAAACATCCCAATTGGGCAATTTTATTTGTGGATTGTCAAGAAAATGACCCCTCCCTAATCTGTACTGTCTAAACTGATAATAATAATGATAGCCTATACAGAGTTTTGATGAATAAAAATAAATACAAGGAAATGCTATACAGCCAGGGCCTGTGAGTTTCACCTAAGGAGCTGCAAGTTAATGATTAACTTGTTACTCAAGCTAATGATTAACAATTGAGTCCCAGTACCCTAGTTAGTTTAAATTCTTTTAACCTCAATGTTGGGAGATGTGTTCACAGGTTTCAGAATATATCACAGCTGAAACAAACCTTGAAAATAATAAAGTTAAACTAAGGTGTTTTTGTTAAATAGCTTTGAAGTGAAAAACCCAAAAAGACAATCTAAAGTTTTAGAAAGGCATATAAGTTGAATGCAGAACTTGTTAAAGTCAGGGAACAAGAACAAAACAGCCCAATTATAACTGGTTTATGTACTTTCTTGCTAAGTTTGGCTAATGTTCAAAGATGATGATTAATTCATTATACCCATTTCTTGCCTCAATCTCCTGATATAAAAACTATTGATAAGTGGGTATGTAAGCTGACCCTTTTTTATATATAAAAGTTTAGATTTATGATTCCTTTAAGATTCCTTAAAGATTACCTTTCAAGATAAATAATAAAGTAATTGGCCCTTTCTTTGTAACTGCAAAATGCAACCTGCCTGTAAAAGACCGAACTGAGAAGACTACCTTGCTTGCCCATACAGTTAATCTATAACAAATTGCTTGGGTATCAATGTATGTGAGTTCTTGGGATAATTTATTTTTCATCTGTAATATGTAAAATGCTTAATCATGTAAGGAAGATGAAAACATGTTTATACCTGTATTCATTATAACCATTCACCTAAAAAGAATGTAATCACATTGTAATTCTTATATTGCCTGAAAAACTTTGTTGGAATGCATAAGCTATAGAAAAAAAGTATACAACAGAAAAAGAACAAGAGAGAGCAGAGAATACATAAGGAAGCCATCAAGAGATTATGTGAGCTTCCTTTTCCCTAAATGCCCTCAGACAGAAAAGTCTGGCTTACACTGATGTGGGAGAGTCTTCTGTTTGTGCTGATCTCATCCATTAATAAAGAAACTGCCTGGCCCATTTAATAGGCCCATTTAATAGCTGGGTGGAGTAGACAGAACAGGAAGAAGGAAGTGAGATAGATGGCTCAGAGAGATGCCATACCTCTCCTCTCTGAGCCAGATGCGATGAAGCTCTGGCCCAAGATGGACGTACGCTAGAATCTTCCCGGTAAGGCACCACTTCGTGGTGCTACACAGATTATTAGATATGGGTTAATCAAGATGTGAGTAAGAAGCTGAAACTAATGGGCCAGGCAGTGTTTAAATGAATACAGTTTGTGTGTTGTTATTTTGGGTAAAGCTCGACGGTGGCTGGGGGCCGGGTGGCAGGAACGCAGCCCACCGCTCCCAATCACTACATTACACCAACTCTGTGGTTTCTTTTCAAAGCCCTGTGCTGCTGTCAGCTGACCCCCAGAGAGCAGTAGAAAGCCCAAGGTAATGTTGGGAGCATGTAATTCCATGATAGAGCACAAAGAAGCCTTTACATTCGGAGGGGTTTTATAGGGAAATAAACAGTATGAGGTGGCATGTTAATGGTGATAATGATAACTTCAAATGAAGTGCTAAGTAACTCCCATATTCTTCTGTTTAATTCCCTTTCAAATTTCTTACTGTGAACTCACTGTTTGGTAGATCTACAAGCTTGAAGTGCTTATGTCTGTGTGCTTGTGTGCTTATGCCTGTGTTCTTGTGTGTGTTCTTATGTCTGTGTGCTTCTGTATGTGCTTATGTGTGTGTGTGTACATGCCTGTACGTGCTCATGTGGAGACCAAAGGATGACAATATGTAGTTTTCTTTTTCACACTCTACCCTTGAGACAGGTCTCATACTGAACCTGGAGCTACGCTGGTGGCCAGTAGGACCCACTGATCCTCCTAACTGTGTCCCCCATGGTGCTGTGGTCACAATTATGCATGGCCATACCTGCCTCTGTGTGTGTGTGCGTGCGTGCTAGGGATCCGAACTCAGGCCTTATGCTCACACACTGAGCTCCACTCCCAGCTCTAATGCTGTAGAGGCCTCGGGTGCTTCATATGCATTTCCTTGTTGAAAAATCATCTTTTGCCCACCAGAGACCTGTTGCAGATGACAGCTTCCCAGTGTGAAGATGACTTCCTGCTTCTTGCTTTCCCCCCAAGTACCAGGGTATCGCAGTCACAGCCTTAAATCTTTGTGGCTCATCCCAGGATTGTCCCATTTTAATAGGGGTTAATTGCCTCCATCTCTTGAGAAGCCCAAAGCCACTAGAGTCTGAGCCAGGCAGAGGCCATCCTTCCTTTCCCCAGGATTCCCAGACAGAGAGAAAAGACTGTCTTCCCAATGACAGCCCTAGAGCCAGTTATAAACACCTTACAATGAAAGACTGACCTGGCTCTAACTCATGACTCACCAGATCATGCTGGGGGAAAAGGAGTGGCCAGGGAGTGACTGGAGGGAAAAAAGTGTGTGTGTGTGTGTGTGTGTGTGTGTGTGCGCGCGCGCGCGCGCGCGCATGGGCATGTGCTATTTTTGACAGCTGGGGGAGTCTGTTCTTTCCTTTCTCCCATGTGGGTTCTGGAGGCCAAACCCAGATTGTCCAGCTCTTCAGCAAATGCATTTATCTGCTGAGCAAATCTTGCAGGCCTGAGAAAGATGTAAAAAGGAAACACCATGTAGCTCAGCGGGAAGAGTGCTTCCTAGCAAGCAGGGGACCCAGAACCACAAAAAGTGGGCATGGTGGCACACAGTTGTTATCCTAAGCACTTGGAAGTGGAGACAGGAGGAACAGAAGTTCAAGGTCGTCTTTGACTGTATAGAGAGTTGGAGGTTGGCCTGGGACATGTATAAAATCACACATACACACATATTCTCTCTCTCTCTCTCTCTGTATACACACACACACCAACATATATGTACATACATGTATATATTCAACAGCATTAATAGTATTATGCCTCTTGCTACAGTCACTTAATAGAATGACTGGGCTGGGAATGTGCTTTACTTCAGATTCAAGGTGATTTCCAGGCACACACTTGCACTAAACCATCAGTCTGGGGCACCTCTTCCAGGGCCAAGGACAGGCTAGCTCTGTGGATCCTTGCATAGCTGTTTCACTGTGCAGCCCAGCTTGAGGGGAGCCAGGATTTGTTTTAATGGTTATGGCAAGGCATGTAGGCATGGAAGTAACTGATAAGAAGGGAAGTTTTTCTAGGAGTTTTTATAGCCACAGGTTTGAAAAACAGGAGGCACAACAGGCCACAAAAGGCCATGTGATTCCTTGTTACATAGAAGCCAACAACAGACAAGAGTCATTGTCGTGGCTTGCACAGGAGGGCTGGGTGAAGCAGGGCAAGCGAGTCAGAGTAATTCTGAATAATTTTCAAGGGCCATACAGTGGTCAGTGCATGGGTGCCCGGGAGCTGACCCTAGCTAGGGCTTAGCACAGGTAGGTCATGTACCAGGGATTGAGAAACCCTCCAGTGCTGACAGAAGGAGGTGGCCGGCTCTGGGTTGGTCATTTACATATGAAAGGAACATTCAGCTGCTGGTCTGAGAGGGGCAGGGCTCTCACCTTGATCCAGGGTCAGCCAAAAGTCCTCCACTGCATGGTAAATCATCAGAATGCTTTTCTTTTTTTAAATTTTCTTTGTACTTATTCTTTCACATCATCCCACCCACCCCACCCCTGCAACCAAAAATAAAAAATAAAAAAATAAAACAAAATACATTTTAAGTGAAAAAATAAAGGAAGAAGGGGAAATCTTGTTGTGGAAGCTGCCGTGTGACACAGTCACACAGCAAATCTCTTCATCCCTGTATCTTTACTTGCAGGTGTTCATTGCAAAGAATCCCTGGTCTAGTTCGAGTCCCCTTTTCTCTGCTACACCACTGATGCTGAGCGCTCACTGGGATTCTCCCTGGACATCCAGCTGCTGTCATCTGTGTTGGATCTGGGAGGCATGCAAATAATGGAGGACAGACCACCAAAGTCTATGAAGTCAGAAACAAAAAATTCCCATGGGGCACAAAAAACTTACCAGCTAGCAGGGACCACAGTCAGAGTTTGGGCGTCTGAAATTGTGGCAATGGGGGCTGGTTCAGGGTCCCTTTTTATAGCAAGAAGTAAGCAGTAGGCATGGACAAAGGAATTTTTACAATTTCAAGGTTAAGCTTAGAGACATTGTATTTTACAATTTTTGCTTAAGAGGTTTTTGGCTCAACAGTGTTAACAAAAAGCTCCTTTAGCTTTCTTGACACAGCGAACAGTGTTTACAAAACCCCTCAGCTTTCACGACATTAGCCAGTTTCCCATAGCAGGGAAGGACAAGAAACAATGTGAAGCCAAAAGTCCTGCAGAAACAACTTATTAAAAGTTAACTTTTGTCTGCAGCAGCTGCCAGCCCTAAGGGGCAGAGGGGTTATCCTTAAAAGTTAACCCCTGACTGCCAACAGAGGTGCTAGCTCTAAGGCAAAAAGCAATCATTGTTCAAAGTTAACCTTTGGTCTCTGACAAAGCTGCTAATTGTCAGTTTTCATTTCTTTAAGTTTATGATTTTATATTCCTACATTCCTAGACCCTTCACTGCGTTGTGGAGATCCTGCAGCTCTGGATTTACAGGACCATCCTGTCCCCCACAGCCCCGCCCCAACACACACACACACACACACACACACACACACACACACACGTGCACACACACATGCACACCACACGACACACACGCACACGCATACACACACGCACGCATGTGCACACGCACACACACATGTGCACACACATGCACACCACACAACACACACCTGTGCTCCAGATGTTGGGGAGGGCCAACACACAACCATGGTTCTGGCTCTGAACAGTTGCTCTCCAGCACTGCCCTGGCTAGCTCACCCCTAGCAGGGATGAGCAAGAGGCGGGCCAGTCCCTGACTTTCACATCCTTAGGCTCAGTTCTCTCCACACCTACACCATCAGGGCCAGCTTCACTATGGTGTCCAGGTGAGGTCTAGGGGCCACTCTCCTGAGTGCCACAGCTGACGTGGGGCAGGGACACCTCTCCCACTCTTATGACCTCAGGGCCAGCTCTTCTACCTGCTTCAGGCATTGATGGGAAGGGCATCTCTTCCCCCATGCCATGCCACTGAATGACAGATGAGTAGTGGGAAAAAACTCCCATGCTCCAGCACCAGCTTCGGAACTGGTTCACCCACAAGGTCAGCTCTACTGTGCTGCCTAGGCTCAGAGCAAGACGCTTTCCTGAGTGCTGCAGCTGGTAAGGGGGTGGGTCAGCTTACTCTTCTGTTGCAGGCAGTAAGGGTCAAAGAGTAAGGGAACATCTCTCCTCCACCCCAACTGCTGCATGAGAGACAGTAGTGGGGACAGCCCTCGGTGCTGGCTCATCCACACCGCCACCAACATTGCTGGCTCTATTTGCTGCCCAGGAGAGGTACGGGGCCTGCTCTCCTGAGTGCTATATCTGCTGGGGGGCAAGGACAGTTCTTCCACTCCGATGACTTCAGGGCCAGCTCTCCCACATGCCTCAGGTGTTGATGGGTGGGGTCATCTCTCCCCTTCCCATGCTGCCACAAGACAGATGAGTAAGGCGGACAGCTCTTCCATGCTGACCACTTTGGGACCGGCTCACCAACACCTCTGCCAACAGGGTTGGCTCTGCTGAAGCATCAGAAATATTAAAAAGAAAACCCAAAACACATGAATAATTCAATCCAGCTAAACTGAAGCCAACCCTAGAGAAGTTCAACTTCTCAGTTTTTGATGCACATCTACACACACACACACACACACACACATTCTGACAAACATGCCATTCTGAGTACATTGAGGAAAAAGAAACCTCAGTAATCACTTCCTATAAGGAACACAAAAGTAGACAGCAATGACACCATTGGAAAATGTAATGGTTGCTCTGTCAACATGGCAACATTGATACAAACCTCTGGGCGAGTCTGTAATTGAGTTACCGAGAGGTTTAATCACATGGGAAAACCCATCCTGAATGTGGGCACCATTTTCCTATAGACTGGGGTCCTGGGCTGATTAAATCATCATCCCTCTCTGCTTCCTGGCTGTGTACACAATGCTTCAGCCACTTCACACTGCTGCTGCAGCTTCCTGGCTGTGTATGCGATGCCACAGCCACTTCACACTGCTGCTGCAGCTTCCTGGCTGTGTATGTGATGCAGCAGCCACTTCACACTGCTGCTGCAGCTTCCTGGCTGTGTATGTGATGCAGCAGCCACTTCACACTGCTGCTGCAGCTTCGGGACAGTGTATGCGATGCAGCAGCCACTTCACAATGCTGCTGCAGCTTCAGGACAGTGTATGCGATGCAGCAGCCACTTCACACTGTTGCTGCAGCTTCCTGGCTGTGTATTGAGGCAGCAGCCACTTCACACTGCTGCTGCAGCAGCTTCGGGACAGTGTATGCAATGCAGCAGTCATTTATTTCACACTGCTGCTGCGATGCCCTCCACAAGGGAATGTATCTTCAAACTGTGGTCAGAATGCACCTTTTCTTCTGTAAGCTGCATTTGCTGAGTGTTTTGTCACAGGAAATGACTAGGGAAGGTAGTGAAGCAGTTGTCCGCTCTTATAACAGGACTGACCCTAACAGGGCCAGTTGTGGTTCCCCCCTTCCCCAGGGGCTAGTTTGCTAAGAGCTCTGCCCCATATTACCCCACCATCCTATGTTGAATCTGGCATCAATTCATGTCTGGCTCCAAAACGAATGCACAGAGACTTAATATTAATTGTAAATGTTCAACTGATAGTTCAGAATTACTGCTAGCTAACTCTTGCATTTTAAAATTAGCATATAAGCCGGGCGGTGGTGGCGCATGCCTTTAATCCCAGCACTCGGGAGGCAGAGGCAGGCGGATCTCTGAGTTCGAGACCAGCCTGGTCTACAAGAGCTAGCTCCAGGTCAGGCTCTAAAGCTGCAGAGAAACCCTGTCTCGAAAAACCAAAAATAAATAAATAAATAAATAAAATAAAATTATCATATAAAGGAAACAAGACAGGAAACCTCTCTCTACCAAGGATTACATGTAATAGAACATGTACAGAGAAAAACATGTATATACACATGACCTAGATGTCTCAGTCTGTTCGTCCTGGTCTTTTAGCTCTGGTCCACTTCCTCCCTTGGAAGCACTTTTTTTTAAATTCTTCCCAGCACAGTGTTGGGCACTCAATAAGGGCTTAATAAATATTAGTGTCCTTCTCTTGTTGGTGACAAGGACACTCACTCCAGAAGGTTGCTTGTGAAATCACTAGGAGGAACAGGATAGGAACAAAGTGTTAGTTTCATTTCCAGGAAAAGGGTGGAGTAGGCAGTGTCCATCTGAAACCCTTTAAATATCAATAATTTTCTGCAGGTGCTGTGTAAACAACACGTCACACGTCACACGTCACACGGTGTGATGACTTTCAGAAGTCCACAGGTGCTGCTAGGATTCTTAAAAGGCAACTTCATTAAAAATCCATTTTGAGCTGGCCAGTTGTGGCACAAACCTTTAATCCCAGAACTAGGGAGACAGAGGCAGGCGGATCTCTGTGAGTTCGAGGCCAGTCTGGTCTACAGAGCTAGTTCCAGGACAGGCTCCAAGCTATAGAGAAACCCTGTCTCAAAAAAAACTCAAAAAAATAAAAATAAAAATCCATTTTGAATTCATGGTCATGTGGCCATTCAATATGGTCTCAATCAGTGGGTGCTAAGAGTACAACTATTTCAGTATACACCAGGGCTTCCTCTCCTTCAACCATCCTGTGTTATTTAGTTTTATATCAACTCGACACAAACTGGAGTCACTTGGGAAGAGGAAACCTCCATAGAGAAAGCGCCTCCATTGGTCTGTAGGCAAGCCTTTAGGGCATTTTCTTGATTAATGAATGTGGGAGGATCCAACTTACTGTGAGTGGTGCTGGCACTGGGCAGGCAGTCTGAGTAAGCCCCAAGAAGCAAGCCAGAAAGCAGCATTCCTCCATGGTTACTGCTTCAATCCTGCCTCCAAGTTGGTGCCATGGGTTCTTGCCCTGACTAGGCTGTGATGCAGAAGTAAAAGCCAAGTAAACGCTTTCCTCTGCCAGTTGCTTTTGATCATGGTGTTTTATCACAGCAACAGAAACCAAGGACACTCCCTTCAAGAAATGATTGATCGATTAATTGTGTCTTTTTTGCAATACTTCTGACTGAACCCAAACCTCCTACATGCTAGGGTAGCACTCTGCCACTGAATTGCAGCCTGTATTTTTACTTTTCATCTTGAGACAGAGTCTTGTTAAGCTGTCTAGGCTGACTTGCACTCTCTCTGTAGTCCATGCTGGCCCTGAGTTTTCAATTCTCCTGCCTCCGTTTCTGGAGGCCCACATCGTCAGACCAGCCCCTCATCCTTTTACAATTTTTAAAATTACTAAGCTGTGGTTTGGCAGATCCAGCAGGGGAGCCTCATCTTCGGATGAGAAGACTTTTGGGTGCTCAGAGATCTGTGAGAGCCCGCGCTGTGTGGGGACTGTGTTTGGGTAAAGGATACTCCCAGCAGAAGGATGTGGCCCTGAAAGTGTGAATGTGAATGTTGCCTGAGCTGTTCCCGGAACAGAAGCAAAGTGTCAGAAAATGAGCGACAGCTTTGAAAGGAGCCTGGCGCTGTGAGGGGCAGAAGCTGCAGTGGAGTTCAGAAGGTCCTCTGCCAGCAGATCAGGAGTTGTTTGTTCCCTGCCCTCTACAGTTTGTACTCCCTCTGTTTTCTCCTCGGTGACTCTTTCCTTCTTTCTCAGCTTCTCTGTGGGTGTGAAAAGAAACTCCTCCCAGCAGTGAGGAAAACTTGTGAAACAAATATTTTGGATCTATTACAAATCTGTTGTTTTCCTTTTCCTCCGACTACTTACATCTCCTTCCCTTCCTGGCATTGGTGGAGATGAGGGTGGGGACCATGTAGTCAAGCCCTGGGACATAAATTAAAGCACAGGTGACGCCACAGCCCCGCCATTAATATTTTCACCCGGGCAACGTGCTTTCGGAGCCTCTGAAGAAGACAGAGGTACAAAGGGCTTCCTGCCAGCTGTGGCCACCTTTGTAATGAGACAGCTTCCAGCCACTTACCGTTCCAGAGGCTTTGAGTCACACTGAAGATGCTAATTAATGTCTCATTTAGTGTGTGGTGTGGTGTGGTGTGGTGTGTGTGTGTGTGTGTGTGTGTGTGTGTGAGAGAGAGAGAGAGAGAGAGAGAGAGAGAGAGAGAGAGAGAGAGAGGGGGGGGGAGAGAGAGAGAGAGAGAGAGGGGGGGAGAGAGGGAGGGAGGGAGAGAGGGAGGGAGGGAGGGAGAGGGAGGCAACAAATGTCTTCTTCAGTAATTTCCCCACCTCATTTTAGAGATAGTCAGTCACTGAACCCAGAACTTGCAAATTTGGCTAGGCCAGCTGGACACTGAGCCCCTAAGAGCCACTTGTCTCTGTCCCCAGGGCTGGGATTACAGGCATGTTCCACTATGCCTGTTTTTTTCATAAGTGCTGGGGATCTTCATGTTTGTGCAGCATGCACATTTTTCTTATCGAATCATCTTCCCATCCTTTCATTTAATATTTTATTATGTAAAAAACTTTTCTTGTGGTGCGGTATCTTTGTAAAGGAAATTTTTCTCTAACAGACATGTTATATGACATAGCAACATCTATGTGCTTGTTGTTTAGTTTTGGAGCATTAGGGAATTCCCAGGCTCTTATTGATAAAAGCCTCAATGCTATAAACATCCTTCTGAACAGAAGTGTCATCTGCATTTGTGACTCTGTCCCTGGGACAGTTACCTCAACATGGGCCAGACGATGTGAACATGTAATTGGGGGGCTCTTAACATACATTACCTGAATATTTACATTGTCTTTCTCTTCCGTATCCACTCCTCTCTGCTTTGTCTTCGCCCTCCAATTGAGTTTGAAAGGGTCAAGCAACAGAATACATGTCCAGGGCCTGCCAGTTCGTAGTGACTGAATAAACAGAGTGGAGGCTGTGGTTACTGTTGCCTCCTTCCGTCCCCCGTCTTGTCCAAGGGCTTCAGTGTCCTAGGCTGCTCTCTCGTGCATCGCCTGCTCAGCATTGCCCTGGTCTGTTCCTGCAGTGTGTGGCCAAGGGACGAGTTCAGACGTTGACACATGCCTTGACTCAGGGTCCTGAGAAGATAAGTGGCTTACAGGTTTTCAGCCCTTGGTTTTCATTCGTAATGTAGAAGTTGTTCTGATCTTACCCTACAGGGTAGACGCCCCAGGGAGCTTGGTGAAAATGAAAGAAGCGCAGCTTGGGTTGGTGGACGGTAGGGCCTGGGCATTCACAAGTCAGGCAGAAGCAAGGCATGAGGACACTCAAAGCAAGAGAATGTGCGTGTGCCACTTGGGGCCTGGTGATTGGCTTGTCCAGACACTGGGTGCTTCTTTAGTGCTACTCCAAGATAGCAGCATAATCACTGGATGGAGACCCCGGTCTTCAACGTGTTGTTAGTGTCCTAATGTTCTGCCTGCCTGGAGGCTAGATCTAGCCTAAACTATGGAAAAGTCCTGCTTCTCTCCCAGTCTGTTAGAGCTCCCATGGCACCAGCCTGCAGGACGAACGGAAGATCTAAGTTGTCCCTAGCAGACTCTCTGGTGACAAGAGGCAGTTTCAGAGTCACACTTAGGATGGAGCATTTCACACTCTACTGCGTAAGTTGGTCCTATAAAAAGTACACTGGCGTATGTAACCCCAGCCCTTGGGAGCCAGAGGCCTGAATATGTTTGTGTTTGAGGCCAGTTAGGCTACATAGCAACCTGTCTCTAAACAAGCAGATAAACAAATGACTGCTGTCAAATGCTTAGATAATTTATTTTGATGTTTTTGTGCTCCGTGGAGCTGACTTCTTATCTGATTCCAAAGATGCATGTACTTTGATCAGATCCCCTGGATGGGGTGTGTTCTCAGCATAGCCCTGGAGGAATGTGGCTGTATCTACTCATCATTTTATAAATATTGATGAAAAATGGTAAAAGTGTTTTAAAGGAAACTTTATCTGAGGGAGTGTTTTGGAATTCAGGTTTTTTTTCTTCCTTCCAAAGTCTTTTATGTCTCCCATTTTGGCACTGAAATCTAAACAGTCAAGGTGGGTGGGCCAGCCCCCATAATATGTTCACTACTGATGTACCCCAGATTCTGTATAGAGTAGGCTTGAGGAACAGGGCCCTCAGGAGTTATAGTTGCCACAACCAACCCTTGTACCCTAGATATGACAAAAATCACAGTGTCTTTCCAGAAGGAATGGTGAATTGCTCGGCATTTTGCGAATGCCCTTCAGTGCAGAGATATGAGAGGACAGACAGCTCATTCTGTAGCAGAGCCGCTGAAGTGGAGAAATACTGCCTAGCTCCTCATGGGCACACACACACATACACACACACACACACACACACACACACACACACACACACACAGTCACAGGTCAGAAAGAAAGGGAGGGCATGTCTGAGGTGGTTGCGCCACGTGGAACCTACGCCTTCACATTTCTCTTCTGTAGTCACTTGCTTAAATGACAGAGCTGGGACAAGACTCAAAGAACAGCCAGACACTTTCCAGAAGGACTTAGAGACCCCAGAGAGAACCTGGACCACAGAAGCCTCGGACCAGTGAATCCGAACTTTCGGATGAGGTTTTACCTTGGCTCTTCTATCTCCACCTCTCAAGGGCTGGGTCCTCTGGAGTTAAAGGCAGCTGTGAGCTGCCTGGTGTAGACTGGCCCCTGAGCCATCCCTCTAGTCCCAGGGAAGTCTGTGCCACCTCCCTTCTTACTCTCTTGATGGACAGCGCTCTTAGCTGACGGTGCTGACCCTGCTCACCAGGAGCTGTTGATGGCACCTTGTCTTTGGTGCCATCTTTGTTATGACACCATTACCAATTGCCAGTTGAAAGAAAGGAGACAAGTAAGATAAGTAGCTTGTTTAGGACATTCTGTCTAGTGACCGATGGCCCTCACTTGGGCATCCCCTGGCTAGCTCCTGTGGAGCAGACTACAGGGATTTCATTGCTCTCTGGCTCATCGTCCCCCCTTCCCCCAAAGTCATAATGGAAATCCTGAAAGACATAAATCTCTGCAGCTAAATTCAGAGTCTTAAAAGATTAAAATCTTGAGAACCTTAATTCTCATGAGGAAGAAGAAGGGTAGGAAACCAAATTCTGAGGAAGGAGTTAGTTGGTCAAGTGATTTGGCAGCAACATACAGTCTGGCTTTAAAATGTGTTTTGGAGCTGGAGAGCTGATTCAGCGGTGTAGCATTTGCTCTGCTAGCTTCAGGAGGACCAGATTTCCAGTGCTCAGCACCACACTAACAACCCTCCAAGAAAAACAAGAACACCTCTGAGTTCTTCTGGTCTACCATCATGTATCTGTCTAGACCCCATCCTTATAATACGCATTGCCATGCATCAAATCTTCTTTTCCAGTGTTTTTGTTGGGGTTTCCCTGCTACCTTAAATCCCCAGCATTGTTTTTCACAAGTGGCTATCATCTGCATTTTATCCTCATATAATTTCCAATATTACAGGTGCTATTACATGATAATTTTTTGAAAGGTTCATTGATTTCATCTTTGTAAATCTGTGTACAAACTGCATTGTTAAGACAGTAACTTTGTAAGTATTAAATATATCTACAACACAATGAAACTTTTTCAAGAAAGAAAGCTGTATCCTTTTGTTCATGGGCATTAGAAGGACAGTTTTTCCACATCTCCCCTGGTGCGGGAGAATTATCTATATTCTGTCAATCATGTATTTTAATAAAACAGTGATTGGCCAGGCAGGAAGTATAGGCGGGTCAACCAGACAGGAAGTAGAGGCCGGGCGGTGAGAACAGGAGAATGCTGGAAAGGAAGAAGCCCATTCCTCCCACTCCAAAGAAGCAACATGTGATCTGCCCTGCTGTTAAAGGTACTGAGCCACATGGCTAACATAGGTAAAGATAATGGATTAATATAAGTGATAAAAGCTAATAAGAAGCCTGAGCTAATGGGCCAATCAGTTTATAATTAATGCAGACTCTGTGTGATTTTCTTTGGGGCTTGCCAGCTGTGGGGTACCGGGTGAGACAGAAACCCCAACAAGCTTGCCCTCATGTTACATCCCCTTTCCGGGTGACAGATTTGGTCCATCCTATCAAAGACTTTGGTTGTCCATCACTGTGTCCCAGATGACAGCCATAAAGCTGGATGCATACAATTACATACTTACCACATAGCATCTCAACTTTTGACTTAAGAATTACTGCTACAAGCCGAGCGGTGGTGGCGCACGCCTTTAATCCCAGCACTCGGGAGGCAGAGGCAGGCGGATCTCTGTGAGTTCGAGACCAGCCTGGTCTACAAGAGCTAGTTCCAGGACAGGCTCCAAAGCCACAGAGAAACCCTGTCTCAAAAAATCAAAAAAAAAAAAAAAAAAAAAAAAGAATTACTGCTACACATTGGGGTTATTAGTACAACTGAATGCTTATGCTTATAACAAAATATTTGTTATGGTTACACCCACGAGGCAAGAAGCAGGTTCTCTGTGAGTTCCAGGTCAGCCAAAGTTGCATGGTGTCGTCCTGTCAAAAATAAGACAGAACAAGAAATGTAAATAGGGCTAAGGATGTAGCTCAGTTGAAGAACACTTGTCTGACGTACACAAAGCCTAAGGTTCCACCCCCAGCACCTCATAGGTCAAGAGTGCACATGCTTGCAATTCCAGCACTTGGGAGGTAGAGACAGGAAGATAAGAAGTTCATGGTCATTTTTGGCTGTGTTGAATTCAAGGCTAGACTGGGCTACATGAGACTCTGTCTCAGAATAACAAAAACCTGAACAAAACAAACCCCAAAAAGTAAATAAATGAATGCTGGGATATAGTTCCATGGTACGTGCTTGCTCTACGGGCAGTGGGTCCTAGTTTTGATTGCCAGCAGTGGAAATAATAAATAAATTAATACTTTATAATAAGTTTTAAAACTTCTTTTTTCCATCAGCATTCCAATGTTTGGATTTTCATAACTTCACCGTTTGGGATTGTGATCTCCAGCATTGTGCCTTGGGGTTTGTGGAACAGACATGCCATTTTATATTCCGACCCAGGTGTTTGGTTTCCATGACCAAAGATGCAAAGCCTCTCCATAACCCACATGAAGCCCGGAGCCTTCTCACATGTGTGTGGTGAATATTTATTTTTTTAGAAGTTATTGATAATGTTTTTACAGCTGGTCAGATGTCTGTTTTTTAAGGGAAGGACGAGGTTCATGGCTCATGACGAGAACCTGACACTCAGTTGGCTCATTCTTCAAAGGCAGCCGTGTGACCCCATTCAGTTTTACTGATCAAAATGCAACAACTCTGTAAAGTCCAGTTCAGTATGAGACACCAACATCCCATTTCTGGTACGTATAACACTGTACAGAGACATTCAGGAGTGACGCTTGGGAAGTGGGGAGATTCGTGCTGGTTCACTTCCTCTTCCAGAAGGAGGGGAAGTGGATCTATGCTCTTGTACCAATGGCTCAAAGAAGCAATAGCCGGGAAAGTGTTAGTGAAGAGACCTACAGGACAGCAAGTGCTTCACTCATGGGCAGGGCAAGACTGCATCCCTCGTGGGGTCTCTTTCCTTCTCTGGAATTTAGACTCATAGTATGGTGTAGTCAAATGTGTTGGTGTGAATGTTTCCCATAAGCCTCAGACCACTTGATGCCCATTGGTGGTTCTGTTTGGGGAAGCTTTGGAGGCGGGATCTTGCTGGACAAAGTGTGTCACCAGGGGTGGGCTTTGAGATTTCAGAGTCCACAAACCACTTCCAGTTCACTCTTCCTGCTTCCTGTTTGTCACTGGAGAAGGAGCTGTCCTAGCTGCCATGCCTGCTTGCTGCCACTGTTCCCTGCCATGCTGGTAATGGACTGAGATCCCTCTGGAGTCATAAGCCACAAACAAACCCTTCCTACTGTAAGTTGCTTTGGTCATGGTGCTTTAAAACAACAAGAGAAAAGTAACTAAGACACCAAGATAGGCCTCAAACCCACTGCATACTCAGGCATGGCCTTGTGCATCTGATCCTCCTGCCTCCACTCCCCGGTGCTAGGATTAATGGGCACGTACTATCATGCCTGGTCGAACCAAGATTCAAACATGCGTGCACTCTACCAGCTGAGCTGCTTTCCCAGTCCTGCCACATGGCCTTAGTTCATTTTCAGTTGCTCTAACTGAATACAGCAGGCTAGGTGAGTTATAAAGACTGGAGATTTATTCAGCTCGTGGTTTGGAAGGCCAGACAGCTCAAGAGCAGAGTGCTGCCATCTGCTCCACATCTGGAGAGGGTCTTCTTGTGTGTCAGCTGAGCAGAGGGTGTCACATGGCACAACTGGGTACTTCTCTTCCTCTCCTTAGAAAGCTCCCAATGCCGCCATGTTCTCCTCCAATCCCATTCCAATCCCAGTGTCTCTTAAAGGGACACTTCCAAATGTCATTCGCATGCGAATTTTAGGATGAAGTTTCCAGCACATGGGGACACATTCAGGCACAGCACACAGTTGTAGGTATTCCACTAAAAGCTTCCAAAGCAAAGCCAGATCTAGACTATCAAAGCAGGGTCTTTATAACATCTTTCTACTTGCAAGCCCCTGATGGAGGAGTGTCTATGTGTTACTTTCATTATTAATAAAGATACTGCCTTGGCCCTTTAAGAGAACAGAAAATTAGGTAGGCGGAGTAGACAGAACAGAATGCTGGGTAGCAGGAGTGGGGAGATGCTTCAGGCAGTCGCCATGATTCTCCTCTCTGAGATGGACGCAGGTTAAGATCTCTCCTGGTAAGCCACACCTCGTGGTGCTACACAGATTACTAAATATGGGTTAAAGGAAGATGTGAGAATTAACCAATAAGAGGCTACAGATAATGGGCCAGGCAGTGTTTAAAAGAATACAGTTTCCGTGTAATTATTTCGGGTGTAAAGCTAGCCGGTGGCCGGGCGGCGGGACGCAGCCCCGCCGCTTCCTTCAAGAGATTGGCGCCTACAAACCCCCTTGCCTGAAACATCTTACTACAACCTCACACAAGGAGTCTGGATAATAGTTCTACAAATCAAATACCCACTAAAATAAATCATATCTATTTTAAAGTAATTATTTATTGTACATACAGTTTTAATACTTTTTAAAGATGAAAACAGGTTTGCATCTTAATGAGAGAGATGCCGCTATTTTAAAAAAGCTTTATTTATTTATTTATTTATTTATTTATTTATTTATTTATTATGTATATAGTGTTCTGCCTGTGTGAATCCCTGCAGGCCAGAAGAAGGCACTAGATCTCATTATAGATGGTTGTGAGTCACCATGTAGTTTCTGGGAATTGAACTCAAGACCTTCTGGAGGAGCAGCCAGTGCTTTTAACCTCTGAGCCATCTCTCTAAAAATAGAGATGCCTCATTTTTACATAGAGAATGATATCTTGGGCGAATATTTGATGTTGGAGGACATACAGGGCACCTGCATTTTTAGGAACCGGCTGATACTCTGATTCTGTGATTGTCGATGCTGATCACACTGTTTTATACGTATACAAAGCATAAGATGGCAAATGAGAGTTTAGGGTCATTTCAAACAGCGTCGGGAATTGTCCTAAACCCAACCCTAAATTCTTTTAAAATTTTTGCAGATGTAGGGCTGGAGTGATGACTCCGTGGTTAAGAGCACTGGCTGTTCTTGCAGAGGACCCAGGTTCAACTCCCAACAGGCAAATGGCAGCTCATAACTGTTTATAACTCCAGTTCCAGGGGATCTGACACTCTCACACAGACACAAATGCAGGCAAAATGCCAATGCACATGAAATAAAAACACAAACTAAAAAATTTGCATATGTGTAAGTATTTGTCTACATGGAAGCAAGCATACTGTGTGCATGTCTGGTGCCCACAAAGGCCGGAAGAGTGTGTCAGATCTCCCGGAACTGGAGTGATAAGTTGACTGTGAGCTGTCATGCGGGTGCTGGGAACCAAACTGGATCCTCTCTGAGAGCTGCAAGCCTGCAAGCGCTCCTGACCAGGGTCACCTCTGCAACTCCTCCTGACGAGGGTCACCTCTGCAGCTCCTGACCAGGGTCACCTCTGCAACTCCTCCTGACGAGGGTCACCTCTGCAGCTCCTGATCAGGGTCACCTCTGCAACTCCTCCTGACGAGGGTCACCTCTGCAGCTCCTGATCAGGGTCACCTCTGCAACTCCTCCTGACGAGGGTCACCTCTGCAGCTCCTGACCAGGGTCACCTCTGCAACTCCTCCTGACGAGGGTCACCTCTGCAGCTCCTGATCAGGGTCACCTCTGCAACTCCTGCCCAGGGTCACCTCTGCAAATCCTCCTGACCAGGGTCACCTCTGCAACTCCCATTAAGTTTTTTTTTTTTTTTTTTAATCATGAACTCCAGCCAGGATTTCAAACAGCCATCTTTGAAAGTCAAGCCTCCTGATACAACCCAGTCCAAAGGCCCTAATTTGGTCCTTGCTGGAAGCAATGGCGGGAAATGCTGCCTTTGTTTCTCGTCACTAAACCATAGTGCTTCCTTAGAAGTGGATAGCTTTTTGTGTATAGCAAAAGCACTGTAGTTTACAGTGTATAATAGAATCACATCTGCGCCAGGTGTTTCAGGCAGCATCTGTTGGCACAGCATGGTGTGAAGGTATAAGCAATGCAAAGCGAGCATGGCTGTAGAGAAATCATGTGATGTGTGTGTGAGCACAGCCAGAGCACCTGGGATCATTACATGCTTGGTTTTGAATTAATATTTGTTTGTGGGCGCTCAGAGACTTCCTGCTCATTTTTTTCCCAACTCTTACAGGATTGCAAGGCTCAAGATAGAAGACATGGGGTTGTGGTGGAATATTATTTTAACTAGGCAAAGGTGCATTACATTTGTTTCTGCTGTCTTTGTTATTGATGTAAAGATGTGGTACTTTTGTTTATGTTGCAATTGTTTAATTATGTAAAGATGTGTTGCATTTGTTTCACCTTGCCTGCCTAAGGCACCTGACTGGTCTTATAAAGATTTGAATGGCCAAGAGGCAGGCAGGAGAAAGGATAGGCAGGCAGAGAATAAGTAGGAGGGGAAATCTAGGCTCAAAAAGAACATGAGAAGAAAAGAGGGGAGAACGAAGAGAAAGAGGGGGACAAACCCAGGTGCAGAAGTCAGGCAGCTGTCAGCCTGTCAGGCACAGAGACAGCAGGAAAGTAAGATGAGCAGAAAGACAAGAGAGAAAAGGTTAAAAGCCCCGAGGCAAAACACATTTGAAGTGAAACAGATTAACATAAAAGCTAAGCTAAGACTGAGCTTTCGAAACCAGTAAATCTCCATGTCATGATTTGGGAGCTGGTTGGTGGCCCAGGAGAAAAAGCCTGGTACAGGGGTCACAACTGAACACCAGGCATTGGTTTTGTTATTCTTCTGCAGGCGAGAGGTCCAAGACCAAGGTGTTCTTGTGTTTCTGGTGAGGACTGAATTGTATTGCAGGCAGCCTCCACTGGCTATGTGCTCACGTGACCTTGCTATCAGCCTTCAGGGAAAACGTGAATCTTCATCTCTGCTAAGGATGCCAGTTCTCAGACTACCCTGCCCTTAGTGTTCTCACCAGCCTTATGGACCCCTGCCCCTCCCCCCCCCCCCCCCCCCCCCCCCCCCCCCGCCAACCTCCCGCCCCCGCTGAAAGTTCCACCTCCAAATCAGTCACTGGAACTTTAGTATAGGAAGTTGAGGGCTTGAGTGAGCGTACATTTAATATTTAACACTTCTCTTGCCCCCAAATACTTCCGATCAACTTTCTCGTGTTAGGTAGACTTCTGCTGACTGGTTTTATGTCACCTTGACACAAGCTAGTGTCATCAGACAGAAAGGAGTCTCGATGGGAGAATGCCTCCATAAGACCAGGCTGTGGATAAGCCTAAAGGGCATTTCCTTAGTGATTGATGGCAGAAGGAGGGTCCAGCCCACTGTGGGTGGTGTCATTCCTAGGCTTACAGTCCCAGGTTCTATAAGTAGTTCAGCAAGCCATGAGGAGCAAGCCATGTAAGCAGCATCCCTCCATGGCCTCTGCATTAGCTCCCGCCCACCACCAGGTCCCTGCCCTATTTGAGTTCCTGTTCTGACTTCCTTCAATAATGGACTATGACATGAAAATATAAGCCAAATAAACCCTTTCCTCCCCAAGTTGCTTTTGATCATGGTGCACAGCAATAGAACCCCTGACTAAGACAAGCTTGGTGTTAGGAAAATGATGGAAGAAATGTTGCAAACCCCAAAAAGGAACTCGCTCTAGAGCCTGATCTCTAGCTACTCCAGAGGCAGAATGTTCTGGAGACACTGCAACTTGCACTCTCCCGTGGCCTTGCCCGTGGCTGTACCTTGAGCACACATCTCTACAAACATCCTAAGTGAATGGCAGCAATCATTTTCTTGATGTCACAGGGCTGCACATCAGGTCTGGAAAGGTCCCAATGAAATGAATTTCCAAAGCAAAAAATTGGTATAAACTTTAGAAATTGGGCCAAACTTAGAGTGAGTTCTGCTGGGCTTTCAAGTTTTTTTTTTTTGTTTGTTTTTGGTTTTTGGTTTTTGTTTTGAGACAGGGTTTTGCTGTAGCTTTGGTGCCTGTACTGGACCTAGCTCTTGTAGACCATGATGGCCTCAAACTCACAGAGATCCACCTGCCTCTGCCTCCCGAATGCTGGGATTAAAGGTGTGTGCCTCCCACCTCCCAGCTGTCTCAGGTTTATCTGGGCCAACCTCCCTGACTCACGACCCCATTCCCTCCCTTACACCCACAGGCCTGAACCAAGAGGCATCCTGACACGGACGCTGTGTCAAAGGCTTTGTGAGAAAACAGGTGGGGGTGTGGGAGGAGGACATGGCGGGGTGGGAGTATGGGTTCTGCTGAGGATAAACCAGAGAAGGCTGAGGCTCGGAAACACAGACCGAAGACTTTCAAGCTTCTTACTAGCGGCACTAAGCTTTTACATTGCTGCCCAGAATATCCTTCCATTTAAGACTTGAGATTGTTTGGGTTAACAAAAGACCTAGGAGTGCCATTACAGGTAACTCACCACTAGGGGGCGCTCAGGTTTCTCTGTCCTCAGAAGAGGAGCCAGGAAGACTGGATTATGAGGAATGACAGTAAAGTGGAGGAGGGTTTATGGTATTGGGTAGGGAGGACTTTAGAAGCTATTGTGCTTGTTTTGGCAAGTGAGGGGCACTTACGACCCAGTTATTATAGTGTGTGTTATTAACCTAGACATCTCTGTAAACCTACCGGGTAAAGAGTTCTGGGGTGTGCTGTTCTAAAGAAAGGCTCACGTTAAGATAACTTTCTTGTGTGAGTGTGTTTTGCATCACAAGGGAGTGCATATTACACCCGAGTGTGTGTGCACACACGGAGAGGCGTCCTTTCTGACTTAAATACATTAACACACGGTTTGAATATTCCTTCCAGTTTTTAAAAAGTCGCTGTGTCTAAACCATATCACTTTTTCCCCTAGAAGATTCAGCGGCAGAGAAACTGTTGCCTAATTTCAGAAAGTCTTTGCATTTCACTTTAAATTTCAGTGGCATAGCAGTTGAGCCTTCCAAAGGCCAGCAGAACGAGTCACCAACCTGGAGGCATCAAGCAGAGTTGACACTAGGTCCCAGGTCGAAGCCATCCCCATCCTCTTCTGAACTCTGTCCAAATTCATAGCTGTGGCCTGCGCCATTAATTGGTGACCTCCACTGATCCTAGAGTCTGCCTTTCCCTAAGGTCTTACAGCCTCTGTAACCCCCTTTGTTTTTCTTTCTTTGTGTTCAAAATATTTATTATTTTAAAAGTGTGTGTGTGCCGGGCGGTGGTGGCGCACGCCTTTAATCCCAGCACTCGGGAGGCAGAGGCAGGCGGATCTCTGAGTTTGAGGCCAGCCTGGTCTACAAGAGCTAGTTCTAGGACAGGCTCTAGAAACTACAGGGAAACCCTGTCTCGAAAAACCAAAAAAAAAGAGTGTGTGTGTGTGTGTGTGTGTGTGTGTGTGTACATGTGAATGCAAGTGCCTAGGTCAGAGGAGGGCATCAGATCCCCGGAGCTGGAGCTACAGGAGGCTGTGGCTTCCGCTGTGGGTGCTGGGAACTAAGCTCACGTCCTCTGCAGAAGTGTTTGTGCTCTTGGCAGCTAAGCCATGTTTCTGACCTGTGCCAACAGGTTTCTTCACTTACATGTTTAGTAAACAAGTCCTAGTGCCTCCATATTTTTTAATATCAGGGATTATGGTATAGGAGATCAGAGGTGCAATGCAAAATTCCTCTGACTTGATTTCCTGCTCTCACCTCATCTCTAGGAAGTGATAGTCATAAAAAGAGGCTAGTCCATGGTAAAACATTCCTCAGGCTAGAGCAAAGCCAAGGGCAACAGAACATTTCTCGAGCTAGGTGAAAGCCAAGGACTCGACCTAGGCCAAGGACACTAAGACAAGAGACAGAAAGTTTGCTTTGTTGTAACTTCCTGTATGTGGTAGATGAGGTGACATGACCAGAGAAGTCAAGGGCCCTCATACAGCTCAGGGATTTGAAATCAGATATTCAAAGTTAAAATCTAGCTTGTTTTCTAGCCTTGGCTATAAAACTATGAGCTAGCTTACCCAAACTACTTGAAATGAGGGGTTCTTATGGTGACAGTGGCTCTCTGGCTGGTGATAACAATGATCACAGCTGACTAATGGACACCGGAGCCTTATTGTCTTCCCCTCTTGAGAACGCTCACATAGCACCGTTACCATTCCACGACAAATCTCCACCTTCAGGGATGCCAGGAACCAAACCAAACCAAACACACAACCTTGTAGTCAGTGAAACATCCTACATTTGGTAAAGTCCAGAATTAAAACTAGGTTTGCTTTTTAAACCGAAAAACACCGGCATATGGACTGTCTGCAGATTCCTTCAAAACCTGAAGCAATAGCGAAGGAGTGACATTGAACTTCATGTGACATGGTGCAACGATTCAACTGGAAAAAATACTACCACGCTAAGACAGGAAGCTGTCTCACCTTCCCTGCCTAGGAAAACAAGCAGCTCTGATTATCTCCAATTACTCCGTCCTTGAAGGGGAACCTCCAGATGGCTGCTGTAAAGCACGGGAAGTCAACCCGGACTGCTACTGTTTGTCAGGGGCCATTTCATCGCTTCTGTGACCAGCCCACGACTTATCGCTGGAATCGAGTTCATGGGTGTTTCTGGTTCAATGACTCCTTCTGGTAATTAAAGTAGAAAGAATGAATGGCATTTTATTGGGAGCTGCTGACATCTGGCTGTAATGCCATAAAAAGGGGACTGTTCATGAGAAAAAGTGTAGTTGCCACTGAACTTGCGTGTTACAGGTCTTGGCACATTGAATTTGAGTGAATAGCGCTGCAGTGTTAGGGATGACGCACAATTAATCCCCTTCTCATCAGTGCCTTGGAAAGAATCAACTATCAAAGTAGACTTCAGCAACTAGTCAATACTCCCTAAAGAAATATTTTGCATCTCCCCGAAAGTTTGAGCATTTCTCTACTAACATCGATATGAACAAATATGTGGCTGTAAGCAAGAATCAGATGTGTTTCCTGAGCCTATGGGGGAGATGGATAGTCTGCCCTTCGGTTAACTGAGTGTGTGGGGCCTTGTGTAATGAGGTTATGGAGATGGGCACAGGAGAAGAGACCAGGACACTGGCCCAGGGAAAACTCACTCTAGATGGCAGCAGTGAACGAGGGTTTGGAGAAGCCTCAGGTGTGGAGGCTCGGGTGGGGGTGGAGACAAGGAACACTAGACCTTAGATCCGATTGCAGACTGTGCAGTAGGTGCTGAATGATGCAGCATGAGTCACTGCAGTCCGTGGTAGTGCAGAGCCAGAACCAGAAGACTTTGTTTAGTTCCGCCTGTCCTGGCTGTGTAACTGGGGGCTAATTCTTCCGTGCCCTGCACCTTCGCTGAGCTTTCTCATCAGACAAATGGGACAGGACATGAGGTGTCTGAGTATCCTCAGACCTCGTATGACTCAGAACCTGTGGTGCTCTGACACCCCACTGTCGTCTTTGCAGTAAAAGAACTCAAATACACTGGGGCTGTGGCAGAGAGGGTGGCATGCACGCATGCATGGCACGCTTGCCCCAGAGACGGCATGCCATTGTCTTCCTCACACAGGTACTAGCAGACTCACCTTTACAGACAAGCTCAGTTCTGTGCCAACAGAAGCAAGGCATTTTATGTGGTTGTTCATATAACCGGCTCCCCATCACTCCCTCTTACGTGGACCCATGTAATTCAGCAGCTCTGTCCACAGATGCCACAGCTTTTCAGCACTGGATTCCAGCCAAGTGAGCTTTGGCAATGCCATCATGGTGATTCACATACGCCATCTTCTTCAGCCTTCAAGATAACTGTGGGCAACAGGCAAAAGTTGAGGCCTACAGGGGCTTGTGGCCAAGGCCATGTGGCTGACAAACACCAGACACAGGGTTTGAACCCCGGCACTGATCTCTGGGATCTTGCAGGTTATCATGCTTTAAAAAGGGTTAATAATCTGTGCATAAAACTTCTGCTCTTCCCACTAGACTAGAAGCAGGGCTTGGAATTTATTTTCCCCAAATGTGGGAGCGCCATAATTAACCTTTATTGTCTTGCTAGGATTTATGGTATAGTAACTTCATTACAGTGATAAATCAAACTCCACCAAAGCACTGACAGTTACACATTTTTGAGAGGTATGGGGGTGGGCAAGAAGAGGAGAGGAGTGGAAAGGAGAGGACAGGAGAGGGGAGGGGAGGAGAGGAGAGGGGAGGAGAGGAGAGGAGAGGGGAGGGGAGGAGAGGAGAGGAGAGGGGAGGGGAGGGGAGGAGAAGAGAGGAGATGAGAGGAGAGGGGAAGGGAGGAAAAGAGAGGAGAGGAGAGGGGAGGGGAAGGGAGAGGAAAGGAGGGGAAGAGAAGGGAGAAAAAGAGAGGAGAGGAGAGTCAAACATCACTAGGTCAAAAGAGGCAGATGTAGCAGGCTTTTTTTGAACCACCAACCAGCTCCCAAATCAACACATAGAGACTTTTTATCAGTTATGAATGCTTGGTCTTAACTCATGTTTGTCTCACTAGCTCTTTAACTTAATTCAAGCTGTTTCTCTTCATGTATGTTTTGCCTCAGGGCTTTTTACCTTTCTTTTATTCTGTATGTCCTACTCCCTGTCTGTCTGTCTGGCAGCTGCCTGGCTGACTAACCCAGGTGTCTCCCTCTCTTTCTCCCTTGTTCTTTCTCTCTCCACTCAAGAGCCTAGATTCTTCCTCCTACTTATTCTTTCTGCTGAACAGCCCTACCTATCCCTTTCCTGCCTAGCTAGTGGTCATTCAACTTTTTATTAGACCAATCAGGTGCCTTAGGTAGGCAAGGCAACACATCTTTACATTGTTAAACAAATGCAGCATAAGCAAATGGAACACATCTTTATATTGTTAAAGTAATATTTCACAACATTTCCATCTTTTTATCTAAATAAAATGAAAGGTTTTAACTTTAACAGTAAGAACAATTATCAAGTAAGAATTATATTTATAATATCTACTTCATTTATATTTGGCAAATTTAGAGAAAATACTTGGTTTTAACCTTTCATTCTAGATGCCCTACTTTGTATCTGTCTGTCTGGCAGCTGCCTGGCTGGCATCTCCCTTTCTTTCTCCCTTGTTCTCCCTCCCTCCTTTCCTCCCTCCCTCCCTCCTTCCCCCCCCCCTCTCTGCAAACCTAGATTCCTCCTCCTACTATTTTCTCTGTCCAACAGCCCCACATATCCCTTTCCTGCTTAGCTATCGACTGTTTAGCTTTTTATTACACCAATCAGGTACTTCAGGTGGGCAAGGCAACACATCTTTGCATCATTAAACAAATACTGGATAAACTAATGTAGTACATCTTTATGTAGTTAAAGTAATATTCCCCAATAGGCAGATGCCTTTGCCATTAGGCTATCGGATGATCTGACAGAAGTAGAAAAAAAGTACATAACCTGAGTGGATTCTTTATAGTGGATTACAGGGATAAAAAAATAAAAATAAAAATAAAAGATAAAGACATTGATGGGGATGTTAACCATAGGGTAAAAATTAAACTCTTGAAAGAATAGGACCAGGGATAGGGATGTGATTCTGTTGGTAGAGTGCTTGTCTAATGTGTAGGAAGCCTGAGTTTGACTCCAAGTACTACATAAACCCACTGTGATGCATGTCTGTGATCCCAGCACCCAGGAGGTGGAGGCAGGAAGATCAGAAGTTCAAAGTCATCCCTGGCCATATGGTAAGTTTGAGACCAGGCTGAGACCCTCTCTCCCTCCTCCCCCTCCGTGTGTGTGTGTGTGTGTGTGTGTGTGTGTGTGTGTGTGTGTGTTTATCTACCTGTCTGGCTGCCTATGTGCAGACCTCTATAATTGGAGTCCCAAGTCTCCAGGAACTCTGTGAGCTTTCTGTGGCTAGCTGAAGGATGCTCAGACTGTACTTCTAAGGCAGTGGTTCTCAGCCTTCCTCATGCTGTGACTTTAATACAGGTCCTCACATTGTGCTGACCCCAACCAAAAACTGCTACTTCATAACTGCAATTTTGCTACTGTTATGAATCATAATGAAAATAGCTCTGTTTCACAGTGGTCTCAAGCACCTCCTGTGAAAGGGTCATCCAGCCCTGAAAGGGTCTTGACCCACAGGTTGAGAACTTCTGTTCTAAGGCTCCCACTTTCGACTGTGGAGAACTGGCTTACCTGACAGACATCTTTAAAGGCTCTCTGTGTGTAATTGGGCTTGTACCACAAGCTGGCATCCATTTTGAGTACAGAAGAAACAAGGCTTGGGAACGGGTTAGCTGATGATCTGTTGCTTAGGGCAGCTGACTGACCTGGAAGGCAGCTCAGCAGTCCTCCGAGAGTCTTCTCTCTCTCCATCCCGCCTCTTTATTTCAGCCTCAGGGAAGACTCAGGTGTTTACACAATGTCTGCTGGGGCTGAAGCAGGCATGGGATATGGGTTTGTTACATTTTGTTCAGACTCTAATGTGTCTCAGAGGTTTTCAAATTCAAAATTGGAGCCAAATTGGCCATTCGCCATGGACTTTAGTTTCTTCAGAGAGAAGGAAGACTTTGCTGCACAGCCAAAAGTTTTTATTATTGAGGAATTTCCATCTCAGTCTATCTCTGCTCCTCAGGGAAGAAACTAGCAGAGGCTAATCTCATGACTGCAAGAGTTGGTTATTTTCCTGATACCATTTTGGGATCACACGTCCTAGACCCAGTGACTCCTGGCAAGTCCACAGGGGCTCTGTCCAGAGTGGGATAATTTGGCTTGTAGCTGTACCGACTGAAGGTTTCTGCTGTGTGCTTCCCCCACACAGCCTCCCCAAGAACTGCTCCTTGAAGGAGGTTGGTACAAAAGGCACCCTAGTCATAAAAGCACCTGAGTTCCAGGAGGGACTTGGCTGGTGCTGAGTGCTGCTTGAGATGAGTCTTGGCAATACTCTGAAGCCTTTAGCTTGGGAGGAAGTTACTCAGCGATTTCTGCTGATTTATTCTCCTTTAGAAGCCCAAGAGAGGTGTGAGGACAACTGGTCAATCAAGGAGGTGTCAGCTGCCACTGCCCAGAAGACATCTTAACTTATAAGGTTGCTTTGGAAACTTGGCAGTAGCTCTCAATCATTTGTCATGCATTGTTCTGGAGTCTAGACTATTCCCTTTGACAAATTCTATAGGTATTAGTTTAGTGGGGAAGAATGAGAACCACTAGTGTTATTTTTCTAGGATTTTTCAGCCCTATCAAGCTCTTCTGAGCACACATTTTCTTAGCGTTTCCATCACAGCTATGTGAAGTATTTATTAATAGTTCTTATTTGTTTTCCAGACAAGAAAGATTAGAAAAGCCAAAGGGCTTACCTAAAGCCAAACAGGCGGTAAGCAAGAAGCCTAGCGCTTGACTTGCAGATGTCTGACTTCGAGGCCTACAGATGTTGACTTTGGAGAGAGCTGCCATTGCTAGTCCAGGGTAAGGTCGCAAATGTGAGTTTTCTTTTCAGTCCTTCCCCTCCCCCCGCCATGGTATCTCCCCAGGGAACAATACCTCCACCTCTCGGCTTTCTCTGAAAGTGACATCTCCTGGTTAGAGATCATGTGGAAGGAAAACTGCTATTGCCTGAGGAGGCTGAAGTAAAATTTAAAAGAATAAAGATATTTTAGATACTTTTTTTAAAGAAATGGGAAAACATTCTGGTGATTAAGACTCTTTGAAGCATGCAGAGGATATTAAAGTCGACATTTCTGGGCACCAGGCACATGCTTAACAAAGGAAGAAAGTTATTCCCTCCCCCTTCTCTAATAGAAACACTAACAAAGCTTTGGCTGGCCTGGGACGCATGTCCATGGTGGAATGGCTTCTTTAGCAGGTCTGAAGTCCTGGGTTTGAATCCTAGCTCTGCACATCGTATGTCCACACACATGTGCATGCTTGGATTATTCATTTGAGAGTTTTTACAACTCCATTGAAAGGCAAGCCAACGAGATTATTCATTCACAGGCAATGAAAGGAAACATGTCGGGCATGCAGTTGGTCCTCAGAAACTAGGAGTACATGTATTTCATTTGTGAGCTAAACACTTGAGTTTTCTTAGGTTGGGATAAAAGAGACTTAGAGAGCAGACATTTACCTGACTCCCAGGGAGCCACAAACTGTAGAAACTTTCAAAACCAACAAGCCATCACATGTGAACACAAGGGCAGCTGTGCACACGATGCGGGTGAGGCCTGGAAATTGAGGCAGGAAGACAGAGGGCTTTGGCCAGCTTCAGTTCCATAGGAGACCTTATCTTACATCTCCACGAAAGAAGCCTACCAAGAGACCAGCATCAGGGGTGATACTTGCTGGACAAATAGAGTTTTCATAACCCAGATAGGATGAAGCAGGAGGCCATGACTTTTCACCTGACTGCTCAGAACAGTTGCATTTGAAAACCTGTGGGTTATTTCTGCAATTTTTCATGTGTTATTGCTCAGATCACTGAAACCATGAAAATTAAAACTGTGAAAAAGGTGGGCTACTGTAGGTTCAGTCCACAGATTGCTCAACAAAGCATACTGTGCCTTTGTACCGTGACACATGTACCTTCTTGTTTATTATATGGAGTACGGGTGTCCCAGAAGGTGTCTTTCATGGAGAGGTCAGAACATGAGTGCTAGGTCTGATCTGTAGTCAAACCAACATGTTCTCTAGGGTGACCATGCTGTGCTGTATGCAAGCCATGGGATATAGCTTTTAGTTGACCAGCACTGTGTGAATGTGACGATCCAGTGTTTCATACAGTGGCAGAATAGTTTTTGTGGGGTTAATTTTTTATTCTATGGGTTCACTCTGTTTCCTCTAGGAACTTCAACATCTCTTACTATCCAGATCAAATGTCAACAGAAGATTCAGTTATGAACAAAGGAGAATGACCTGACTTGTCCTTAGATGTCCCCTGGAGGAAGGAGCATGGCCCTCGCTAAGGATCTCTGATGAAGTATGTCATTTTCAATCCTACAACCGCTGACAGCCACAAAGTATTCTCTTGGGTTGTGGCTTGAAAGGAGTTGATCTGTGACATTGCTTGAAGGTATACTAGTGTCTTGGGAGACCCAGGAAGACATGAAGCTGACTACTTCTTGGATATGTAATTATCACAGTGGCATGGTTAAGTAAAAATGTTTTTGGCAGGGACTGTTTTATTTTCTTGAGACAGGATGTTAGGAACATAATTGAAACCATTTTGTGTAACTTAAGAAAACATGTACGTGACTTGGAATAATGGGATGCCTAAGCCCTAGGCAGCTCTGACAGGAGCTAGGCCTCAGAAGCAAGTGCCAGGCTAATCATCAGGCTGTTCAGTTAGGGAGCCTAGCTCAGGACAGGCCTGGATATGCTAATGAACTAACCCCCCAAGGCAGTGTTTGTTGTGCTAGCGAACCAATCCCAAGTGTGAGCCATGATGGACAAAGCTACCACCCAATGAGGTGATACAAACACTGAAGCTTTGGAAATGGCCTCTAGGCTCTAACTGCTGTGCTCCCAAGACATGGCATCTCTTGCCTCTGTTGATTTCCATCTGCGAGAAGATGCGTGCACCATCACACCCAGCTTTAAGCACACCTTTAAGAGCACTGGCATTTTCATCATCCTGCATTGGGATGTAAAGAATATACTCCTGGGTTTTCTTTTACGTTCTTCTAGGCTTTTCAGTAGCAAGAAATAGGCATACACTCAGTTACTTCAGATGACCAGAGACTAATGGTGACTGGCTCTTGGGAATCAATAGGATGAAACTTGCAAACTCAGGCTCAGACCTTGTAGGAAGAGATGCTCATCAGGCTTGTGGGGAGAGGAGAAGAAAGGCTGAGCTACAGGGAAGTTCCCGGCACTGTCCATCCAAACGGAGGTGTATCCCAGTTATCCTGACAGTCACTCTTCCTAATACACACGTCTTAGGACAGCTACTCACCTCAGTCCCATCTGCTCTTGTTTGCTCTTGACTTTCCTTTCTGCCTGGTCCTTCTCTACCGATTCTTCCCCCTCTACCTCCTCCTTGCTTCTCTCTGTATGTGCGTGGTACTGCATAAATGCATGTGCCGGGCTGAGGGCATATGCATGCGTCTGTGTGCATTGTTGCATGCACTATCTATGGAGACCAGACTTTGACATCAGGTTTCCTCCTCTGTCTCTCACCACCTTGGTTGTGAGACAGGGTCTCTCTCTTTGGATGTGGGGCTCACTGTTTCAGCAAGACTGGCTGGCCATCAAGGCCTCAGGATCTGTCCTTTCTGCTCGCCGGAGTGGTGTGGCAGACACGCCACAGCAACCTGGTTTGCCTTTTCTATAGCTTCTCCCCTTCCAATAGCTTCTGACTCCTCTAGCCTATATCCATCCGCTCATGACCTCGGCTTCACATCCTTTGCTTACTAACCACGTGTTTGATGGTTAATGATGAACGTCAATCAACCCGAAAGGCAGGAGCACCGGGGAGATGGGACTCTGCGCATGCGCGGAGCAGAGCATCGTAATTATGTTCGTTCAAGAGGGGAGACTCCACCAGGTTTGGCGGCTCCCTTCCTTATCCGAGTCCTGTTCTGTGTGAGTGGAGAGAGGGACAGGCAGCACTGTACACTTGTTGTCCTGCTTGTAGACAGCAGATCCCTCCAGCTCCAGCTGCTGTGACTCACTTCCCTGCCTTGGTGGACTGTGACCTGGAACTGGGAGCCAGGACAGGCCCTCTTCCCTCAAGCTGCTTTAGTTAGTGTGTTTTCTACAGCAGCAGAAGGGTCGAAGACACCACACGCAAGTTCAACTCTTAGGAAATAATCACATTGGGTCAGACTGTCACCACAGTTTCTAAATAGTAGATATCTCAAGCCAAAGCTTGATCTGTCCCTCTGATTAAGCTGTGATGTACAAAAATATTGAATTTTATTATTTAGACACACTGTAAACATATCTCTGTGTGAATGTGTTTGTGTGCACGTGTACACACGTGTATATGTGTGCAAGTGCCTGTGGAGGCCACAAGAGGGTGTTGGATCCTCTGAACTTGTAGGTACACGTGGTTGCGAGCCACCTGATGTGTGTGGGTGCTGGGTACAGAACTTTTGTCTTCTGCATGAGAAGCAAGCACTTACTTAACAGCTGAGCTATCTGAGAAAAAAATGACCATGTTTCTTCTTTAAAGTCAACATGCATAATTTGTTTGTGACCTTTGAGCAGTGGATGTAAGTGGCCGTGACTTCATCACCACAGAACAGGATTGCACTCCGCAGAGCAGCAAATGAGGTCTCAGTGAGACCACTGCTGGGAAGGTTCATGTGAGCTAATGCTGAGTGTGATGCTTGGTGTGTGTGTGTGTGTGTGATAGTGTGTCTCTGTGTGTGAGTGTATACAAGTGTTTGTGTGTGAGTGTGTGTGTGATAAAAGCTTACATTATTCACCATTGTGTTCAGAGTTCCTTAAATTCCCCTCTCCCCAAAGTTAGTCTATCCCCTGACTTTGCCTCCCCTCCATTGGTAATTTACTGCAAATAGCATGTGTGTTTCTGGAGAGGCAACCCATGTAAGTGCTAGAACTTTCTGGGTGCTGTATTCTTTAACACTGGAAAGTTTCAGGAAGTTATCCCAAGAGTGATACAAACCTAGGTAATTCCTATATGATAGTTTCACCCAGAGGTCACCGTCTGTGGCCATTTGAATATGGATCCCAGGACTTGCTGCAAGAAGATCAGAGTCAGGGCTTGGGACCAGTCCATTACAAGAATCTGAGTGCTATGACTCGGTCCCACTTACGAGAAAAGTCAGACATGGCGGTATAAGCCTGTGATACTAGCATGGAGGCAGAGACAGGCAGATCCTTGGAGTTTGCTGGAAAGCAAACCTAGCTTATGAGTTCTAGGTTAATGAGAGGCCCTGTCTCAAAACAAAAAGGTAGACGATATCTGAAGAATGACACTCAACGTTGGTCTCTGACTTTTTTCACACACATATACACAAATGCACACGGGTAACCACACACACATGCACACGCACGTGCAGACACACACGTGAAAGTGGTGCCTGGCTTGAAGATGGAGGGAAATGAACTCTCAGCACAGAGGGATGCCACCAAGTACTGATAGATGAGCCTCTAAAGAGAAGGCTAGAAAGAGTCACTGCCAAAGGCTCTTTAGTCCCACTGTGCTGGAAAATCCGGTATCTCTTTTGTGACTTATGGGTTTCTGGTATAAGCAGCTCAGAGATTTTACTACCTAGAGAGGGAGCAATATTCAGCCTGTTACACTACTCCATGAGGAGATTTACTGTGGATGAGGGAAACAAAAGGGAAAAAAGCTTGGCTTTCTTCACACCAGGGCTGTTCCTATGTCCCTAAGGTATAAGAGAGTCTCATAAAATTGCACCCTTAAGCCAGGCATGGTGGCACACACCTGTTGGCAGAGACTGCTCATTCATTTCCCAGCCACCCAGACCTGAAATAATCACACTGAAACTAAATTAATTGCAACACGGCTTGGCCAATGACTTTAGCGTATTTCTAGCTAGCTCTTACATCTTAAATTAAGCCATTTCTGTTAATCTGTGTATTGCCACGTGGTTGTGGCCTACTGGTAAGATTCCGTCTAGCGTCCAGCATCTCCTGTGGTGGCTACATGGCTTCTCATTGACTCCGCCTACTCTTTCCTCCTCTTTCTGCTTGAAATTCCTGCCTTACCTTATTCTGTGCTGCAATAGGCCCAAAGTAACTTCTTTATTAACCAATGATATTATAGCATACAAAGGGGACTCCCACGTCACATACCTTTAATCTCTGCACTTGGGAGGCAGGCAGGGAGTTCAGCCTTATCTGCTGCTGGTACCAAGTCAGACAAGGCTACACAGTGAGACCCCACTGTAAACAAACAACAGCATTAGGGAAATTTCAAGGATAGTAAGGTACTCACCACTAGCAACAGCAGGAAACTATGAAGGTGGAAGGAGGAGGAAGTTAGCAGACATCAGAAACAGAAAAGGGACCCATGGAGAGGCCCTAGCACATCTGTCTCTCCTTGCCTGACCTCTGACACTCATCTCTCTCAGTGTTCAGTACTTGGCTGCATCGTACTGAGACTCAGCAGGGAAAGTTCAGAAGGAAAGTGTGTGTGTGTGTGTGTGTGTCTGTGTGTGTGTGTGAGAGAGAGAGAGTGTAAGAGAGAGAGAGAGAGAGAGAGAGAGAGAGAGAGAGAGAGAGAGAGAGAGAGAGAGAGAGAGAGAGAGAGAGAGAGAGAACTGGGTTACACACAGCTTTTTACCAGGAGGTAATACTTCATAGCACCACATCCCTGACAACTCTGGACAGACCATCGTTGCATATCCAGAGATACAGAATAAAGTCCTAATGATTCTCATGATTCAGCATGGGTTTCAAACCTTATCTAAAATAATAACAAACGCTAAGTTTTATTATAATCCAGCCTACACTATAGTCTGCTGCTAAGCAGTTGACGTGTATATGCAGTATATGAATATTAAAATTAATCACCAAAAAGTATTTACTTAAGATTTTGCCCAAGATGTTAGGATTGAAGAAAAAGCCACGAATAGGAAGTCCTTCAAAAACTAGCAGGATTTGTACAGCTAAGAGGACCATGGGTGATTTAAACTCTCTATTAACAACTTTCACAATTAGTTCACAACCAGAACTATTAAATGGTATTTAAGACATTAGACAATTGGGCGTCACATATCAGAAAAGGCATCCCACCGTCTGGTTAAAGGATCCATTTGAACTTATGATTGACCTTGTTCAGTGATAATTGCTCAGTCTTTGAATAAAAACAGTAGTCTCCCCACTTTCCCTTTCCCTATTATCCACAATAGCCAATGACCTCCCTTCCAGCTAACAACATCCTCACGTGGTGTCATATTAATTAGCTCTCAAAGCCCTTTGCAAGCTACCCAAGTTTTAGCTCCAACTCTGTCTTAGGGTACTCATTGCTGTGATGAACACCATGACCAAAGAACTTGGGGAGGAAAGAGTTTATTTGGCTTACATTTTCGCTTCTCTGTTGAAGGAAGTCAGGATAGGAACTCACACACGGCAGGATCCTGGAGGCAGCAGCTGATGCAGAGGCCATGGATGGGTCCTGCTTACTGGCTTGCTCCACATGGCTTGCTTAGCCTGCTTCCTCATAGAACCCAGTACCACCAGCCCAGGATGGTAGTATCCACAATGGACTGGACCTTCTCCCATCCACCACTGATTAAGAAAATGCCCTACAGGTTCTCTACAGCCTGATCTTATGGAGGCCTTTTCTCTGTCAAGGGTCCTTCCTCTCAGATAGCTTGGGCCAAGCTGACATGAAACTCGTCATGAACACAGTCCACTACTTCCCACTCCACACCTCCATCTCTCTTGTCTGCCACTGGCAGCCATCACTTTAATATTGCACCATCTGCTTATCACCCCATGTTTTGCTGTTCTCGTCCTTGACTACTGTATGCACCTTCCTTGTTGTTTCTGACTGGTGAAGAGGCTACAAATCCTCTGGAACGCGGCTCAGCTGCGACGCCATAAAACCTGGGAAGAAGGTCTTCATTAAAGGATTGTCTGGGTCAGGTTGGCCTGTGGGCGTGTCTGTGGGGACTAAGTGAACTGCGATGTAGACCCCGCCACACTGCGGGTAGCACCATTCCCCAGGCAAGGGGATCTTGAACTGTGTGAGAGAGGGCAAGTGAAGCCGAGCACACACCAGCATGCAGTCTTGTCTGAATTTATTTCTCTCTGCTCTGGGCGTGGCTTTAATATGACAAGTTCCCCACCCTGATAATGACTAGGAAGTGTCAGCCAAATAAACCCTTTCTCTTCTAAGTTGCTTTTGTCAGGGTGCTTTATCACGGCAACGGAAACCTTGAACTTCAGCCGCTCTGCAGCAGACAGACCGTTCTTGGGCTGTGGTCCCGCCCAACCTTCCTCAGATCAGTGCTAGGTCAGTGTTCTTCTTTCCCAGGCCCCTCGGGTTTGGGGTGTAGGCCATGGGCAGCAGTTAACCCAGCAATGCCCAACGGATCCTCACACATTGGTTTACCACGTTTGGCAATACTCCAAGTTGTTACTCTGGTACTAGTACTTAGATGCTTGGTACTTAATACTTAACACTTGGGTGCTGACTATCATACAAACAATGCAGGCTCAGTCTTGTGTTCCTGTGGACCCCAGAGTAGGACCCTACCTAGTAGGCTGGGTATAACTCCTTTGCAGACTGATATTTCCATTTTTTCCATTTCCTTATTAGGTGATGATCTTGAAGACAGTACAACTGCTTTAGTTTTTTCCATGTTGACTAATGCAATGAGTGCCCAATATAAATTATTGAACTGAATTAATGTAAATAAAATGAGTCGAATAATTTCAATATTTCACCTTCGAGAAAACAAAGCCCTTAAATTTGTTGTTTGTTTGTTTTGAGACAGGGTCCCATTATACAGCCCATGCTGGCTTTGAATTTTCCATCCTCCTGCTCAGACTTTTAAGCACTGGGATTATGGATAAATGCCACACACCCAGTGATAATGATTTTAGTAGACAAAATGAATCAGCCATTTCAGGAAAAAGGAGAAGGTTTCTGAGTTATGACTCCCCCTCATTCAGGGATAACTGAGCACAAGGTTACAATTTTTAATTTTAATGATAAACCAGATTTTTTTCAATTCAAAGTCACTCTGAAAGGTATTTTATATGTGCATGGGCTTTATTTCTTCCTTTCCTAAGGCCACATAGAATAAAAACTTGATTAGAAATACATTTTTCATATGCTGGTGGGTGGTTGCCTAGCAACAAGAAGTGAAGCAATGGGGGCCGTGCATGAAAACCAGATAGACACTCCACCTGGACTTTTTCCAGCACAGTTGATAGGGTGACCATACTTATGGTTTGTCAAGCAATATATTATTTTTGGGACAAAAGAACCAACGGAAAGGAAATCTTTTCTTAATTTGGCTGTGTTTTATAGATTCATACCAGTACAGATGAAACAATTTTAAATTAGATACTCTACAAGCTGGTCATTTAACGTCCCACACACTTGCAGGGAACACACTGGAGTGTAGCTTTGTGTACACTTAACTCTGTAATTTGTTCTGGAAACCTCCTTGGTAAGGAGCCCCACGGTAAAGTTTGGTCAAACAGGAAGCCACGTGAGAGTAACAGTGGCAATGCCATCGGGGAGCAGGGTCATTAGAGCAGGGTGAAATGATGTCCTTAACAATTAATATTTTATTTGTTTATTTATATTCACTGTGTGTGTGCGCATGCAAGGGTGTGATGCATGTATAATTGGATGTTCTCTTCCATGCAGGGACATGTGGAGGACAGACATCAACAACAAACTTCTTCCTCAATTGCTTCCCTACCTGAATATTTGAGACAGAGTCTCTCGCTGAACTCGGAGCTCATACTCATTTGCTAAGCTGCCTAGCCAGTGTGTCCCAGGGCTCGTCCCTTCGTGTATCCCCAGTGCTGAGATTGCAGACACACATCGCTGTGCCGTGCTTTGCTGCGGTGCTGGGGATCTGTACTCAGGCCCTCACCTCCTCACAGTGTACCTCACCCGCTTACCCCCGAGCCATTACTCCAGTCTCCTTTTGACTTTCTGGATAGTAGCATTTGGAAAATGAACATTATTAGTCTTCATGAAATTCAGCTTAGGTATTTTATTGATACTTTTGGTTTTGGTGCCATGTTTAGGAATCCATCTCATAACCTGATGAGGTATGCAGGTTTACTCATACTGACCCATTAGTTTCATCTTAAGCTCTTTCCCTTAGCTCTATAACACTTTTGGGTTGTTTAATTTATTGTGAGGTAGGAATCTGACATCATTGTTTTTCATATTTGTATTTTTTAAATCTTCTTATTTCTTTATTTGGTAACCTTGGAATCTTGTTGAAAATGGTGCAAGCATTTCCTTATGAGGGAACTCTCAGTTCCCTCCTTATCCTCAAACAGCAGTGTCTTGATTAATTTATGATAGTATTAAGTTTAGAAATCAGAAAGTGTCATTATTCCAACTTTGTTCATCTTTTTCAAGATTTTTCTGGATATTGTTAACTGCTTAGTATTTTGATATAAATTTTAGAATATCCTTGTCACTTGCCCCAGAAAATTACAGTTTTTTTTATTAGAATGCATCAAACCTAAAGGCAAATATAAAAAATAAAGTGATATAAATAAATATTTTAGTCATTGGTTATCTTAGTTATTTTTCTATTCCTGTGAAGAGACACCATGACCAAGGCAATTAACTTGCTTACAGTTTCAGAGGTTTAGTCTATTATGACAGGGAGGATGGTGACAGGCAGGTAGGTGCTGGAGAAGTAGCTGAGAGTTCTACATCCTGATCCACAAAGACACTAGAAAACCTCAAAGTTCAAAGACTCTTGAAACCTCAAAGCCCACCCCAGTGATAATTTCCTACAACAGGGCCTTCTGATCCTCCTAATCCTTTCAAATGTTTCCATTTCCTGACGACTAAACATTTAAATATATGAGCCTGTGAGGCCATTCTCAAGCAAATCACCACACTGGTCCATGACTATGGGATATCTTTTCTCTCAAGTATTTTTCAGAATATCTGGGAGTGTGGAATGATTAAAATGTTGGGCTATTTTGATGAATTTATTTATAAGTATTTCAGAATCCTATCAATTAAAAACTCTCATATGGGTGGGTAAAACAAAATAGAAATCTCTGAAGTAGACTTTTACAACTATATTAGCCTTCCTCTCACAAGTCAACAAGACAACACAATGAAGAAAGGTTTGTTTTCCAACAGCTGCTGCTGGAATAGTCAAATGTCCACCTGTGAGAAAGTGAACCTGAATGGAAACCTTGTGAACAAAAAAACATTAAGCAGAAATTAACTGTAGATATAAAATGCAAAGGTCTAAAAATGAGAATGTCTTGAAAATAGAAGAAAATTTGCGTGCTTTTGTGCCTGTGATGGATCTGAAAATAAAATATCAGATGATTCGGTTTAAAAATAACAAAGCAAAGGAGCAGTTATGTCACAGAGAAGACACACGACAGCAAATAAATGCCTGAAAGGAGGCTCAGCCTCGTTTGTCACAGGGCTCTGAAGTGTAGCAGTGCCAGCTGCACACCTCTTAAGACTGTTAAAGCTCTAGGAACAGACATAGCAGCTGCTGACGGCAGAAGGCTGCAGGAGTCTTTCATGGCTGGGATGCAGAACCACATAAAAGCTTTACCAGGCAGCCACGCTGCTCCCATAAGAATAAAATGGGACTGATGGTACATCCAGTGACCTTGCTATGAGGTATTTCCCAACTAATTTAAAATGTGTCTGCACAAAAGCCCAGGTATTCATGCGTAGAGCAGCATTGTTAATAATAATAATAATAATAATAATTCCTTTAAACAGAAACGTCTCCCAAAATGTGAGCGGGTAAATGAACAGAAGTATAGACACTCACTGCAATGCCACTTGATGATTAAAAGGGATGAGTTACAATCAATCTTTAATAAATATTTCCAGTGAGAGAAATCAGTCTGAAGAAGCTTTGTGTGACATGGCTTCAGGAATATGACATCATGAAAAAGGCAGGAGTGCCAACTGGCATCATTATGCCAGTCTTGTTTAGGTAATATAGCTATTGTCTATAATTATTATTGGTACATATATGCATATGCATAAAATATGTAACATACAATATTATATAATAACATATAATGTAATTATCATATATTAGACAATAATAGTATCTGTTATATATAATATGTACTAAACATGAAAATATAATGTACATCTATGCATATATGTAAGTAATAATTATAGACAATAGACAAAGAAGTCCTGAATTTGAGAGGAAGTGGGAGGCACAAGAGGAGTTGGAGGGACAGAGGGAACAGTGGAAATTATCTCAATACAGTTTTCATGTATGAAATCTCCCAAACTAATTTACATTGAAAATTAAATCTTTAAAAAAAGGAAGTGGGAGGATCCTAGACTGGACTATAGAATGCTGTAAAGTAATCCAGAGAGGTGGGATGGGGAGGAGTCCTGATCTAAGAAACTAAAGAAACAAATAGGTTCTGCAAAGCTAAATACCAAATAAATTACATGTAAGCACAGTACTGCAGCTGGTAAGGCTGTTTTCTGTGAGGTTAGAGGTAAAGTCGCTATATCTGTGCACTGGAACTAAATGAGAAAGCAAGAAGAAGCTGAGACATCAGCATGGACTTTCGTGGATGAATAAAATTATGTATAGAGGTATATATAAACACATATGCTTGTGTATAAGAAAGTATAGATCCCAAGAAACGTGTATGCATGTATTTGTAAGCTATGTCAGCTAAAAGGGCCTAAAGTCAAGAAAGCCCATAACAACTGTAGTGTGAAGCGGCGGGGCTGCGTCCCGCCACCCGCCGCTGGCTAGCTTTACACCCGAAATAATTACACGGAAACTGTATTCCAATCAAATGAACCTAAGAAACAAGTGGGTGTAGCTTTCCTAATATCTAACAAAATAGACTTCAAGCTAAAATCAGTCAAAAGAGACAAAGAAGGACATTTCATATTAGTCACAGGAAAAATCCATCAAGAGGAAATTTCAATACTGAACATCTATGCCCCCAAATACAAGGGCACCCTCATATGTGAAAGAAACACTTCTAAAGCTTAAATCACACATTAAACCCCACACACTAATAGTGGGAGACTCCAGCACCCCACTCTCACCACTGGACAGATCTGTCAGACCAAAAAGTAACAGGTAAATAAGGGAACTAACAGATGTTATGACTCAAATGGATTTAACAGACATCTATAGAATATTCCATCCAAACAGAAAAGAATATACCTTCTTCTCAGCACCTCATAAAACCTTCTCAAAAATTGACCACATACTCGGTAACAAAACAAACCTCAACAGATTTAAAAAAAAAAGTGGAATAACCCCATGTATCTTACCGGGCTTAAAACTAGAAATGAACAGCAACACTAATTCCAGAAAGCCCACAAACACATGGAAATGAAACAATGCTCACCGAATCATCAATGGGTCAAGGAAGAAATAAAAGGAGAAATAAAGACTTCCTGAAATTCAATAAAATAAACACACAAAATAACCAAATTTATAGGACACAATGAAAGCAGTATTAAGAGGAAAGTTCATAGCACTAAAAGCCTACATAAAGAAGCTGGGAAAATCCCACACTAGTTAACAGAACATTTGAAGACTTTAGAACAAAAAGAAGCAAACTCACCTAAGAGAACTAGATGGCAGGAAATAATCAATTTGAGAGTTGAAATCAACAAAATAAAAAAGAAAACAATACAAAGAATCAATGAGACAAAGAGTAGGTTCTTCGAGAAAATCAACAAAATAGACAAATCTTTACCTAAACTAACCAAAAGGCAGAGAGAGAATATCCAAATTAACAAAATCAGAAATGAAAAGGGGGACATAACAACAGACATGGAGGAAATAGAGAGAATCATCAGGTCATATTTTGAAAACTTGTATTTCACAAAATTGGAAAACTTAAAGGAAATGGACAACTTTCTGGATAAATATCACTTATCAAAATAAAATCAAGACCAGATAAGCAAATTAAATAGACCTATAACTGCTAAAGAAATAGAAACAGTCATCAAAAGTCTCCCAATCAATAAAAGCCCAGGACCAGATGGTTTCAGCTCAGAATTCTAAAAGATTTTCAAAGGAAAACTAATGCCAATACCCTTCAAATTGTTCCACACAATAAAAACAGAAGGAATATTGCCAAACTTTTTATATGAGGCTACAATTACCCTGATACTCAAACCACAGAAAGACATTTCTAAGAAAGAGAATTACAGACAAATCTCACTCATGAACATTGATGCAAAAATATTTAATAAAATACTAACAAATCGAATCCAAGAACACATCAGAACCATCATCCACCATGATCAAGTCAGCTTCATCCCAGAGATGCAGGGATGGTTCAACATGAAAATCTGTCAACGTAATCCACCATATAAACAAATTGAATAATAAAAACCACATGATCATCTCATTAGATGATGACAAAGCTTTCAACAAAATACAAAATCCCTTCATGATAAATGTCTCGGAGAGAGTAGGGATATAAGGAATATAACTAAACATAATAAAGGCAATAAACAGCATGCCAACAGCAAACATCAAACTAAATGGAGAGAAACGCACAGTGATTCCTCTGAAATCAGTAACAAGACACGGTTGTCCACTCTCTCCATATCTATGCAATATAGTTCTTGAGGTCCTAGCTAGAGCAAAAAGACAACAAAAGGAGATCAAGTTGATACAAATCAGGAAAGAAGGAGTCAAACTCTCACTATTTGCTGATGATATGATAGTACACATAAGTGACATCAAAAATTCTACCAAGGAACTTCTACAACTCATAAACACTTTCAGTAATATAACAGGATACAAGATTAACTCAAAAAAATCAGTAGCCCTCCTTTACACAGATGATAAATGCTCCGAGAAAGAAATCAGAGAAACATCACCCTTTACAATAGCCACAAATAGCATAAAATATCTGAGTAACTCTAACCAAACAAGTGGAAGACTTGTATGACAAGAACTTTAAATCTTTGAAGAAAGAAATTGAAGAAGACACCAGAAAGTGGAAAGATCTCTCATGCTCTTGGGTATGTAGAATTAACATACTAAAAAAAGGCAGTCTTACCAAAAGCAATCTATGGATTCAAAAAAAATGCCCATCAAAATCCCAGCAAAATTCTTCACAGACCTCAAAAGAAAGGTACTCAACTTTATATGGAAAAGCAAAACACCCAGGATAGCCAAAACAATCCTGTACAATAAAAGAACTTCTGGAGGCATCACAATCCCTGACTTCAAACTCTACTACAGAGCTACAGTACTGAAAACAGCCTGGTATTGGTATAAAAACAGACAGGAGGACCAATGGAACTGAATCGAAGACCTGGATATTAATCCACACACCTACTAACACCTGATTTTTGAAAAAGAAGCAAAAATATCAAATGGATAAAAGAAAACATATTTAACAAATGTTTCTGGATTAACTGGATATCAACATGTAGAAGAATGAAAATAGATCCATATCTATCACCATGTACAAAACTCAAGTACAAATGGATCAAAAACCTAAACATAAAGCCAGTCACTCTGAACCTCATAGAAAAGAAAGTGGGGAGTGCACTTGAACACATTGGCACTGGAAACCACTTTCTAAATATAATCCCAAAAGCACAGACACTGAGAGAAACAATTAATAAATGGACCTACTGAAACTGAAAAGCTTCTGTAAAGCAAAGGACACGGTCAACAAGACAAAATGACATCCTACAGAATGTGAAAGATTTTCACCAACCCCACATCAGACAGAGGTCTGATCTCCAAAATATACAAAGAACTCAAATAATTGGTCATCAAAAGAACAAATAATCCAATAAAAAATGGAGTACAGACCTAAACAGAGAACTCTCAACAGAGGAACCTAAAATGGATGAAAGACACTTAAAGAAATGTTCAACATGCTTAGTCATCAGAGAAATGCAAATTAAAACAACTCTGAGTTTCTATCTTATACCTGTAAAAATGGTCATGATCAAAAACTGATGATAACTTATGCTGGAGAGGATGTGAAGTAAAGAGACCACTCCTCCATTGCTGGTGGGAATGCAAGCTGGTTCAGCCCCTTTGGATATCAGTATGGTGATTTCTCAGAAAATTAGGAAACAACCTTCCTCAAGACCCAGCAATACCACTTTTGAGTATATATCCAAAGGATGCTCAATCGTGCTACAATGACACGTGCTCAACTATATTCATAGCAGCATTTTTGTCATAACCAGAACCTGGAAACAATCTAAAGATCCCTTGACTGAAGAATGGATAAGAAAAATGTGGTATATTTACACAATGGAGTACTACACAGCAGAAAACAATAACGACATCTTGAAATTTGCAGGCAAATGGATGGAGCTAGAAAACATCATATTGAGTGATTTGCCCCAGACCTAGAAAGATAATTATCATATGTACTCACTCACAAGTGGTTTTTAAACATAAAGGAAAGGAAACCAACCTACAAATCACAATCCCAGAGAATCTAGACAACAATGAGCACCCTAAGAGAGACATATACGATCTAACCTACATGGGAAGTAGAAAAAGGCAAGTTCTCCTGAGTAAATTGGGAACATGGGGACCATAGGAGAGGGTTGACAGGGAGGGGAGAGGCAGGGAGAGGAGCAGAGAAAAATGTATAACTCAATAAAATCAACAAATAAATTAAAAAAATAAAAGGCCCCAAAAGGATGGGATGGCAAGATGTTGTGTCATTTAAACAGAGAAACGATTTCTCTTAAGCAGTAAGCAACTGTAGCTGGTATTTTGCAGAATGTATTAAAAAAATCTTAAATTTTAGCTTGCAATGAAGGCTTAAGGAATGAACTTTAAAAATCATTGTCACCAAGAGATTTGTGAATTCTCTAAAATAGCATTTAAACTTCAGCTCTGAGGAGAAAGCCACTTGAAATGCAGATGGTGTAAGAATGATAAATGCCTTCAGGATGACAAAGGATCTATATCCTGACAGCAAATGGAAGAGACATTTCCCTTGACACCAGCTCTTGTTGACCGGGATTTGGAAGGGTTGGAGAGTGTTACCAGGTGCTGGGCGATTTGTTACCTGTTTTCTGCAGATGGCTGCACACACAGAAATGGCTATGAATATGGACAGACACAAACAGATATGTAGATTCCCAGACACATACAACCTTTCTAGAAGGACTACTGCAACTTGATCTTGCAGCTTTGTGCATCAAACTTCTAAAAACATATATCTGCAAAAGTATAGACTTTAGTAATGACATCGGCATAGACAGACCGTACATAGCCCTCCACCATCAGGAGGAATATATTCTAAGACCTTAAATGGATTTCTGAAGTCATGGGTAGCACTAAACCCTGCATACAAACATCCTATGCTTTCTCTAATACTCATGATAAACTTTCCTTTATCAATTAGACAGAGTAGCAACAACAAATAAAATAGAAAAAATAATACGCCGTAGTAGAATATCCTACAATACAAAATATCATATATCTTAGTAATCTCAGACTGGGATTTTCTTCCTTATTAAGTTGAGGTGTCATTTTTCTTTTTCATTTAAAGGGCATACTTTGTGGCTTCTCTTTGCTATATCTGAACTCCCAGTACTGATACATCTGGGCTTTGAAATTATTATTAAGTAAAATAAGGTTATGTAACACAAGCACTGTGTTCAAGTCACATGCAAGATGATGACAATTTACAAGGCTTCTAGGATTGACAGAAAGATAACATATACAACATGGAGACACTGGACAAAGGAATAAATAACATCTTGGATGACACAGAGTGTGATACTCTGAAATCTCATCATGCTACTCAGAATTATGTGAAATATAAAACAAGAATTACTTACTTATGCAATTTTCTCTTCATTGTTTTCAGACCAGAACTGAGTACAGGTAACTACAAGCTCAGGGAATAAAATGTCTTAATGAGGTCTATGGTAAACACACACAGTTGAAAACCCATCCCCCATTGAAAGGACTATCAGACACTTAGTCCTGTAGTTCTGTGCATCGACCTTAGACATGCATACCCATAACCACATGCTTTGCTATCTGAGCAGCAAGTAAAGTGTATTACTTTAGTTTTTTATTCTGAGTGAGTTTGGCCACTTTTGTTCATTCTTTGTCATTGTTACACAGCCCCATCTCCTTCTGAACTCAAAAGATCTCGACATCAGGTATGGTCTGAAAGGCCGATTTTCCATTTTCCAACCACAAAATCTTAGGCAATTTGTTTAATCTCCAAGCCAATAGCTTGAGGAGAGTGAAGCTGGTGTCCAAGGCTTCTGCGAGGATTAAATGATAAAAACATGGAAAGTTTCTGTCTCAGGGATGCATTGTGTGTACAACCCTGACAGGAAGTTTCCACCCAGCTTTCCTGCTAGGCGCGTTCATGGCCCCCTGTGCTCACCCCAGGCTTATCCTTGGCTTTCAGAAAGGAGCCAGCTCTCTGCCTCTGGGCCTGTGTCTCCCGAATGCATAGCAGCAGTGGCAGCTCTGTTGGCTTCTACCCTTTCTTCCACGTCACATCTCTGCCTTGAAGGTCAGAGTGGCAGTGTTTCAGTTGGTATCCAAATCCTGCCCAACTCACAGGCATCCAGACTATCAGACAAGAGGGTCTTCCAAAACACGCTTTATGAATAACTGCCTCTCCGCCTCTGGCTTTTGCTAGGGTAGCTATTGGTCCTCTTTGCAGAGAACACTGGCGAGGGTGAGACTCACCACAGGCAGTGATGGCTTCCTTCTCTTTGGGAGACTTCGATTTATTTTTCTCTTTTCACATTTCTATCACAAGCAACAGAAGAAAACAGCCCGTCCTTTCCACACTTGGCTTAGAAATCTTGGGAAATAAGTGTCCAAGTTCTTTGCTTCCAGTTCTGCTTGTCTACCAGCGTGCCAGTCAGCCAAGCCCCGCCACTGTAACGAGGATCACCTGTCTCCAGTTTCCAAAAGCAGGGCCTTGCTGCTCTCAGGGACTTCTCCAGCCGTGCCTTTAACGTGGGTATTCCTAGTAGCATTCTGTTCATGGTGCAAATGTATTCTCTGCAACAAGGGCCACTTTCTCCACAGCTCACCTCTTTTCCTTCCAAGCCTTCCCCAGAGCTCCCTTTATCATGCATATCTCTGTCAACAGTCTCTCCAGGGCAAAGCAGCCTTTTAATGTGAGTCTCAAGTCTTCCAGTGCTACCCAATTTCAAAGTAATCTTCATACATGTGGATATTACAGTAGAGCTCCGCTTTTGGTACCAAAGTTTATATAAATTCTGAGGGCTGTCCTAACAGTACCATAAACAGAAAACTAATGCTTCACAGTTCGGTACAAGGTCAAAATTGAACTATTAAAAGGCAGCTTCTTCTGAGGGGTTGAGAGAAGGATCTGTTCTAGGCTCCCTCCTGGGCTTGTAGATTTCTCCCCCTTCCTGCATCCTGTCTCATAGTTTTCTCCCTATGTGTATGCCAGTGCCCAATTGCCTCTTCTCTGTGGCACTGGATCAAACCAGGGTCTATTAAATGTTAGACAAGTCAGTCACTGGGCTTTAATCCCAGGTCCCAACTTCCCTTCAGTCTGATGACATTTGTAACAGTGTTGGATTAAGTGATTACCCTGTGCTAGCACTGTCTTAATACTAAATATTTCTATAATGCCCATTTTCTGGTTAAGGCCCTATTCTAAATGTCTGATTTGGGAAGGAAGATATGGTTTAATATTACCACCTTCATCTTGTAGCAGTTTCTTAATTCAAAGTGAGTGCCAATTGGTTTGTAAGTTTGCCTAGAATGACAAGGGAATTCCTTGGGCTTAAGGTCTAGAAATGCCCAAAAATTTCATAGAACTGAAGCTGAAAGAAACGTGGAGGAAGACCTTTAGTTGGATAGCACCTCCCAAACCAGTCAGTTAGGAGGCCGGGCAGCTCTGAATAAGCTGAGGTAGCTGGTAAGGGTAAGGAGAGAAGTAGTAAGGCAGGGGCAGAAAGCAACCCATAATGCCACACAAGGGGAACAGAGTGAGAAATGGTGTTTGGGGAAGACAGGGCACCAGAGGAAAATGGGTTGAAGTCCTCAGAAGTCTAGAACACGGTGCTAAACTGGGAGAGTCGGAGTCTTTCTGTGGTCTCATCCATGTCCTCTAGTTCCTTTGTAATTCCTTCTTACCCTCCCGGCTCCATCAAAAACCTGTTTCCCTGAGCCAAACTGTCTTAGTCGCTGTTCTGTTGCTGTGAAGAGACACCTTGACCTAGGCGACTCTTAGAAAACATTTAAAACAGGTCTGGCTGACAGTTTCAGAGGTTTGGTCTGCTATCATGCTGGGGAGCATGGCGGCCTGCAAGCAGACACGGTGCTGGAGAAATAGCTCAGACTTCTACATCCTGATCTGCAGGCAGCAGAAAGAGAGCGAGCCTGGGCCTATTCCAGACTCTTGAAACCCCAAAGCCCAGCCACCCCCAGCGACACACCTCCTCCAAGAAGATCATGCTTATTCCCAAAAGGCCACAGGAGCCTGGGGGTGGGAGGCATTCTTAGTCAAATTACCACACAGACCAATCGAACTTTAGAAGCTCTGTGGAAGTAGCACCTAGACAAGTCACAGCCCAAAGCTGGCCTTAGCAGTGCCACGCCCACCAGTTGGTTGCTGTTTAATTTGCTCGTGCCTGACGCCTAAGCAATTCTCCTTTAGAGCAGTTGCTATATGGACCCTCTCATTGCTTTATGGGCCTTCGTGAATTAAGCCCCCATCCGAACTCAATGTCCTTTGGAAATGCATCTTGTAGATCTATAAGCCTGGGAGCAGGCGATAGGGTCTGCTACATTTCAAAGCCCTCAGCCTGCTTGTGACTGAGAAGTGAGGCCATCGCAGTGCGCCCGCCTTTCTTCCCTCTAAGCTGCAGGAGCAAAGGTTGGAAAAGAAACTGATGAGAGAGAAGATCCAGCTGACAGTTGCTAAGCAACCTTTGTCGGCAAAAAATGTAAAAACAAGATTCAAGGAGCTTTTAATTGGCCAGATATCTTAGAGAATATTTCTGATTCTGCAGAGGTTTGTTTTCAGAACATTCCTTTTTTATTGAAATAGTTAATCACTTATTTTAGAGATAGTTGTCATAATTACATAAAATTCCATCAATTAAAACTAATTTTGGAATGTCACTGATTGAATCCTAACTATGTGCAGAAGACACCCTAATTATTTTATTGAAACACACACCAGAATGCATAGCGATCACACGTGCCTTCCACATCTGCCTCAGGTTATGCTCCTGGCAGCTGATGCCACACTGGAAATAGTAGGCTCGCCGAAGCTTCTGATTATATAATAGTCTCTGCAGGAGCAATCACATCATAGGATCTGCTCAGAATTTACCCAGGTTTGTACAGAAAATCCTGTGTCTTAGGAGGCCCTTGAAGCGCATGTGGGTCACCCCATCTCTGATCTCAAGGTTGTACCTGAGATGGTTAGATTTGGTTTGGAATAGATCCTGGGGCTGGGGTCCTCTTGACAGATTATTTGAACACAATGGGCATCCTTTCTGGGAGCTCCCTTAGGATGTAAGCTAGTCTGGACCTGATGAGGTTTTGTATTTCCTGGAGAAACCCAAAGAGAGAGTAGCTGAGTGGAACCATTGAACCCCTCGAGAATGAGTGTGAAGTCCATTCATTTCCTCTCTATTGCTGAGGTTTCTTAATCTATGCTATTGGTCCATATCCCAAAGCCTAACACTTGTAACACTTTTTAGGCCTCCAGGGCTTGCCGTCAGTAGTACCCATGATTTCAGAAGTAATTCCCAGTGGTCTGAGATGCAGTAGGCATGATAGCAGCAGCACATTACAGTTTAAGAAAGAGAGGCATGATGACATTCATGCTTCTTAGGAGAGGGCCCTGTGCCAGTGATACCCATCCATGGGGCAGTGATAGCACCTCACACAGACATGGGAAGGCTCTCCAGAATCACATCAGAGGTGTGGGTAGGCTCAGGAAGCTGGACAGTAGTGCTCCATTGTCTCAGAGGCTCTTCCCAGTGATCAGCCAACCCATGTTCTATTGTCTAGAGCACAGAATCTTTCTTAATTTAATTTTGAGAAATTTATACTTTAAAGTTGTACCACATCATTTCTACCCCTACCCCTCCAACTCCTCTCTTATCCTTCCCTATCAAATTCACAACCTCCTCTGTGATATTTACTGTTTTATCTACACATAGTGTGCACGTGTACATGTACACATACAGTTGACCTCCTGAGTCCGCTTAGCATTGCCCCTATGTGTTTAGGGCTGACCACTTGGGACCAACTGAATCACCTGTCAGGGGCTTGTCCCCGGACAGTGACTCCTCCTTCCTCAGCAGTCACTGACTGGCTGTAGAAGAGCACAACAAGTCAGAGACACATGCATAGCTGCAAACTGAACACAAAGCAGGAGACTCAGGACGGAGGCCTCTCTTACGGTGTAGTTACCAAGTACCCTCCACAAAAGGTTATGTACTGAAGACGCAGTCCCCAGATGGTGAATCTAATCATGGAGGTGATTCGATCCTGGGACCCTGGGCTAACAATGGGCTCATCCACTTGTGGATTCACTGTGAGCACATGTTTTTAAGGATGTGTGCTGTCCTCAATCCCTCTCCTGCTTCTCTCCAGCTGTCTGCTTTCCAGGTACCACACGGAGGACAGCTCTGTTCCACTCTCCACTGTAATATTTATCCTTACCTCCTGCCCAAAGTGATGGGACCAGGTGGCCGAGAACTGAGCCTCTAAAACCGTGAGCCCAAAACGAACCTTCCTTCTTTAAGTTGTTCATCCGAGGTATTTTGTCGCGGTGACAAGAAGCTGACCAGCACAGTAACCAGGATGAAGAAATAGGGTGCGAAATGAGAAAGTCCAAACCTGGGGAAGTCAGCCTAGTGGGAAGACTGACAGACTGAGATAATTCAATAAATGGTAGGCAAACATGCAAGACACAGGTAGGCTGTCCTGGTGTCCAGCACATGGAATTCTGTGCCATGAAGTCTGGCAGCACAGGGAGCCACCCAAGTCTAAGGTTAACACAATCTTTCTCAAGGCTTGGCCTGCTAATTCTGTTAACCATTCATTCACTGCAGGAGAGGTCCTAGATAATGCCTCACTGGGAATTCTCACCACAGTGATTTATGTCTGTGAGCAAACAGCTAAGAGGCTGGCAGGGAAGGAAAGATGTGAACCTAGCAGGAGATTCACCGGCATCCTATTAGGTAATAGAGATGAAGCATGGAACCAACTTGAAGCTTTTAATATATCATTAGTCAGATGGCTAGGCTATTTTATTTTTCGGTGTGCTGAGGCGAGACAATGGTTTTGTATTTTTAACTCAAGTTGAGGGAGTTATTAGTGCATCGAAAGGAACAGATGGGATGTTTGGAGGTAGAAGAAAGGTGGATACAATCAGAGAAAGAAGCAGAATAACAAAGCGGTCTCATAGAATTCTATTCTGGGGAAACAATTATGCCAACTTCTGAGTTGATTTGCTTACATAAACTGAAGAGTGAGATTTACTTTTCCTTTGGGGATTCTGGGGATCAAGTTGGGGGCCGAGAGCATGCTAGGCAGGCACTCTACTGTTGGGCCAGCCCCAGGCCCAAGCTGAAGTGATTTTGAAAGGGCAGGCAGGCCATGATCTGTGCTCATTAATAAGATGCAGTGGGTGCTCTAAATCACAAAAACGTTATATGTCCAGCAAATGCACAGAGCTTTCAATTTTAGAATGTGATGCTTTGGCTCCCAAATTTATAACCTTCCCCATATTAGAGTGATGGGGTGGGGGGCACACGACTGAAGTGGGGGAGGCTTATGGTGCATGTGTGTGGTTTTGTGAATCTTGTGTGTGTGTGTGTGTGTGTGTATGAGAGAGAGAGAGAGAGAGAGAGAGAGAGAGAGAGAGAGAGAGAGAGAGAGAGAGGGGGGAGGGGGGGGGGAGGGGGGGAGGGAGGGAGGGAGGGAGGGAGGGAGGGAGGGAAGGAGGGAGGAAGGGGGGGGGAGAAGAGGTACCATTTGGATCTTTTAAGCTTCTCTCATTTCCAGCCCTTCACTCCCTTGGCTCGCTTCTTTTCTGGTTTCCAGGATACCATGTCAGCTATCCTCTGCCCCTCCGAGCAGCCGAGGTGGCAATGCCCCTCCCACCTCAAACCTGGGGCAGCGTCTACAAATACTTCTGCCACAACAGCATGGACTCCATGGCTCTAAGTGTTTGCTTCTCTCCTGGAAGCACTTCCCTTCCATCTCTGAGTACGGGGAATGGACACACTCTAGAAAAGGGTGGCTTGTCGTGCCACCAAAGCACTAAGCTTTGTCCTGTTTCATACACTAAACCATTCAGGGTGGTTGAAACAGTTAACTTGGTAAGCAAAGGTTTGGACAAACAGGAAGGAAGGCAGAAAGGAAGGGAGAAATGAAGAAAACTGAAGGAAGGGAGAGATAAAGAAAGAAGGGCTCCATCATTTCCTGCTCTGTCCATGGAACCAGTTGACTGTGTAAGCCAGTAACAGGGTGATTGACAGGAGTTACACAATCCTCCTTTGAGAGCCTGTGCCCTCCCCATTCCGTGTCCTCACACCACTTTTCCTCCAAACTGTGTCTTACTGGCCTTTTACTCCCTTCTTCTTCTGCTCAAATACCAGCTAGTACAGAGAGAGCCTTCTTGACCTCCTGTGATCCTGCTCTTTATTCTTGCTCTGTAGACCAGGCTGGCCTCGAACTCACAGAGATCCGCCTGTCTCTGCCTCTGGGTGCTGGATTAAAGGTGTGCACCACCTCTGCCCTCCTACTCTTTATTCCTAAAGAAAGAAAGATTTATTTTTATTTATGTGTTTGAGCTGAGTGTGTGTGCATGTGTGTGTGTGTGATGTGAGAGCAAATGTTCACAGAGGCAGAAGAGAGCATTGGCTACCCCAGGGCTGGAGTTACAGGCAGCTGTGAGCTGTCCAGCATGAGTTCTGGGACCTGAACCTCAGTCCTCTTTAGTCATTCCATCTGGCACTGACACTACCTGCCGCGTGTAGTGGATCTGTGGATCACTAGAGGTTTTTTCCCCACACCAAGCTTTATGTAAGCAGGGATTGACCAGCTTTTTCCAATTTTATCTGAGAATGGTTCCTGGCAATGTACGGTTGCTCCATAAACATACGAAATAAAGGGGGCTGGAGAAATGGCTCAGCGGTTAAGAGCACTGCCTGCTCTTCCAAAGGTCCTGAGTTCAATTCCCGGCAACCACATGGTGGCTCACAACCATCTGTAATGAGGTCTGATGCCCTCTTCTGGCCTGAGGCACACACACTGACAGAATATTGTATACATAATAAATAAATAAAAAAAACATACGAAATAAAAATTAAGGGGAATAGTTTCTGTGGGATTTTATTAATGTCTCGGGGAGTTGCTCTATTAATTTAGGTGTGTGCTGAGCTATAGCCTCTGATCTGTGGTCCTGAATTAAAAGATGAGATCCTGGAAACAAGCTAAAAGCCCGCTGGTGTATAGAACACCAAATACTTCCTGGCAGATAGAATCTTTCCTCCTGCAATAGACGAAGAAGTGCATAAACCTTTGGATGGGTGATGCTCTTTCAAACACTGAGTAGCTGAGTTCCTCAAGGACTCTTGTCAGCTGTGGATAGCTCAGGGCAACTGACACTATTCTTTAGGCCCTAACCTTGCCACTCATCCCAGCAGCAAATGGATGTCTTAATTTGACGACTTAAACTCTTTTTTTTCTTCTCTGCTATGTTTTGTTTTGTTTTTTTTTTGTTTTTATTTTTTTTCCAGTTTATTTATTTTTTATTAAAAATTGCCATCTCCTCCCCTCCTCCTCCCCCTTCCCTCCCCTCCCCTCCACCCACACCCCCACTCCCTCCCTCTTGAGGCCAAACAGCCATCAGGGTTCTCTACACTATGTTGAGACCAAGGTCCTCCCAACTCCCCCCAGGTCCAGGAAGGTGAGCAACCAAACTGACAAGGCTCACACAGAGCCCGTACATGTCGTAGAGACCAAGCCCATCGCCATTGTCCTTGGCTCCTCGGTCAGCCTCCACCATCAGCCACCCTCAGAGAGTCCGATTTGGTCGCATGTTCCATCAGTCCCATTCCAAGTGGACTTGGTGGTCTCCCATTAGTTCTGTCCTGCCGTCTCAGTGGGTGAACGCGTCCCTCATGGTTCTGACTTTCTCATGATCTCTCTCCATCCTCTCCTCATCAGAACTTTGGGAGCTCAGTCCGGTGCTCCAATGTGGGGCTCTGTCATTTTCTCCATCCAATGCCAGGTGAAGGTTCTATGGTGATATGCAAGATATTCATGAGTATGGCAATAGGATCTGGCCATTTCTGGCACCCTCTCCTCAGCTGCCCAAGGACCTAGCTGGGGGTGTCTTCCTGGACACCTGGGAACCCCTCTAGAGTCAAGCCTCTGCCAACCCTAGAATGGCTCCCTTAAGTAAGATATATAATTCCTTGTTCCCATATCCACCCTTCCTATATCCCAACCATCCTATTCCCCCAAGCTCTTCCCATCCTCCACTTCACACTTTTCTTGCCCCATCCCCCCTCCCCCAATCCTAGACAGATAGGAATACAGGTGCCCCAGTTAGACAATGCGGAGGGCGTACTTTTTAGAATCAATTAATTGAATAAGTAGAACATTCCACTTAGGGTTTGGGTTTGATCTATGGAATGCCCCAACTTTTATAATTCCCCCTGACTCCCATAGGCAGCTTGCATCTTATCTGGAGTAAATGGTCTGGTGGCTGAAGTCTCATCAGACCAGTTTGGCACGGCAGGATTGAATACTAATGAGCTTCTCCCATGCTGAGAGGGGTTGGAGGAGCTGTATTTTTGAAATGAGCAGTATCTTCTCTCTAAGTCAAATTGGCTTTAAAGGATCTCCACTCCCAGCACAATCCATTATGTCAGGCTGGAGAACACATTTTCCCCTTGAAAAATTTATTAACAATGCTTGCAGAAGTGGACTTCAGAGTTAGACATGGGTTCAAACCCAGGCTTTAATTAACCTGATATGTAAAATGAAGACAATGGGGCTGTTGGGAACTGAGAGAGAATGGGTATAGGAAGCTCTTAGCAAGATTAGCCCTTATAGTCCTGGAAGGTGCTATGCAGGCTGTCGAGGAGAAGAGTCATCAGCAACCCGATTCTGCTGTGGATCCTGCATGCTAAACCACTAACTTGCCAGGTAAGACATGCACACCTGTGCCATTGTGCAATAGTAGCAGCTCTATTATGGGGGATAACCAACCACTTTTTTTTTTTTTTTTTTTTTTGGTTTTTCGAGACAGGGTTTCTCTGCAGCTTTTTTAGAGCCTGTCCTGGAACTAGCTCTTGTAGACCAGGCTGGCCTCGAACTCGCAGAGATCCGCCTGCCTCTGCCTTCCGAGTGCTGGGACTACAGGCGTGCGCCACCACCGCCCGGCTAACCAACCACTTTTTAACTGGAGTTGGGGTCCATTCCACAGGAGGGAACTCACATCTGGTACTATAAGCCTAGTTAAAGCTTGTAGCTGGGGAGGCCAGTGGTCCTAGTGAGGAAGTTAGTGTTGTTGCTTTGCTCACTGGACATGTGCCTGTTTGCTTTCTAATATGTTTATGCCATAGGCTAATGCTGTTTCATCTTTTGCCAGAGAGGCTTATTCTTTTTCTATTTTATTTTTTAAGTGTGTGTGGATATCTTGCCTGTATGAACTAAGAATTGAACCTGGGTCATCTGGGAGAGCAGCAAGCGCTCTTAACAGCTGAGCCCAGTCTGTGGCCCCACGGGGGTTTGTTCGTGAAGTGGGAACTGATCGTTGTAGAGACTCGAAACTGGTCAATAACCGACTGTTGGAAGCTGAGCTTCACTTGGGACGCCTAACACCTTCTCAGAGAACCACAACTCAGAGAATATCACAGGAAGCACATGGTGCTGAGGAACATGTTCTTCCTGGCTTGGCATGGCCATTACACTACTGAGTCTCAGCACTGTGATTATCAGTACAGACCTGCTCAGGGTTGAGCCATCAATATCATGTCATGAAGGGGATCATAGGCCTCATTCTTCCTTCCTCTAAATGTAAGTGTAGTTCCCGGTTTCTGGAGGAGGATGAGACATTTTTTTCAGTTGTGTAGCCATTGATAAGGTGCCTATTCTCTTGTAATTCATTAAACTCAATAGATCACAAGAAGAAAGATGTGAAGGAGGGAAGGAAAGAAGAAGGGAGGAGAAGATGGCAGTGAAAGAGACTGGCTGGAAAGAGGAGGGAAAGCAACAGGAGCGGAAGGGAATGAGAGAGTGTGTGAGGGGTTAAATATTATCAAAACCATTGTGTGTGTGTGTGTGTGTGTGTATGAAAACCCTTGGCAAATGCCTACCAAATATAGAAAATCTGCCCCTTCTCTGCCTGTTTGAATTCTGTATGGTCTACTCATTTGCATGAGTTTCTTCCCCATTTTACTAATTTGCATGTTTTTTCCTTAAATTGGATAGATGTCTGAGAGAAATTTGGTAGATTACAAGAAAGTCATGTTCAAGACATAGGGGTCACCCAAACCAAAGGTGGATTGAGTACCTGGCAAAGGAGGTCAATAGTTTTAGAATGGCTTTAATATTTGCTATTACTTTTAAAAATTTATCCATCCCCTGGGGTCAACAAGAAGTGGTCACATTTCCATGTGAAGCAGAATTCGGTGCCTACTAGACTAAAATGTTTTGTTTTGTTTCTGTCTGAGGCTTTGTAATCAGAGTTTTAAGAATAAATCTTGTGCTCTAGCAAACCCAAGAGCTAAGTTCTGCAGTCCATCCCCGGCAGGCCAATTAAAGAGAAAAGTCATAGTGAAAAGCGGGAAAGGAACAAATAAGGAAGCCCAGGGACCCACAATGCCATGTCCTGAGATGAGATGCAGGTATGGATGGAGGACAAGAGGCATGCATCTCCCAGCCATCACCACCGAGGGGAACACTGCTTATCTCTGCCCGTCATTGCCATAGTTCAGGTCTGTCTTACAAGGTGGTCTGATAAATCATCAGAACTGTGTTAACTCTTTCCCTAAGAGGCAAATTCTTCCTCTGGCTGGCAGTGGGCTTCATACTGTCCTTTCCAAACACAGGAACTTTTAATTCTTTTTTTAAAATTATTTTTTATTTCATGTGCTTTTGTGTTTTGCCTGCTTGTATGTAAGTGGGTGGGTATCACCTGAAACAGGAGTTACAGATGGGTGTGAGCTGCCATGTGAGAGCTGGGAATTGAACCCAGGTCCTCTGGAAGAGTAGTCAGTGACCTAAATGGCTGAACCAATTTCTCCAGCCCCCAAGAAACTTTTAATTCTTTTGAGCACCATTGTTCCAGTAGCCTGATAGTCAAAGAGACGAGCACGTGGATTGTTTAGAACAGCTCTACCCTGGAGTCAGACTTTCTTTGGACCTCCGGTTCCCAAATAATGACTTGGAAACATATTATTAATTATGAATGCTTGGTCTTAGCTTAGGCTTGTTTGCAACTAGCTCTTATAGCTTAAATTAACTCACTTATGTTAATCAGCATTCTCACACGTGACTTGTTATCTTTCATCCATACTGTGCGACCAACTCTTCTGTCTGGTTGGTGACATCCACATGCCTCAATTCAGTCCCCAAGTTCCTCTCTTTGCCTGGAAGTCCTGCCTCTTCTTTCGTGCCTAGCTATTGGACATTAAGCTCTTTATTAAACCAATCAGAAGGTGCCTTGGCATAGACACATCCTCCCACTACACAAAACAATTATCCCACAACACTACCCCTTTAGTACAGTTCATGTGAGTCAGAACCCATTTTTGATCACTGCTCTGTGTGTAGGATTTAGGTACAAAATACGAGAAGGAGATAAGAGGAAGAAACAATGGGCACTGCCCTTCAGGGTTCCCAAAAGGCCTTTCTACACAGTTACTGTTCGTCAATGTCTTAAACCAGCTGACCTCTGCCCATACAGCAGCCTGAGTAGCCTTCCAGAACAGTCAGATGGAATTTTCTGTCTTCCTTTAACCTTCTGAGTTCTTTCTTTGTGTGACTGGGTAAGTCCCGATGGCTTTAATGTCATAAATCTGCTGCCTCAGAATTTCCAGCTCATTTCCGACCCCTCTCCCCTAGAGCTCCACTTGAGAGCAACACTTGGTCTTCCTTTGACATACCCATTCTCTGCTCTCAAGCTCTTGAAGCTCCATCACTGAGTCTCTAAACAATTCATTTCTTCTGTTCATCTTTTCGGTCTTCTTCATACTTTTTCCATTAGCAATAAATAGTGTAGCCAAGTGGGTGTCTAGTCATTATCATAGTAGGGAAGGGGTTAGCAGATGGTAAAAGATCTCACCCTTTAGAAAAGAATAAAAAAAGGCAGTGTACTGAGAGCCCTGTGAGAATACCACCTCCATGAAGGGCACTAGGTAAGGTGTTGTGGGAGTGGGGCTCCATTTGAGAGAGGTGTTTTCGCAGTTGGGGCCTGCAACTCATACCATGCGAAGGAAGACGGTCCAGATTGACTGACACACAGTTCTGGGAGGTAATTGTGAAGCCAGATGTGCAGTCTCTACCATGCAAATAGAAGCCTTGCAAATCACTAACGTCCTAGTACCCACCTTTTCATATGGCGTTTGAATCCTAAGGAGGGACAGTTTTAACGTTCCCATTTCTATTATTTCCAAGGAAAGGCAAGGTGATCTGCAAAGCTGAGTGGGAGGGAAGGCCACTGAAGACACGCCTCTACCCTCTGAGCTGTCTTGCTAGCCCATAAGATACTTTATCCCCCTATAGAATCTAGAGGTGTATTATCAACAGTTCAAACTTCAGGGTATCTGTCGCAATGGGAAGGAAAGAGTCAACTCTTTGAAGAGATGTTCACAGAGCTGTAGGTGGTAGTAAAGGAAACTTTCAAAACTAACATGCACTTCATGCAAGCAGCTGCCATGCTATGGGCCTTTGTCCCACAGAAACAAAACTCACATTTATACACAGAGACTGGCAGCATGCACAGGTCCAAGTCAGAAGGCATCTCATTTCTCTAGTGGCATTTCATTTTTATTTTAATAAATAAAGCTTGCCTGAAGATCAGAAAAGTAAAACAGTCACACTGGCCAAGCTTACAGACCAGGCCGCAATAACACACACATTCAATCCCAGTAGCTGCACTACCTTGCCATAGAAATCGGGTAGTACCTGTCTTTAATCCCAGTGGTGCACACCTTTAATCCCAGATCTAGACAGAGTTATAAAATGGGAGGAGACAGCTCTCAGTCTCATTCTGAGGTTCCTAGAGGCAGGATCACTGGTTCAGACTGAGGTCAGGGTAAGGGAAAAGTTTTTGTGGCCTGATAAATCTCTCTGTTGACGCAATAATCAAATCAGATCAAATCAAACCGAATTAGAAAAAGCCCAGGTTTAATGGATGCCCGCACTCCTCCCGGGTGGCCTTCTAGGCCCTCAGAGAAGAGACAGGGAAGGAAGACCAGGAAACCATGTGTTTGTTCTTGGGGGGGGGGGGGAGCAGTTTAAATAGCCTGTGGGAGTGGTCCTGAGCTCTCTGGGAAGGGGGTTACCGTTTGGCAGGCTTTCTCAGAGGTGGAGTCTGGACTGAGGCAACTCCCAGGGGGAGGGGTTTGGGATGGAACTTTCCACCCAAACATTCCAGACTTTTTGGATATAAGGATGCCAGGGGCTGAGGTAAAGCCTTAACCCAAACATTCTAAACTCTTTGGGTATAGGGGTGCTAGGGCCTGGGGTGACACTTCCAATAAACATCCCAGACTCTTTGGGTATGGGGTGCCAGCTCAAGTCTGGTTACTTCCTGAGGGCATGGTAGAGGGGAGAGTTGGGGGTTGGTGGGTTCACACTCAGCAGGAGGTGTGGTTGGAGAGGCATCTGGCTAACAGCCATCCTGGAGACCTTGGACATCTTTTCTTGAGGAGAAGAGAAGGCGGGTGGCTAGGAGAAAAAATATGTTGTTATTATTGGCCCTATGAATGGGGCTAGCTATGAAAAGGGTCATTAGCTGCCAGAAAGAATGGGACAGAGAAGTGCCTGGTTGTACAGGAGAGGCATGGGTGAATAAGTAAGACACAGAGCAGATATACCTTTTAAAACCAGATTTTAGTTGGTAGGTGTCCATTTGAGCCAGGAGAGGTGGTGCCAATGGTAAAGTCCCAGGGGCTAGTGCAGGTGGTTGGCATTGTCTAGAAGGCCCTCTGTAAGTTGGTCTTGGCCCAGACAGCAGGAGTGACCTGTAAAATATGCTTGAAAATGGGTGGGGTTAAAATAAGCTCTGGAGACTGTTAGTTTTTACCAGACCAGATTTTTGATACAGTAGCAGAACTTTTTCCAGGAACCTGTTTGTATCTGTAAGACAGCTGGAACAGATTTACATCTTGGTGTCATAGCAAAAGGCTATGGCCTTAGGTTAAAAGGCATGAACATTTTAGAAGACAAGTAAAGGGAATTGGAATCCCTGAACCTCTGAAGATACACCTGAAACCTGTTAGTCCTGGACTATGAAGCCCATGAAAGGGGCACACTTGTCTGTATTTTTAGCAGGAAACTTAATAAATGAAGTAATGAGCTACCAGTACCTTAAGTCATCTAATGCCATTAGACAGATCTAAGGGGATAAATGAGCAGAAATGAGACAGCTCTTTTAGCTACGCAGGCAATCCCAAGTCTCTCCACGGTCTTTGGCAAACACCAGTCTTTTTTTTTTTTTTGGTTTTTCGAGACAGGGTTTCCCTGTAGTTACTAGAGCCTGTCCTGGAACTAGCTCTTGTAGACCAGGCTGGCCTCGAACTCAGAGATCCGCCTGCCTCTGCCTCCCGAGTGCTGGGATTAAAGGCGTGCGCCACCACCGCCCGGCTTGCAAACACCAGTCTTAAAAGCAGTACTTGCCTTTAGCTGCTGAGTCCAGGAGGCCCAAAGATTTTCCTGTGGGGTAAGGGTTTAGTCCACCTGTCTTGGCAGGATGAGATGATTGATCCCCTCGTGTAGTGTCTAGGAAGCTGATGAGGTGGAAGACAACTTTTTGCTGTGTGGGTGGCTTTGCCATATCCAAAGGCAAGCCTCCAGGCAGAAAGTATTTTGCAACCAAGTATTTTCTTGGAGGAGCTATAGGATGCTGAAGGAGCTGGCATGTCTCTGTCATAAGAAGCTCTTTTGTTAAGTGCCATACTCTCAAATCTGTAAAGGCACTTGAGAATCAGAGTACCATTACCTGTCAGGTATATCCAAGCTAGACATATAAGTTAAATCTAGACATATGGTTTACCCAATCAGTCACAGCTTACCAATGTCAGTAAAGGCAAGATTAGAAGGAATATTTTAGTAAGTCAAAGTATATTGGAGGTGGAATGTCTCCTTGGTAGGGCCAGCACATGTGGGTGCTCTTACCAAAGATGGCACTGAGGTCAAAAATGGTGGCTACCTATCTCATTCTGAGATTCCTCGAGGCAAGATCACCATTTCAGACTGAGGTCAAGGTAAGAGACAGTTGTTGGCTGCTTTGCCTTTTGGATCTTCAGGCTGAACCCTAATTTCTCTCTTTGAATTTTATCATTCGTGTTTCACATTTCTTGGGGGGGCAGTGGACATGAGCTCCATTGCTAACCAAGATGCCATCTTCTCAGCACACTCCTTTTTGTTGTTGTTTTGAGGCAGGGTTTCTCCATAGAACAGCCCTGGCTGTCCTGGCACTCACTCTGTAGACCAGGTTGGCCTCAAACTCAAGAGATCCACCTGCTTCTGCCTCCAAGTGCTGGCTCTCTTCCCCCTCTCTTTTTTTGGTACTTAAGTGAGAACATCTCACTAGACCTCAGCTACAGTGTTAAAGTCAGTAGTTCTATTAGCTAACTAGGAAAAAAGGATTATTTGAGTAAAATCTATCTGTGGGGACCCACATGCTTTGGAGACTGCACACTGGCAGCAATAGCAGAGGACAGGCAAGCTTTTGGTGAATGCAGATGCCTAGGCCTCCTGGCCCCTCCAGACCTAACTTGCTCTGGGAGAGAGGGTCTGGATTTGAGGCAAGTGTTGACTGCACTAAGGAAACACTACCTAACGCAGGAGGCAGGGTTTTCTCTCCCTCGGGATACCTTGCAAGCTGGGCTGGATTTTGTTAAGGAGTATGGCCATCTCCTCTCTGAGGGGGAGGAAATGTTTATTTCCTGACAGTGTGGTCTCTAATTCATGATCTAATAAAGGACATGTGGCTGAGCAGTCGGTCCTAAGAATCTGGACCTTTGCCAAGGCCTCCACTTTCACAGATAACTCATTTCCATTTGTACCTTGGCTTTGGTGGGCTCATTTTCACCAAGACCCTCAAGGAGGGCTGTTTCATGGTTCCCATCTGTTCTGTTTTCTGAGTAGCCACTTGCAAGGACAGACTGTTAAAACTCTTTAAAAGAGACAGGAAGTGGCACTAGGCAGTGGGGAGGTCTGTTCCAGACAAGCTGCCCCATTGTTTTCTTTTTCTGTGGTGTGTTTACAGAGTGGGAGGTTGACCAGCTTAGGTGACTCAACAAGGAAAGACAGACCTGGGAGCTGGAGGCTGCTCAATTACTGACTCACATGCCTGGTCTCTGGTGAAGTCACCAGTCTCCCCTTCCATCCCAGCACCCCCAGAACAGAACAAGAAAGGGGTACCACTGCCCAACTCCAGAAGCAAAGGAGGATAGAACTGTGAGCTCTGACTGAAAGAAAAAAAATAAAAAGGAAAGGAAAAGAACAATACCGGTAGCTCCTAGGGAATGGTGGGGGAGAAGGTTTGCTGTAGATATGTGGGAGGGCATAGCCAGAGGAGGGGATATGTGGGAGAGTCCAGAGTGGACATGGCCCTAAGCCATGTGAGGAGAGTGGGGTGGGGAAAGAGGGAAAGCAACCAGGTGCAGCAGCCAGGAGGCCCAAAAGAAAGAAGACAAAAGGGCTAGGCAACCAAAATGGTTGAATTATATAGGGAAGGACTATTAAAAATAATCTTAAGAAGAGCCTCTCTGCCGATGCAAAATAACTCCAATTAAACCAAATTAGACCGAATCAGAAATGCCCATGTTTAACGAAAGCCGTCTTCCCTGATGGACTAGGACAGCGTGGCTGGGAGAGGAGCCCGCACAAACCCCAGGGACCATGTGTTCCTTTTTCCAGGCGAATCCTAAACAGCCTGTGGGAGTGGTCCTGACCCTCTCCAGGGAGGGGTCAGCGCTTGGCAGGCTGCAAGTTGGAGTCCAGACCAAAGCAACTCCCAGGCTAGGAGCTGGGCTGATGCTTCCCAATATCCCAGACCTATTGGATATAGGGGTATCAGAGAGCTGGGGTCTCACTTTCAATAAAACATCCCAGAGTCCTTGAATATAGGGGAGTCAGCTCAAGTCTGGCTACTTCCTGTGGGCATGGGCAACATGGGAGAAGGGGGAGTTGGGAGTTGGGCTCATGCTCAGCAAGAGATGTGGCTGGAGCAGCATCCGGTTAACTGTCATCCTGGAGTCCTCAGGCAGCTGCTTTTTGAGGGAGATGAGAGGCAGGTGGCTAGGAGAAAAAATATTGTTATTATTGCCCTATGAAATGGGGATAGCCATGGGATGGGACACAATAGCAGATAAAACCAGATTTTAGTTGACAGGTGTCCTTGATCCAGGAGGGTTGGTACCAATGGTGAAGTCCCAGGAGCTGGTGCAGGTGTTTGGCATTATTGGGAGAGTGCTTTGTGGGTTGGTCTTGGCCCAGGCAGCAGGAGTGACCTGTAAAATATGCTTGAAACTGGCTGGAGTTAACAAAAGGCTCTGGAGACTGTTAGTTTTTATACACCCGAAACCTGTTAATCTTGAACTATGAAGCCTGTTAAAGAGGCACACCTGTCTGTATTTTAGCAGGAAACTTCACAAATAAATCATCTACCAGTACCTTCAAATGCCATTAGACAGATCTGTGAGGGATAAATGAGCAAAAAAAAAAAAAAAAAAAAAAATGAGACAGCTTTTTTTGGCTACACAGACAATCCCAAATCCTTTCCTTAGTCCTTGGCGAACACCAGTCTTAGAAGCAGTGCTTGCCATTAGCTGCTGAGTATGAGAGGCCCAAAGATTTTCCCTGTGGGGGGAAGAGTTAGTGTACCTGTCTTGGCAGGATGAGGAGATAGATTTCCCGAATGAAGAAGCATCTAAGAAGCTGAAGAGGTGAAGGTCACTTTTTGCTGTGTGGGTGGGTTTACCAAATCCAAAGGCAAGACCTGGAGGTGGAAGGTCTTCTGTCTTTTTGGAGGAGCTAAAGGGTGCCGCAGAAGCTGCATGTCTGTGTTAGAGGCTCTTTTTGTTAAATGCCATATCCTCAGATCTGTAAAGGCACTTGAGTGTCAGAGTACCATTACCTGTTGTTTTAAACTGGGCATATAAACTAAATTTAGATGTGTATTTTATCCAATTAGTTACAGTTTATCAATGCTAGTAGATGCAAGAAGATTAAAAGGAGTATTTTAATGAATCAAAGAATACTAGCATATGTGGGTACTTTTATCAAAGATGGTGGACTAGCACATGTGGGTACCCTTATCAAAGATGGCGGTCTGGCACATGTGGGTACCCTTATCAAAGATGGCAGACTAGCACATGTGGGTACCCTTACCAAAGATGGTGGTGAGGTTAAAATGGCAGCTACCCATGTGTTTGTATTTTTCCAGAGCTGCTGTAATCTGGAGATATAAGTTTTACTGGTCTTAAACAAGCACATGTGCACACAGAAATATAAATTAAGCACATTGTGGAAACATATTTACACACTCATACAGACATACTGTGGTCACATCATTCTAACAGACAGACAAATTAAACACTTTTAGAAACTTTCAATCAAACAAGGACAACTGAGGAGAGCAGCTGGGGGGAGGGTAGCCTGGTCCCTGGGCTAGAGAGTTCAATGTAGAGGTGAGGTATGCCAGCCAGGAGGGGCCTGTAACAGGTAGGGGCTGAAGGACGCAGGGAGACCCTGGCTGCCAGGTCTGCTTTAATATGTTAAATGGGCATCTCAGCCCTTTGTCCCAGGTTTGAAACCTAACACTGAAGATTTAGCAGCTTCAAATTCCAAACATGGTAGATGTATCTTCAATTTGGAAGACAGTAGAAGTAAGAGTCCCTGAAATAATGTTGAGCTATGTGTAATACAGTTGAAAAACATATTATTCCTGAGGTGGACCAGGTTTGTGGTCTAGACTTGATACAACCCGATTGTGAGACCCTTATCAAGTCACGTGACCTTGAACAAATCACTTGACCTCATCAATGTGACCCATCATTTGAACTGGGACGAAGATATTTTAAAGAGACACTTGTGCCCTCTGGCAACCAGACTACTGAAACAGTGGAGCCCAGGAATCTTCTGCTGGCCGAAAGAAAGGGTCGAAGTTTGACACCAGCTGTAGGCAGAGTTTGTCTTCCAGGAAAAGGTTTCACGTGGTTCTGATGATTACAGACCTCCTTGAAGGAGAGACTGGAGCTGAGACAAGAGCTAGGATTTACCTTCTGCTCCCAGCCAGCCCAGCCCAGTGTCCCAAAGGCTCCCCCAGCAGGGCTGCTAACTAGGCACTACGTGTTCTGGCAGGCATGTGAGTGGTTCAAACTGTAACAATGACTGTTCGTGGGCTCCAGGGAGCACCTGATGTGTTGGGAATGCCCAGGGAAGCAAGGCTTGCTGGGAATGTTTTCCATTTTTCAGTTTCCCTAAGTTTGCTCATCACAGTTTGGTTAACAAAAATGTCTCCTAGTTAACACAGTCTGCATTCCAATTGCCACAGTGTCTTAGCTGTAAATTATATGATGTGCAATACTGGCTCTTCTGGAATGATGGAAATGACAGGCATGCACCAGGGTCAGTGACCAGCCAAAGTCTCCTGCTGGCGGTCACTTCCCACCTGTCACTCAGGCCCCTCACAGACATTGTACATTATATCCCAGAAGTAAGAACTGTGTAACTATAAAACGGGGTGGGGGTAATCAAAGGAGAGAAACTACCTGCAAAGATGAATATGCAGCTATGAAAAATGACCAGGTCGGATGTAACACTCAAACATAATGGATGCTATGGAAGAACTATCAGCTGCCGAGGAGACAATAGATGTGGCCAATGGACTTGGTGAAGGTGAACTTGTCAGCATAATGGGAATGAAGAGATGAAAAAGCAAGAAGCGGTAAAAACTGGCATGTGAAACAGGAGCTTTGGGGGGCTAGGGGGATGGCCATGATGTAAGGGCATACTGTGCAAGCAAGAGGACCAGAGTTCACATCTGCACCCACATAAGTGCTGGATGGGCACTGTGGCCCACCTGTAATTTCAGCCTTGGATCGTAGAGGCAGGGGAATTGCTGGAGTGAGCTAGCCAGTTATTATACTGATGAACTCTGAGTTTCACTGAGGGACTCTGCCTCATAGAATAAGGTGAGAGGAAGAGAGGGAGATGCCTGACATCTCCACATTTGTGTGTGTGTGTGTGTGTGTGTGTCTGTACATGTGCAAAATATCAGCATCCATATACACATGAACACACAAATACATGAAAAGAATAAAAAGAGAAAAGAAAGAAAATGTTTTATTTTAAAGGCGTTCTCAGCACTATTTCACAGCCTTGAAAACACAAAAGATGCAGTGTTGGGACTGGATTGAACATAGAAAAAATTCGCCACAGGATAGAAAAGTATCTCCTCTCTAGAGAGGACAGACTTGGAGCAGAGACTGCCCAAAACAGTCTCCATGTGTTTTTACAAGTAACTAAAGTAAGTGCACCTTCGTTCCTAATGCTTTAAGTTATAATACACTAAATAAAATTTTGTTTACCAGTTTTTATTTCTGGTAATATTTATACAGTAAATATTTATTATATAAATATCACCAGTATTTATTGTAACTGATAGCAAGAGAGTTATATTTTTAAGAACAGCTTTGAAGGGCTCAGAACAACATAAAACTCCTCATTCTTTAATAGGACCACAATGCAGAGTCTCAGCACATGAGATCATCATATAGTCCCATAAAGCAAGGCTTAGTTGTGCAAATTGAGGAGTGGTCACATAACTACATGTACTTGTCCAAACACAACAGGTTGTCCATTTCAAACTGCATAATTTTATTATGTAAAATTATATTTGAATTATTAATTAAAATCATTAATTTAGTTATTACATATTGTCATTGTTTCTTGACACATATTTTACACATGCTAATCCTGTAGATTTAACGTAGGGTAGGTAGCACCCCAAGTTTGTATATAACAGAGAGCTGGTCTGACTTACCACATAGCTACAATGGACCAGGGCTATGCTCTGTGCCTCTGACTCCTTATGCTAACACTTATCAGTTATTAGAACTAGTGGAGCAAGTGTTCTGAATGGTAGAATATATCCCACTTGTCAGCAGGCTGGAGAACCAGGGTCTATTGACCACCCTCCTTCATCTGGGCCGATAGGAGATGGCATGATATATAGTACGTGAAAATAGACGTGAAAGTTGGGGTTGGAATGCCTAATTTCTATAAGTTAGAATCTGGGCAGGCATATTGCTGTTCCTTTTTCCTATCTAGAGGTCCAAACTACAAAGCAAATGTTACATTCATTTTATAATTCCTATGCAAATAAATAGATGCCTACTTGAGATTTCCATGCAGTGTAAGTAGAATTGAGATTTGGGTTCCAAAAGGGTTTTGTCTTAGTTTCTTATTCTTCTGCCCTCACTTCTCAACAGTTACTGTGTGCCTCTTCCGGGCCAGGCACTTGCTAAAGATTTCTGTATTCTATTTAATTCTGTCCTGACCATCTTTGTCAGACAAGTTTTTTCTTTTAAAAGAAAATTATTCTTTGATAGCTCCACTACATGTAGTGAGTTTCAGTCATTTTCCCCCTCCTATATCCTCTCTCATCCTCTCCCCCTTTTCTGCTGAAATAATGCTTTCTATGTTAACAATGTTCTACACAGAAGAGGGCACTGGATCTCCTTACAGGCTGTGAGCAACCCTGTAGTTGCTGGGAATTGAACTCAGGACCTCTGGAAAAGCAGCCAGTGCTCTTAACCTCTGAGTCATCTCTCCAGCCCGGAAATAAGTTTTGTTCCCAAGAAGCCTCCCTCCTAAGGAGAGAAATGACTCCACAAACTGGCTTTCTGACTGTTGCTCCTTTACCATACACACATACGTGATAATAAAAATAGAAAAGTAGCCATTCTAAAAGAAAACCCCAAGTGTCCCCCCTTTTACGTCTCTTTTGTAGGTAACCTACTGAGTTTAGCTAGGGTTGCTTGCGTGAGCAAGAGTGGGAGGTTAGTTACTGGACCATGGCCACTCTTCAGTGGCTCTACTGCTAAAGAAAACAACACCCCTTACCCCTACAACCATAACTGACAATAGTCTCTTTGTAAGAGAGGGCTCCTCACAAGCTCCTCCGTTACTTCTGATTTATTGTTGATGGGCCCAGTATTATATAGATTCTGGGCTGGTCACTGCCACTGCAGGTTCACAAATGCAATGGCCCTTTCATGCCTAGACGATGTCTAATTTGTGGCGTGTTCTCACTCGCCAGCTCCTACGTTCTTTCTCTGCCTCTTCCATGGTGTTCCCTGAGTTTGGAGGGGTGACAGAGATGTCTAGGACACAGCGTTACACCGTCATTTATTCTTACCACTCTGATCAGTTCTGAGACTGGCTGACCACTGCCCACAGTTATAAAAGCTTCTCTGACAAAGAAAGAGAGCAGCAGTAGCCTATAGATCCAAACGGGAGTGTTTAAGGACAGTTCGACAACGTGTCCATTTATCAAAACAAAGCAATGGCTCCCCTTTGCAGCTGTGTTAGTCAGGGTCCTCGAAGAGCAGAACTGGTGGAATGATACATGTATGTGATTTGTTAGATTGATTGACACCATGTGGTCCAGGTAGCCCCATAATGGCATCTTACACTCGAGAGGCCAAAAGTCCAGAAGGTGCTCAGTCTATGAGGCTGGGTGTCTCAGCAGTCCCAATCTCACAACAGAAACCTGGAGGACTCTTGGAGACTGTTGGTCTTCAGTCTCTGTTGGAAATACAAAGAAAGAAGTCAGCTCTACTATCAGCAAGGAGTACAGCAAAAAGTCTAGATGGACTTGCCAGCAGAAGTGAAGACAAGCAGGCAAGAAGCAAAGTTTCCTTCTCCCATGTTTGGTCTGGGCTGCCTTAGAAGCTGCTGCCCACATATAGGGTGAGTCTTCCCCATTTAAATAATCTAATCAAAGAAGTCCCTCACAAGAGTGCCCTGGGGATTTTACTTTAGTATTCCAAATCCAGTGAAGTCAACAACCAACACTAGCCATCGCAAGGGCCTATAACCTCCCTAGCCCCAAGTCCTTGGCCAGGCTTGTAGTTCTAGGTATGGGTTCCTTCCTGTGGGATGGATCTCAATGCAAATAAAAGGTTAGTCAGTTCCTCCCGCAATAGCCACACCACCACTGCATCATCGGGTACAATTACATTTTACAGTAAATCCAAATACCTGAATTCTTACCCTTACCCATTGTTCTTAAAAACACCGTTCATGTGTTGATTTATCTTTAATGTACTTCCTCCTTCCTTATGTTTCCTTTTACAGTTTGTTTTATCTTGGAGAAAGCATGGCTGCACAAATGTATGATTTTTGTGATGTTTTAGACCCCCCAAAGAGATCTGTCAAGAACCTTTGTAGAAAGAGGCTGACCTCTCATATCTAATACCTTTAACCTATAATTTCAGTTCCCAAACTGAGGGCCTGCATCCTGGGTACACCACACTTTCAAAGACTGGCTATCAAACAGCCAAAGAAAATGTTTCAATAGGAACTGGACTGCATGTCTGATGGTCGACCCAAGCCACAGAGCCAGAGGACACAGCACTCCATTGGGGTTAGATGGGAACAGCAATGGAAAAGAGGCAGGAGAGGGAAGTTAGGAAAATTATGGGGATCTGGAAAAGGAAAGAAGCCCCTTCCTCTGAAATTTGACTGCCAGTCAGAAACTTCGACACAGCTGATGAGATCATAATTGGCCCAAGAGATTGCTAGCATTTCCTAGTGACACCCCCAACAAGGATATTAATAAGCAACAAACTGTTGCCAGAAAAAGCATCAGAGTCTGGACTCCATGATCTCCTTAAGCCAGCTTGGCCCCCCTCCTCCATAGTCCCATTGGAGACACAAATAACGCAGAAAAGCAGACCAAGAGAGTTATTCAATGTGGCCCTGTAAGGAAGAGGCCCAGAGGCTCCTGCACGTCCTCTTTGGAGAGCTAACAGAAGGTCTGGATTTTAGCTGAGGGCAGAGGTTTGCATAGCTTAGCAGTCCCTGGCCAGGAGACCCCACCTATGGCCATGGTCTGTGCTCTGGACCCTTCTGTAGAGTCTCCTGACACTGGAAGTCTTCCCAGGAAGAGTGTGGTACTGGCCTTTCCTTTCTTGGAGCATGAGATTCCTGAGGAAACTCCATTTCCTGGGAATTGTTTGCATTGTTTTGATAAGCTAAAGGGAGGATCACAAGTGTCTCTTCATTCCTGTCAGGATGGTCACAAAAACATGGCTAACACTAAAATGTCTGTAACCTTGAATTGGCTTACCTTAGTTCCCTTTCATTCCTAATTTTTTTCTCTTGCCGCATAAATGAAACCAGCACATACATCTTTACTTAATTATAAAACTTGCTTAGTCTTTAGTACTTGCTATAAATTATATCCTCTGAGCAATGTAAGCTGGAAAGTCACAGTGTCATATATATACATATGTGCATAACCACCCACTGTAAGGGAGCAATGTAAGCTGGAAAGTCACAGTATCATACATGTACATATGTGCATAACCACCCACTGTTTTGACACATAAGTGATATTCTTCTCTTGAGAAAGATGGATGGACACCGTGTATGTGTGTGTGTGTGTGTGTGTGTGTGTGTGTGTGTGTGTGTGTGTGGTGTGGTGTGGTGTGTGTGTGTGTGAAGGGTGGGAGAGATGTTAGGCACCTCCTATCAGCCATGGTACCAGAAGCTCGCCAAGTGTTCATGTTTCTTGCCAAGAATGCTCTTGTTTGCTGGAGCACGGTGTGACTGTGTGGACAGGTGGTGTGGAAGGAAGCACTGGAGAAGGGAAGTTACAGGTTGATCATCAAGCACAGCATTCTGCAGTTACGATGGGCAGGGCCACAGTGCATCCACAGCTACCTGCAGTATCTGTGAGCTCATTAAAAAAAATAAAGTCTAGCTTTTTATTTTTTCCAGCCTCTCCGAGAGTTCCGTGAGACAACCAGAAGAAGCGGGCTTTGAAAGATGTCTTCCCAGCAGCTTCTGAGAAGAACCGGACTTTGAAAGGATGTCTTCCCTCCATGAGACATCCAGAAGAACCGGGCTTGAAAAGGATGTTTTCCCAGCAGCTACTGAGAGGCGCTGCTCTCCAAAGCCCTCCTGAAAGCTAACTGTGTCTCACAAAGCTGTCGTTCTTTTCTTTTTAATTTCTACTCCTCAGAATCTTCTGATTTCCTCCCACAGCTCCCAGGGGCGACCTTTCTCTTTCTTCTTTTCATCTGTGCCTCCTGTTCCCTACTGCATAGTCCACAGGGATAATTTGCTTCCACCAACAGCTCCATGTGTTCCCGGGGCCCTAGTTAATGGTTCTCATTACCTTTGGCACTCTCATTACCACCCAAACTAAGCTCCCAACCACATTAATTTGAAAATCTAAAATTATTTGGAAACCAATCATGTTTTTTTCCACAAGAATCAGCTGCCTCTTGAAGTAATGCTACGAAATTGGATCTCTTTAATGAATGCCTTTTATTAAGTGATTAGACTGGATTTACTTCCTGCCAAAGTTCAAGGTCAAAGAGCCTCTCTGCAGGCTGTCCACCAATGTCTGTTTTTATACTGAATCTGAAAATAATATCCCAACCCTAATGTGTTTTTCCCCTCTCTTTCTCCCTGGTATCTACTTACAGCTGGCCGTCATTTTCCCTTGCTTCCCAGCTCCCTGGTAATGTGCTCAGCATTTTGTCATGGCTGGCTATTCTTCTAAAGAGAAATGCAGTCCCATGCAGCAACATGGCAGACAGCCTCCAAAGCCATCTGGTCATTGACCATGCCAACTAGACTTCCAGGAAGATCCTGTCACTGGTATTCAGAGCAGCCTCAGGCATCTCATCACTGGGAAAGTAGATTTATATATATGAGAAACACAAAAGACTGGCTCCATCTCACTGACCCTAGCCCAGCATGGAGTCCAGACAAGCTTCCTGACTCCTTTGAGCCTTCCTCCTCGTCTGCAGGAGGGAAGTAATAGTGCAACCCCCCTGGTGTGGGAATTGGACAGGATGACGTACACTGAGCACACAGCACAGAGATAAAGTCAGCACTACTCAGTGAGCGGGGATGTGTGGGAATGGGGCCTTTTCTCTCAATCTCTCGCTGTCTGTGTAGTTTAGAACATGAAGCTGATGGACCCTGTGTTGGAGATTCTATAAGGACTGGCTGGTGAGAACTTGGTGATTATGGGGAGTTGCAATGTTATAGATCCAGAGACAAATTACTTTGGACAATCTTCTGTCTCCTTAGTAGCCACTAGTGCTCTCCTCTAGCTCCGACTTCACATCTCTTTGATTATCAGGTAAAATATATGAAATGTATTAACTTAGCAGACTACTGGTTTCTAAGAACCCAAAACCTAACATGTTTCAGGTAGTCTATGAAAGTACACCAGGAGGTGCCCTTCTTTGTTGTAAGCCAATGTTTCCATCAGTGAACGTGGTTGATACACTGACATGATTTTTTTCTTCTTTTGATTTTTTGGACACAGGATATCACATATCCCATGGACTAGAACTTACCATGTAGCTATTCATGACCTCAGACTTTGAGTTCTCCTGCCTCTACCTCTGAGTGCTTGGATTACAACAGGCATGCACTACCATTTCTGATTTCTGTGGTACAGGGATCAAGTCCAGGGCTTTGTACATGCTAGGCAAGAGCTCTACTACCTTAACTGTAGCTCCAGTTCCTATGACGACTTCTTTTGCTTTTGTGATTATAAAAGCATCGTGCAGAGCAGGGTGGTGGCTCAGTATGTGACAGAACCAGCTGTGCAAACCTAAGGACCTGAGTTCAGATCCCTAAAACCCATGTGAGCAGCTGGGTATGATCATATGTGCATGTAACTCTAGAGGGATGGGACGTGCTGGCCACCGGCTTGCTTCGGGTTCGGCGATTGAGGTGTACAGTGATAGAGCAGGAATTCCAGTGTCCCCCTCTGTCCTTCACAGTGCATACACCACAGAACACACACACACACACACACAGACAGAGACAGAGAGACAGAGAGAAAGAGAGAGAGACAGAGAGAAAGAGAGAGAGACAGACAGACAGACTGACTGAGACAAGAGAGACAGAGAGACAGGGAGAGAGATATTCACGTAATGCTTTGACATTGGAATATGTCATTGATGGCAATTTGGATCTACGGCCCTATGCCATAGAGACATTGGTCACTCATTTTTGACTCAGGATAAACATCCCCTCAGTGCCTTTGGGATGAGTGCTGAGATTTACAGAGACAAGAGCAAACCAATGAGCTTTGTACCTGGTTTACCAGTCTTCAAAACGAGCAATAATTAATTCACCATCTAAGGTTGTTGTAAAGATAAAATGAATGAGGAAAAAAAACTGTTGGGAACAGGGCCTGGCACATGGCCACCACCGTAAAAGTATTTGCCATTATTACTACAAAATATTTACACCAAAATATTTACACCAGCTATTGGAAGAAACTGTCTTTAAAAACGTTGTTCTGAAAACTTGAAGGAAACTTCCATCATGCATGGACTAAGAAAATAAAAGGAAACAGCAAATTCAGAGGTGACATTGACCCGGTTCTCCTCAGTCCTCGGGAAGCACAGGGTTCCAGGAAAACCCACAGGAAAGGGAAACTGGATCTCCTTGGTGAACAAAGCTGTTTTTCAAACATGAGAAGGAGTGATTATGAAGGCCTTCACCCCCTTTAAGGACAGGACTTAACACAGCTGAGGGTCACAGGAGTCAATCCCCAACATACTCATTAGCAATTAGTATTTGGCTTATTTTAAACCAAATACAAATAGGTCCAGTATAAAAGCATATTGGGGAGTTCCAGGTAAAGGCCGGTGTAATGCATGAAAACCATTGTATTGATAGGAGTAGAAAGGAGTGCCAAGGCAACGGCTTAATCAGTGAAGTATCAAGCATGACGACCAGAGTTCAATCCCCAACCCAGGTCAAAAAGTCACATATGGTGATATCAGTGTGCCTAGGAAAGTGGATAGGGGACTGCTTGGGGCTGCTTGCTGGCCAGCCAGCCTGGTTTAATTGGCAAGTCTGCAATTGCAATGAAAACCTGCTTCAAAAAACAAAGACAGATGGCATATATGCACATGCATGCAGGTGCATGCACGCACATAGGTAAACAGTGTTTATTGTTTTGTTTTAAACTCTTCACAGAATTTAGAGCCATTACCAAATGCAAACTTATAATAAAAATGACGTTGAAAAGTTACTTTGTGTACCAGAGAGATGGCTCCCTGTTAAGAGCACTAGCTGCTCTTCCATAGGACCAGATTCAATTCCAACACCCACATGACAACTCACAACCATCTACACTCCAGCTCCAGGAGCTCTGGATGTCCTCTTCTAGCTTCTATGGTCACCACATGTACGTGTTACACAGACATACTTGCAGACTGAACAATCATACACACAAAATAAAATAAATAAATCTTTTTTATAAGAAACTACTTTGCTAAATGTCTGCAAATTGAAACGTGGGGGCAGGCATCTGGTGTAGACACTGAATTAAGTCTTCCTTGCTAGATGCCCCAGGGGCATCTCTTAATCTGAGTCTCTATGGCCTCTGGTCATCCCAGAAGGTTGGCATGAAAAGCAGTATGCCAAAGGATGTGAGCCAACACTTTCCAAATGCAAAGGCAGTAGCAATAAAGAGATCCTGTAAATGAGCATTTATAAAGCTGGGGTGAGAGAAGTGGGGTGAGAGGAGGGAGGGAAGAAAAGACATCAGCAAGAGCAAAGGAAGACATTAGTCTACAGGGTATTTATCTGGGGCATAAAAAGGCAGTTTTGGAGATAATGAACACTATGGGAGGAAACTGAACATAGTGCTGATTTGAAGGCTGGGATGTTGAGAGCTGTGCTTAGAAAGTGTTTGCCACGCAAAGCGTTACTGTGCTGTCTGAGAAAGGCAGATGAGAAAAGCCTCAAAAGATAGGAAGGAAAGAGCAAAATTTACTTCCTCTGAGTATTACTGGGGTTTTTAGGGTAAAAGCTACACTTGGCTACCCATTCAGTTAAAGAGCCGTGACAGTGAAAAGCAGAAAGAGGAATGCTTTCAACGTGGGCAAATAAAGCGGTACAGTGACCCCCAGATCTCTCTCAAGGGTCCTGGGAGACAGGTATAGGTTTCAACAGCAGGCTAGAGCTGCTTACAGCTGAGAAGTCCTGGTCCAAGTGGGCTTGCCCATCATTAACCTGTCATCACTTTGGTTCACCTCTGTCCTGTGCAGTGGTCAGAGCTATGTGGAGTCTCATCCTAGACGGCAAGCTCCTTCTCTGGCTGGCACCCCCCACACCCCAGGGAAATTTTAATTATTCAGGGTCCATTGTTTCAATAGTCTGACAGCCAAAGGGAGGGGCACAGTGTTTCTTTAAAATAATTTCGGGGCAGCAAGTGGGTAAAAGTGCTTGCTGCCAAGCCTGACCACTCAAGTTCAGTCCCTGGAGCCCTCATGGTGGAGGTAGGGATCTGAGATCTGCAAACAGCACGTGCATGAGTGTAATGAGTGTACACACCATCTACTGAAAAGGGAAGCTGTATGAATAGTATACTATTAAAGAGGGTGGTGTTTGTGCTTAGGGTCTGTGGTGGTTTGAATGAGCGTGTCTTCCATAGTCTCAGATATTTAGATACTTGTCCTCCAGTTGACAGCTGTTTGGGAAGGTTTAGGAGGTGTGGCCCTGCTGAAGGAAGTGCGATACTAGGGCTGGGCTTTGATAGTTTAAAGACTCAAGAGGTTTCTATTTGCTTTCTGCTTCTTGGTTGAGGGTAAAGGCGTGAGTTCTCAGCTTCCTGTTCCTGCCATTATGCACTCTAGCCCTCTGGAACTGCAAGTCCAAACAAATCCTTCCTTATCACAGCAACAAAACTGTGAGTAAAACGTGCTTCTTCTGAAGAATTAAGTTCTCCCTTAGCGAACAACAACAACAAAATCAGTTTTCTAACTGCAGACTGACGTGAAATACATCAGCAGCAGCAACAATAACAACAACAACAACAACAAAGGCAAGAAAGCCAGACCCAGGAGGCACATCAGGTAGAGCATGATGAAACTCCCTGAGGTTTTTCTGGGCGTTAATGTGGCATTCCTATCTGTAAGAACAAATAAGATTATTTGTAGAAAAATGGATGGAACTAAAGACATGACATTAAACAAAATAAGCCAGGCCTAGAAAGACAAGTGTCAAATGTTTGCTCTTACATTTGGAATCTATTAAAGCACAGTGTGAAGACAAATTCCTGAAAAGAAGTGGTGTCTGGCTGTGAACAAAAAGTTCCTGGAAGGAGTCTGTGTTTTCAGAGACTGACAGACCGAATGAATTTTTACTGCTGTGGAGAGACTGGAATTTTATAGGTCCAGAGGCTAATTACTTTATCTTGGGCTAGATATCGCTTTCTGGAGCAGCGACTCCTTGACCGGCTCTGTAACACCTTGTGATAACAAATGAAAACCTCTTAGAAGCTGTTAACTTAGCAGCACACTAGCTCCCACCAGTTCAAGGGCTAGGAGTGTCATCAGATAACACTTTAGGTCTACACAAAACCCAGCCCCGTCTCAGTGTACCTGCCTCTACGCTATACCCACCAATGTATTTTAAAGTTGCCTTGATTTATGGCTTTCTTCATTTTGTAAAACTATAAAAAAAAAAAAAAAACATGAAACTGCTTCCATGTTGGAACATGGAATTTGGGGTGACCTACATCTGTGTTCCCGACCACGGTCACTCAAAATGGCTCCAGAGTAAAGGTCTCCTGTTCCCTTTAGGATGAGAGCTGAGGTTTTCACACTGACAGTAGTTAGACATGAACACAGGAAGGGGATTATTTGAGAGAGGGGCCCACAAGAGTGGGAAAGGAGATGAAAAAAAGAGATGGGGGTGCACATGACCCAACCACATTGCACACACGTATGAAAATCCTATAATAAAACTTACGTTTGTTAATTTGGGTTTCTATTGTTGTGAAGAGACACCATGACCATGACAACTCTTTTAAAGAAAACATTTAATTGAGGTGCTGGCTTACAGTTTCAGAGGTTCAGTCCATTATCATCATGACGGGGAGCATGGCGGCATGCAGGTAGACATGGTGCTGGAGTTGAGAGTGTTACATCTTGCAGGCAACAGGAAGTTGAAGGACAGCCACACTGGGTGGTATCCTAAGTATAGAAAGCCTCAAAGCCCACCCCTACAGAGACACACTTCCTCCAACAAGGTCACACCCACCCCAACAAAGCCACACCTCCTGATAGTGACTCCGTCTTTCAAACCTCCACACCATCATTTTGTACAGGTAAAATATACTAAAGATAAAGTACCTGAGAGAGGACCATACATTATGAGGGACCAGGAGCCACCCAACCTTGCTGTGTAGTGTCCCCAGCACTGTCTGCTTACTCCTAAGTACCTAGATGACAAGTGTCACTTCTGGGCTCATGGGTCCAGGTGGAAGGTGAGAGCCTGTGGAAATGTCTAACCCTGGATTCAGGGCCTCTCTCAGCCCTCTAGAAACCCATCATTCTCTATTTGATTACTTGGATCACATGTTTCCATTGATGTCTTTGTGCTTGGAGCTGAGAGTTTCTTCTGAGGTCATCTGACTGCCCTCATCTTAAGGAAACAGAGACTCAAGAAACACTATAGGGTAGTGTGTGTCTCGTTGCAACTATGCAACACCCCGTTCAGGAGACAGGCTCTGGAAGGTGTAAGTGACGGATCCCTGGTTCTTGGGTACCCTCTGCTGATGCAATAAGCCAAATCAAACCAAATTAATTAATAAGACCAGATCTAATAAACAGAACAAAGTAACTCCCAGAAAGGCGGGAGTTGGTGACCAGGTCTTAAATACCCTGTAGGTGTGGTCTTGAGCAGCTCTGGGGGAGGGGCTGACCTTTGGCAGGCTTTCTGAGGGGCGGGGTCTGGAATAAGAAGAGTGGGAGCTGAGGCGGAGCTTCCACCGAAAGAGAAGGTACTTGGATAATTCCTTTCACTTAGACACCAACTTTCATCATGTGCCCAAGCTTTCTTCGGCTTTCTTTGTTTGTGGCCTAACCACAGAATGAGAACATGAGATGAACTCATTAACACACATAAAGCTCTTGGAATTGTTACTGGCATACCGAGGCACTCAAAAATGTTACACTATTGTTGGGGTTCTTATGATTATTATCATTGCATTTACCTCCTGGAATTGCCATATAAGGCACTACAAACTAAGTGATTTAAAGCAGGAGAAATTTGTTGTCTTGCAGTTCTATAGAGCAGAAACCTGGAGCCAGGTTGTTAGCAGGACATGCTCTCTTGTAGTCTGGCTACTTCTGGTAGCCCTGACACCTATGATTTGTAAGTGCACAATGCCAACTTCTTCCCATCTTCCTTGTATCAGTGCCTCCTCTTTTTATAATGACACAATCACAATGGGTTGAGCATCTACTCATTCCCAGGGCACTCATTTTTAAACTAATTACAGTGACCTTCTCCAAATCAAGCTACAGTCACAGGTACCCGGGGCTAGGACTTTAATACCATTTGGGGAGGATATAGATCAACCCACAGCAATCATTATAATTGTCAGGTTTTATCTTATTTTATTTTAAAATATGCCAATTTTGTTTTTATGTGTATGTCCACGGGTTTGTGCAGATACCTGCAGAGACCAGAAGGGGGCACTGGACCCCTTGGAGCAGAAGTTTTATACAGCTGTGAACCACCCACCTGGAGGCTGGGAACCCAATGCTAGCCCCATGCAAGAGCACCAAGTACTCGTAACTACTGGTCCATCTTAGCCTCAAATCAGCATATTTCAGAACAGATTTTCAATGCTGGGTAAAAGGGGTCCCTTCCTTTTCGTCCTGGACAGAGCATCAGGGCTGGTCAGTATTCTTTTCCTTCAGAGGCCAGGCTTGCAGAAAGGTCAGATCTGCCCAAGTGCAAGGTGGAGAAAGGATTTAATTTGTGAAGAAAATGCAAAATCAATACATGAATGCTGTCCTCTTGTTTAAATTATGGAAGCTGTAAGAGAAAGTCAGGGCCCATCGGTTGGATGGTTTGACTGTAGCCATTTATTTCTGACATAGCCATTTTGGAATACTCTGAATTTGTACATCTAGTCCTTCAGAACTTTCTTAAGGTAAGGTAACAAAACTTGAGTAAAGTTGGGACTGTTGTAGTTCCATGCCATTAGCCTACAGTCAAGACTCTCTAGGACAGTTTGTATTCAGAAGAGACTAAGAAAAATGCACACATGTATCTAAGGCTGTGAGCATAACACATGAGTATATGTGCGTACACATTTATACAAAGGATGACTCCCTATCAGGACTCCTGAATTGACTTCTCATTTGCTATTGGTAATATAAATATAGGTGTACAAATGGTATTTGTTCAGGAAAAATGAGGCCCTGACTTTTCCTTACACTTCCTTAATGAAAACAAGAGAGTGGCATCGTGTGTTGATTTTACAATTTCTTCACAAAGTAAATGATTAGAAATCACTGTATTTCAATGTATTTAAAGTTCTTACCAATTGGCTCCAAAAATAAGTCATTTCTTTGCCTGTTGTCCCTTTCATACTATCCTAAGATCACAACAATTTCTTGACAACCAGCAATCTTGTTACATCAGGGCCATTGCTGACTGACAGAGGTCTTTTCCTTGCAAGCCTCTGAGGCTTGGGTTGCACATCATTTTCCTGTGAGTCATCTTGGCCTCCAGGATGCTGCCAGGATCCCACATAACAGTGATTTCTCTGCTCTTATTTAGCCTCTTCCACATGGAGAGCAGACGTTAACTCTGATCTAATTGACTTAATGTAATAAGTGCTCTTTCTATGGGACCAACTCCCCGGCAGCTCGCTGCTTTCTTTCTGAACAGGAATCTCAGGTTATGAAATCTATAAATAGCAAAACAGAATTTCATATGCATCTGGAGAAAGAAACATACTTTTTTATATCTTATTTTATATTCAAACTGCCTTTTTAGTGAAGGGGGGAGATTTGTTTTTAAAATGCTTTCTTTTAAAAGAAAGAGGAGTAGACCATGACCACATGAAACCAGGTGTGGTGGCACGGGCTCGTAATCTCGGTACCTGGGAGGTGATGGCAAGTTCCTGCATGGTGGATCCAAGGCCTAGGCTACATGAGACCCTGCTTCAATCATTCGTCCCACTAAAAAAATAAATAAATAAAAAGCCAGAGTCAATTTGTTGGCCACTAAATGACTCTCAGGCATTGTTAGGGGCAAATTTCTACACTAACACACCTTCCGTGTGGCCTTTCCTTTTATCCAACCAAAAACTCTTGGAGAAAGCCAAGCACACTTGGAGACAGCTTGTCCTCTGTGTTTATGACACAAGCTGGCATAGCCCCGAGTTCTAGACACCATTTAAATCTTTCAAACCCAACTACATGACTTTGAGTTAGTCATGATGCCATCTTGCTTTCCTTCTTGAACTATGACCTTCAGCAGATTGTTCCTCATCATAACTTCCAAGCAATGTGAGCAGCCCTCAAGTGCATATAAGGATGTGAGAATCTCCAAACCGCCCCCCCCCACTCCCACTTCCTTTGAGGAGCGCATCACTTTGGAAACAAATTTCATTTCTCTATGCTTGCTGCCGTTAAGGTATCTTTCTCCACTCTCATTTCTGGGCCATGCTTGTTTTAACCTGGCATCCACCTAAATAGAAACCAACTGTGTTCTTTTGCAAAACCATGACCAGGTTGGAGAGGTGGGCGAGCAGTTAAGAGCACTGACTGCTCTTGCAGAGGACTGAGTTTGGTAGTAGCTCAGCACCACCTGTAACTCCAGTTCCAGGGGACTTGACCGCCTCTTGTGGCCTCTTGAAACTACCATGCACACACACACACACAGCACAGCACAGCACATAAACTCATGCAGGAACATACACATAAAAATTCAAAAACAACAACAAGTACTCCTATGAACGAGGTTGGGCACAGAGAGCTGACTTCAAAGGTATTTGGAGTTGAAATGCTTTAAGGGCAAAGTCCCAGGGAGCCTTCTGAAATTCCTTCTCCAAGCATGACTAATTGACCTTCCACCCAAAACTACTTTCCAATTCTCCTCCTTCCTCCCCACATTTTCCTGGAGGATGCAGACAGTCTTGATTGGCATCATACCTTGAGTGACTGACATGGGATGGGAAGATGTGGGGAGGAGGGGCCAGCCTTCCTCATAACATTTCTTGGCTGCCATTTAAAAAGCAAAAGCAAACAAACCCACAGGCCAGGCCTGCACACTAGTTATAGCTTAGACTGTGGCCAGGCGAGGCTGAATTCAAATCTAGGCTTTCTGGCTGGCCAGCGCTTGTGACTTTGTTTACAGTCTTAAGTTCATTTCCTAACCTATGACTAACGACGGTGCTTACCTATCAGTTCACTACGGAGATCAATGCAAGAGTGGAATAGAAAATCGAAGAGCAAACCTCTCCAAAGGCACTGTCCAGGGAGGCTGGTTTCTCAGGCTCCTGGGATCCTTCTCACATCCCTTGTCACCTACCGACCACATCACAAGGGATGCTGGACCTAGCCAGAAATGCTTGCTCCATGGAATGCTGCAAACCTTCCCAACATGGGCAGAGGCCTTTGCAGGGAGAACTGAGACTTGATGGACTCCCAGGCTCGGTGTCACTGTCTATGTCTTCCCAGCTGGCAGCAGGTCATTTGCAGGCCACACAATAAGGTGTCATTTTATCGACTATAATTTTAAACGTATTTCTGTTTTAAAAATCTCAAGAGTGATGTGCAGAAATGGCTTGGTGGCCCAGACTTGTCATCCCAGCACGCAGGAAACTGGGGCGCTTAGATTACAAGTTGAAGAGTAGCCTCAACTTTTTGCTGAGTTTGACATGGCCAGCCCCAGCAACATAGTGAACTCTGTCCTAACTAACTAAAGTCATAACAAACCATGCCATAACCACAAGCTTTCTGGTTGTTGTTATGCTTTAAGTACTGACTTGATGGAAGCCATTCAAGTGAACCTGCGAGCTGCCACTGCTTTCTTTTTTTAAAAAGGATCTTTGTGTTTTTTCAACTTACAAAAAGATTTTTTAAGAAACAAAAGTTTGGGCTGAAGGAGTGGTTTAGCCGGTAAAGCACTCAGCATGAGGACCTGAGTTCAAATCCACAACTCACATAAAAAAGCCTGCCACAGTGACCCACTTCTACAGGTTACAGCCCTGGCACACCCAGAAGAGATGGGAGGCAGACAGGAGAACCTCCAGGAGCCAGGCCCAGACGGCTTGTTATACAGCAGTGAACGCCAGAGGCTGCCTCAAACAGGCAAGTGCTCACACCAGAGGGTGTCCCTAACTTCTCTATGGGAACCGTGGTATGCAGATGGCCATGCTCACACATAAACACACATACACACTCACATACTCACACACACAAAATAATGTGACAGGTTTTGTTGCTGTTGTTTTTTTTTTCAAGACAGGATTTCTCTGTGTAACCATGGCTGTCCTAGAACTTACTTTGAAGACCAGACCTCAAACTCAGAGATTAAAGGTGTGCACCACCACATCCAGCAGAAAACCATTTTTTGAAAAGGAACTAAAGTTATATTTCAAATTCTGTTTATAAAACACGTTGCATATTAAATTACACTATATCAATACTTGTTTAATTATTTTATTAAATTATTTTGAACATAAATGTGATTATAATTATTTACAGTTTATTTTTATTGATGTTTATCTATTGTTGTACATAGTGTTGACTTCAAAATAAGCTTTCAAGTATATTACACTTCACTCATATTAATTACCCATAGCCTCCTTTCTTCTCCCTCTTTCTATACTGTGGGATAATCTTTCTGTACACTGTGAGTATGTACTACTATCATTGGTTAATAAAAAGCTGGCAGGCAGGTAGCCAGGCAGGAAATGTATGTAGGACAACCAACTAAGTGTGCTTAGAACATACCACCATACCAAGAATGAATGGATGAAGACAAGCAGAGGAGAGACACCAGAGATGCAGAGGTACAAGGATGTGTGTAAAATGAGGTAACAAGCCAGGAGCCATGTGACAGAGGGTAGATAAGAAATATGAGTTAATTTAAAGTGTAAGAGTTAGCTAGTAACAAGTCTGAACTATCAGTCAAGCATCTATTATTGTATTTATTTGGGAGCTGCAGGCAGTCTGTGTATTTCTCTCTCTCTCTCTCTCTCTCTCTCTCTCTCTCTCTCCTATTCTTTACCTTTTACTGAAGATACAGTGAGAAACTGGAGGCTCTCTCTGTCTTAGACCATGGCTGCAAGAGCATCCCAACTCCAACTGGAATGGAGCATCTGAATCAAACTCTGGAGTCTCCCTCTGTCACCAAGGTGTTACTGAAGCACTTCTGCTGTTACCTTCCTCATAGGATGGCCCTTCTCCACAATTCCCAGATTATTTCCCAGAGGTTCTAACAGCCCATACATGTGTGCCCCTGTCATCTTAGTCCTGATGTATATATTTTTGACAGTGCCTATCAGTGAGCTTTCCTAAAACAGATCCTCAATAAACATCCTAACCATGTAATAGTTACAGAATCTCACACGGGAAGCGCCGTGAGATCACAAAGACAGCGATACACAAGTTTGTAATCTCAGAGGATAAGGGGTGCTTATACAACCAACCACAGTTTCCACTGCAAGGATAGCTATCAATGTGGCCAGAGGAGTACTTAAATGTGAAGGTCTAGTGCAACGAGCTGGCGTCAGAAGGGATGAAGGCCCGTGCGGTGAGCTGACTTCAGAAGGGATGAAGGCTGGTGTGGTGAGCTGGTATCAAAGGGGATTGTAAGGGCTGGTGCGGTGAGCTGACGTCAGAAGGGATGAAGGCCCGTGCGGTGAGCTGACGTCAGAAGGGATGAAGGCTGGTGTGGTGAGCTGACGTCAGAAGGGATGTAAGGGCTGGTGTGGTGAAGTGGTGCAGTGAGGTTTTGTATTCATCTGTGAAATCCCAAGTACAAAGAAAAGTAAGCTGTTTTAATGACAGGAATGTGGTCAAGTGTGAGCAGAACAAGAAAACCATCAGGGCAGTTGAGGTGAAACCCTAGAGCTTGATTGCCAGGCTGTGGGCAGTTGTCCATGGAAGGCTCCTGATTAACTGAAAAAACATGAAGGAGAGTCCCCGGTATCTTCCATTTCCTAAAGGCAGGTACCGCCACTGTTTCCCTTGCTCGAGACAGATGGACTTAATCAGCAATGGTCAACTTTCCACAAAGATGACGGTGTCACTGCTGTTGGGTTTTTTTTTTTCTGTTTTTGTTTTTTCTTTACTTGTTGGGGGCCCACCACCCAGCTCCCAAATAATCACACAGAGTCTTATTCTCTCTTATGCCAGGCCCTAGCTTGGTTTGTTTCTATCCAGCTTTTCTTAACTTAAATTATCCCATCTGGGCTTTGCCTCTGGGCTTTTACTGATGTGGGGTGTCCTTCTGTATATGTGTTGCTTTTATGGGTTGATGAATAAAGCTGCTTTGGCCTATGGCAGGGCAGACTGTAGCCAATCTGGAAGAAATATATATAGACAATAGGTGGAGTCAAGGAGGCAGTATGTAGCTGCCAAAGGAGGCAGATGCCTGGAACCTTTCCAGTAAGCCACAGCCTCATGGTGATACACAGAATAATAAAAGCAGGTTAATTTAAGGTGTAACAGTTAGTTAATAAGAAGCCTGTGCTAATAGATCAAGCAGGGTTATAATCAACATAGTTTCTATGTGATTATTCAGGTCTGGGTGGCTGGGAACAAATGAGCAATCTCCATTTACATTTTATCTTTCTCTATTCCTGCATATCTTTTCTTTCTTATTCTGTGTCTGGCTGTGTGACTGGGTGGTTGGCTCCTAGCATCTTCCTCCTCTCTTTTTCTTGCTCATTTTTCCTCCTCCTCTTACGTTCTTCTCCTGTTTATTTTCTTTGTCTGGCAGCCCCCTCTCTTCTGCCTAGCTTTTGGCCATTCAGTTATTTACTAGACCAATCAGGTGTTTTAGGCAGTCAAAACAGCACAGCTTCACAAAACTAAACAAATGCAATATAAAAAAATGTAACATGTCTTTGCATCATTAAACAAATATTTCACATAAACGAATGTAATTTATCTTCAATTAATATTTGGCAAAAAACCACCTCAAAGCTGACTGAATAGTTTTATACTTAGGTTTATATAACTGGGTATATGAATATTTAAACATTGGGAAAATTCTCTCAGTCTTTCAGAACCAAGCAGAAGACATCTGTGTTTAAACTTGGGGGTTTTGTCTCATTATGGGCAATGGCTAAACATCTGGAAACAACTGTCTATTCTTGATGATACCAATTTAATTAGAATCCCCTATGTTAAAGGATGTTGCCTTTTTCTATTGAAAAGTAGTTTAGTTTGGTTTATGTATGATATCAAACAAAAGGTATTTAGCGCTCCTCAAAAGAAATTTAAAAAGAACTATTTGGAAGCCTAAGGAGTGATGTTTTTGCTGTTTTTTTTTTTAAATAGTGGCTTCAGGTACTATAGCAGGCAGGAGAGAGAGAGGAAGGGAGGGAGAGAGAGAGGGAGAGAGAGACAATGTCCTGGGGTCTCCAGGGGCAGGAAAGTAGCTTTAATGACTTAGTAGAAGCAGCTGACACTCAGGTCATCGCAAAGGTTAGTGAGGTACACTGCTACCTACAGTGCACCTGGAAATATTAACACATAATAAACAGACTAGAGCTGAGAATATGAATTGAGGAAAAAGTACAATGTATTTTTTTTTATTAAAAGTCAGACATTGACAATTTGACTTTGTGGAATCCTGGATATTTTTACATTTATTTTTACTAGTTAGTGTTCTGTTGCTATAGCAAGATACCCGAGGCAGGGTAGTTTTGAAGAGGCTTATTTATTTAGATAGATGCTTTACAAGGTGCTGGCTCAATTCTGGTGAGTTCGCCCTCAGCTGTATCACTTCATGTCCAATGACAGGGCGAAAGGCACACCTGCCTTCCCTTTGGTGACCCACAGTTGAAGCTGTCTATAATCTGATCATAGAACTGAGTCACCGCCATCTCTGTGGAAAGCTGACCATCACTAATTAAGCCCATCTTATGTCAGCAAGGAGAGTAGCGAAGCACCCACAAACCGGAGCCGTTGTCGTACGAAGCTCTTCTCAGGACGATAAGCCAGTTTTCCTGAAATTAGGACTGTCCCACAGAAACATTGCTAGGCATCCATGATTTGAACAATTCTTGTATGTGAATTAAATCATGGTTCACACTAAAGCTGTGAGAGGGGTTTATTTTGTAATAATTAAGGCGGACACTATTACTCACTGGCAGCCTTTCCAAGGTAGACTGTCAGATGCCCTTTCTCCATCCTTAATCCCATCAAAGACCATTTTTGTTCTAGGGATGTGATTTTGGGATTCTCTGTCAGCATGTCCTCTCCCCCAGGTGATGCCCTTCTTCTGTTAGTTTCTCTGTCAGAGAGTCCAGAGGCCTGACCCTTCTTCCACGCAAAGAGACCATGGATATTTGGTCCAGAGATTGACTTGCCTCCCTGTTCCACAGTGAAACACTGGGCACACTTCTGAACAAAAATACTTTTGTCTTTCTCATTGTCACACATTTTAAATTTGCTCTTTTCCTGGCCTACACTTTGAACATTATATAGTGAAGACAGACAGACTGATGCCTTAGTTCTTCTTTAAAAAAAATTATAATTGTGTGTGTGTATGTGTGTGTGTGGTGTGTGTGTGTGTGTGTGTGTGTGTGTGTGTGTGTGAGTGATTTGCCATGGTGTACATGTGGAGGCCAGAGGACAATTTTGTGGAGTGGTTCTCTCTTTCCACAGGTTCAAGGGACTGAACTCAGGAAAGAAGGACAGATGGGATGCTGGAGCGACAGATGGAAGGATGGAGCTGCTCCAAGGAGGCGGAGCCATGTAGAGGAAGTACAAAGATTTCAGAGTCAAAGTCCAGCTTGGAGATGTCTATACTGTTCACCAGCTGCAAGACTCCGCAAGTTCAGGACTAAGGCAGAGGGACCTCCAATTGGGGACCAGTGCCACCCCGCATACATTTTCCTCCTGCTTTGTATTTCCTAGACTCCTGCACATAGGCGTGGTCAGGCTTTTGTGTTTACACTGAGGCGTGCGCTACTTGTCCGCCTGTCCCTGAAAAGTCACCATCAGTCAGTCAGTCGGAAACCCCGTCTGGGACAGCTGCCTTCCCAACTACAGTTACCTGCTTTTCTCATCGCTGTGACTACAGCAGCTTTGAGAAGGAGGGGCTTATTTTGCCTCGTGATTTTAAGGAGCGGTCCATCGTGGCAGCTGGAGTTCATGGCAGCTGGAGCTCGTGAAAGCTGGAGTTCATGGCAGCTGGAGTTCGTGGCAGCTGGAGTTTATGGCAGCTGGCCACAATGCACCTATCTTCAGGAAACAGAGATGGTTGCTGGTATTCAACTTCATCCTCCTCCTCCTCCTCCTCATTCCTCGCAGGACGCCAGTCCCCTGGACAGAACCACCCACACTTAGAGCGGCTTTTCCTGTTTCAGTTAACCTACAGAGAGTTCCCTCACAGACATGCACAGAGGTGTGTCTCCTAGATGACTCCAGATCCCATAAAACGGACAATTATGTTAATCATTCCACCAGCCTTGACAAGAAATAAATTTGTTCGTACGACAAGCCATTGTTATTTGGGGGTCATTTTGTTTTGATAAGCTAATGCATTCTGCTTATGGGATTGTTGCATGGTCCGGAAGAGTTGGTGAGGCGTTGGTGAGGGGTGTGGCCATAAGAGAAAGGGGAGGGAAGCTAGACCAAGGCCCTTTCGGGGGAGCTTCTCTCGCGCTTTGTAAAGGAGTGTACAGAAGCAAAGAAAGTTTGGAGATGAAGAAAACTGTCACCATCTAAAAAAATCCCAGATTGCAGGACCCTCAAGCAAGAAGAGGAGACAACCATGCAGCTGCTGGTGGTGATGCTCTAAGACGAAGTTGTAGCCATGGCAACAGGCTTCCAGCAAGGCTGCCCATCAGAATCTAGGAGTGCAGTGACCTGGCAGGGATAAAAACCAACAGGGAAATGTGTTAGAGACTGGATGCTGAGGCAGGACGGAGGCCCAGATCATGTGGGTGGTGCCACTTCCGGGGCTGTTGTCCTGTAGAGAAAGGAGGCTGAGCAAGCCCTTCAGCACCAGTCCTCCATGCCTTTGCTTCCATTCCTCCTTCCACTTCCTCCCTGAGTGTCTGCTCTGACTTACATCAGTGATGGAATGTGAACTAAGAGCTGAGCCATAAGCTCCCCAAGCTGTTTCTGGGCATGGTGCTTTATCAGAGAAATAGAAGTCTAGATAAGACACTGTCTTGAAAAAGAAGCAAGCAAACAAACATACAATAAAAAGAGGCTGTGTTCTCAGAAGAAACACAAATAGCTAATAAGCATTTTTAAAAAGTGTGCAGCAAGCCGGGCGGTGGTGGCGCACGCCTTTAATCCCAGCACTCGGGAGGCAGAGGCAGGCGGATCTCTGTGAGTTCGAGACCAGCCTGGTCTACAAGAGCTAGTTCCAGGATAGGCTTCAAAGCTACAGAGAAACCCTGTCTCGAAAAACCAAAAAAAAAAAAAAAAAGTGTGCAGCATCCCTAGGCATAAGAGAAATGCAAATCAAAACTACTTTAAAATTCCATCTCACCTCAGCAGTTAGGAAAAGCAACCAGCCCAGATTCCATCAACGACAGCTGGGTAATAGCAATGTGGTCCATGTGCACTCGGGATCCTACTTAGCACTATCTAAAGAAAAATGAAATTAAGAAATTTAAATTTAAGAAAATACATGGAATGGAACAAAAAAATTAAACTAAATGAGGTAAGTCGGGCCAGAAAGACATATACCACATGTTCTCTCTCGTATGTGGATCATAGCTTCAAACTAATTTTTTCTGTTAACTTGGAATGTCTGTAGGGACCAGGATGCCACAAGGGTCATGGGTGCAGAAGAGACAGGCTTGAAGAGGCTGGCCGACAGAACTCTTAAAGATGAAGCTAGAGGAAATGAACACTGGGATTTAAACAGGGCAGGGGGTTAGGGATAGGGAACAGAGGGAATGACAGAATGTTCCCTTAAATAAGGATGGACAAACAATATGCATGGATACTCCCTACTCTATAAGCTAATTAAAAATACACTTAAGAGTTTGAGTGAAGATATTCTACCTGCTAATGCCCATCTTAGATCCCATGGGTGATCAAACACAAATCCCAGTGCTCCTGCAGGCTACCTCTCTGTGAGCTGTAAGTCGGGAAGTCTCTAGCAGCTCTGGAAAAAAAGCACAACGATTGTCACTGCTTTTGGTTGCCCACCGAGAGTAGACCATAAGGTCCTGTTTCTGAGGATATGGCAAACCTTGGCTGCAGAGAAGTCATGCTGGACCTGAACTGCAAACTGCCTCCCGCTGACTAGTGTATGAGGGCTAGAAGGCGCTGTGTGAGCTGCTGGGCATGGGGAGGCATGAAGGTCTTACCCTGCTGAGAATCCTACCATCTCCAACACCAGCCGTCAGGCAAGCTGTGTCTACCGCGGGCCAGACCACTATGTAAGGGGACCAGCTTCTTTCTGCTAGGACTGGAGGGAGGCCTGCTCTACCAGAGGAAATCATGCTTGTTATTCTTCACCTGGACAAAAAACTATGGCCGGAGAGGCCACAAGCCCAGGTGGGAGCTTACTGTGTTGTTTTGCTAGATTGGTATCATATCCAATTACCTCTAAATGTACATGTTTATAATCATAGACAAATGCTATTCTTAGCCTCAATCAGAGTTTCTCTTTGCAGTGAGTGGTGACGAATGCAGAGTCTTGTGGTTGTTGAAGATGCTGAAAATGAGTGTTGGTGTAGTGTGCAGTCTTCACAAGACATTCCTGCCTCCGAAGCTGGGGGAATGTTGCAGAAAGTGTTGTGACAGCAGAAAGCTCTGACACTCTGCAGTGTGCTCATGACAGGGCCATTGTGATTAAAGTCACAGCAGCTGAGTGGCCTGCACTGGTACTGTCAACAGTTGGTCAAGAATGGGGGTTGGGCTTACGGGACCCTACCTCCCTGGTGAACTATCTATATATCTATATATCTATATATCTATATATCTATATATCTATATATCTATATATCTATATAGACATATATCTATATAGACATATATCTATATAGACATATATCTATATAGACATATATCTATATAGACATATATCTATATAGACATATATCTATATATCTATATATCTATATATCTATATATCATCTATATATCTATATATCTATATATCTATATATCTATATATCTATATATCTATATATCTATATATCTATATATCTATATATCTATCTATATCTATATACCTATATACCTATATACCTATATACCTATATACCTATATACCTATATACCTATATATCATCTATATATCTATATATCTATATATCTATATATCTATATATCTATCTATAGACATACACACACACACACACACTCCGGCGGAAACTGACGGTGTTATCTCTCCTGTCAGGTCCCCGAGAGCAGGCCAGCATAAATGCCTGGTACCCAGATATGCAGTCAAATACTATTCCGGATGTTTCTGTGAAAGTCTTTTCAGAAAGTATTTTAAGTTTAACACTTAAACAGGGAAAGCTGATGAGACTTATCCAATCAGCTGAAGGCTTTCACAGACTGCCGCTTGATGGCTGGCTCCTGATGAGTTCTTTGGGGGCCAGCAAGAAGGCTGAGTGGGTTAAGGCACTTGCTCCCAAACCTGAGGGAGGAACTGAGTTTGATCCCTAAACCTTACATGCTAGAAGAAGAGAACTGACTCTCTTCAAATTTTCCTCATGCATACTGTGGCACACACACACACACACACACACACACACAATACACACTCACAAATAATAAATAATAAGTAATTAAAAACAGTGAGTTCATGCAAGCCTCCAAGCTGCTGGCCCATTCCCTCAGATTCTCGGGTCTTTGGGTCTCTCCTATAAAGAGCAACAATTCCTAAAATCCCCTCTCTTCTGGTCATTCTTTTTTTTTTCTGAAGACCCCTAGTAAAATTAGACTTCCCCAGACGTTTCTGAAGTCTGATAAAACCTGTGGCTTCCTGCCTTCCTGTATAGAGCAGTATTGCATATGGTCACTACATACTACCCTCAATTCATTCTGGAAAGTTCAGCACATTTATTCAGTAGGGAGAGAAAAAGAATGAGGTTTAAAGGCAGAAGCAGATGACTTCATAAATGGCCTTTTGTGGTTTTGACATTCAGATTAAACTGATAAATGACCCAGGAGCCTGGGCTCCTGCCTCAGCTTCCAACTTAGTAGAGTCTGGTTTTCCTGGACCACACATCTGTGTGAGGCAGGAGGAGGTCACTAAAGCTGAAAATAGCCATTTGACGTGTTGATTCTTTAAAGCCCAGATGGAATATAACTGGAAGGGCTAGTTGTGGACTGGATATGACTCTACCTGACAAAAGAGCCAGCATCAGGACCATTTGAGTCACTACACCAAATTCACCAATGACCTAAAGCAAACAGAGTTCCAGTTTTCCTTCTTTAAGCATAGAAAATGTCCCAGTGCCACCGAGGTCCTATAGAGTGCCAGGCTGTGGTCACCACATCTTCTTCTGATCACCTTTCTGTTGCTGCTGATGGGGATTTGTCTTGGCTTTTAGTTCCAGAGTGAACCATCCATCATGATGGGGAAGGGCTGGACAGCAGGCGCATGGGCTGAGCTGGCAGCCAGGCTCACAGTCACTAATTCCATCCCCAGGGCGAAACAGAGAGACAGAGAGGTGGGGCCATCCCAGTGATGTACTTCCCCCAGCAAGACTCTACCTCCTAGGGGTTCCCTAGCCTCTCCACACAGCACCACCAAGTACAGGCCAAGTTTTCAAACACATGAGCCTATGGGGGCATTTCTCATTCAAACCACATCTTCTAGTATCTTTTTGTTTTCTTTCAATAAATAAGAACACCGATGTAGGCCAGGCAGCGGTGGCCCACACCTTTAATCCAGCTCTGGAGAGGCAGAGGCAGGTGGATCTCTGTGAGTTCAAGGCCAGCCTGGTCTACAGAGTGAGGACCAGGACAGACAAGACTACACAGTGAAACCCCATCTCAAGCAGGCAAGCAAGCAAACAAACAAATCAAAAGAATGCTGCAGTAATTACACAGTAAGATGGCTCCAAAGCTAGCCAAGAACAGAGACAGAGATCTAGGCCACTTAGTCCAGCCGTGGGGAGAAATGTGGGATGAGATGTTTGGTGGGAAAAAGGCCAGGAGAGGTGGCCAGAGCACAGACAAGAGAAAAGACAATAGGAGATAACACCGGCTGCAGTAGGGGTTTGTGTGTTAGCTTAAGGTGTGTGTGGTGTGTTCCTGTGATTCTGTTTTTCACTCTTCCTTCTGGCCCAAGAATTATTTCCAGTCATTGCCATGGAACTTCCGGTGCCTCTTTTAGGAAGAGTGTGAGTGTGCACTGTGTCGCCCCTCATCTTATCACAGTGGAGCTTCACTCGGCATGAAAAAGAACAAAGTTGTGATATTTGCACAAAGCTGGATGGAACTGGAACGCTTGTTACGCAAACTGCCAGACTCAAGATGATAAATATTGCAATCTTTCTTTCGTATGCAGATTCTAGATTAAAAACACAAGTGTCATGAAAGTAGAAGAGGGATTGGGGGAGAAGGATGGGGACAGTCAGAACACGGAGGTTGGGGAACACACACAAATACTATGCTTTCTGTCTCATGGACTCTAGATTTAAAAATACGAATCTGTACCTACGCATGTATCTATCCCCCTGTCATGTACTCATAAGACACTGAAAGCAGAGGTAGGGCTGCTTGGGAGGAGCCGGGGGTAGGAGTGGGGAGATACTGGTGGGATACTGGGGGGATACTGGTGGGACAGGGAGGTTGAGTAAAGTGTGGTGGTGCACATATGTGAAACACCAGAGCAAACCTTTATGTTCCCAGGAATTTTAGGAAAAGGCCCCGCCTGTTTTTCAACAGTTCTCTGGGTTTTTATTACCTGCTGCCATTAAAGTTGTGTCTCAGAGAACCTGCTCCTTCTGCTGGACTAGACAATGAACCCAGTCTATGGTATATATGACAGCTGAACACACAGTGACCCACAGTGACCCACAGTGACTCTCAGTGACCCACAGTGACCATCAGTGACCCACAGTGACCCACAGTGGTCATCACTGATCCACAGTGACCCACAGAGACCCATAGTGACCCACTGAGACCCACAGAGACCATCACTGACCCACGGTGACCCACAGTGACCATCACTGACCCACAGGGACCATCACTGACCCATAGTGACAATCTCTGACCCACAGTGACCATCAGTGACCCACAGTGACCACAAGCTGATAGCAGTGAGTAAGATACTACATTGTTAAAAATAATTGACATTTTAGGTCATTTGTTCCTCCAGAAATGCTAACTGATGAATGTTTCTGGCTTTATTCTGAAGACAATTAATTTTGTATTTGTGTGGCATGATGTGTGTGTGTATGTATGTATGTGTGTGTGTGTGTGTGTGTGTGTGTCCTCTTTCATCCCTGAAGCCCAAAGAATCTTAGTGGTGAACAAAACCTGATTTTAGTTTCTGAGTCTTCATGTTCCAGACCAGAAGCATTCTGAGAGAATAGAATAACACTCCTCTAACTAGCCTCTGCAGCTGCTGGATCAGAGTCACCTTGTCCATGGGGATCCAACAAACACACTGTGGGCCACCAACACTGTAGCTGATGGCCGCGGGAACATCACTTAGCTGATGGCCACGGAAATATCACTTCCTTCTAGGCACTGTGGCTAGATAGCATGGTCTTGCCATAGAAGAAAAAGATTTCAAACTTAAATGGAAGCTTTATTTTTCAGGTGATGGAATATTCCATTCAGGCTTAGCGAAGAAATATGAGGACAGATGTTTCGTGCTGGAAGAGGCCGCTGGGGAAATGGCTTGGCCATGTGCGCTTATGTTCACAATCTGTGCTGCCATCAATGTAAGTTCAAGGAGATTTAACCTTTCTCAGGCTAAGGAGAAAAAATGGAGTGTACATGTTCTTGCTTCGATTTCTTATGTTTCACTTGGAAACGCTCAACAAGAGTGATTATTTATTATGTAGTAGAGGAGAAGACCTGCTGGCGGGAGAATGCCCAGACTGCTAATCTCTGTGTTTGTCACCTTCCGCCATTGTGACAAAAGACAGGAGATCAACGTACAAAGAGGGGAGGTTGATTTTGACTCAGTTTCATGGATTCAGACCATGGCCAGGTGACTGTGGTGACCCAGTACTTCCCAGCAGGCACACAACTGGAGAGGAAGAGGGGAGGGTAAGCTCCCGGCATCCCTTCCATGAACAAACTTTCAATGATCTGCACTTCCCTATACAGCAAGGATCCCGCACCTCCTTGTGGTGCCATGGACTGCAGGTCAAGTCTTTAACACGTGGGCCTTCAGGAACAGTCAGCCCAAACCACGGTGCTAGTGATGGTAAAGAGAAAAGGGAAAAGGAGAAAGATCGGCTCCAAAGCCAGCGAACAGTTACCTGAATGGCTTGTGACTCACTACATGGAGGAAAGGGGAGAGACACATCTGAAACCCTCTGGAAGGTTCCTCATGGTGGGCAGAGTAAGACTCTCCATTACCACATTTGTAAGGATAGCAGACAGTGGGAAGGATGATTGGCACGCAGTAGTCTGTAGCTGGTTTTTATTTTACTCTTTGCCCATTGGGGGTCTGCCACCATCTTCAAAATAAATGCACAGAGACTTATTCTTTCCTATATACACCCAGCCCCAGGTGGGGCCAGGACAAGACTTCATGACCACCTGGGTCTTGTGTCCTCAGGAAACACTTGGAGGAGGGAAGGGTCTGTACTTGTCTCCCCAAGATTACAGAACACTGCTCTGAGTTTGACAAGATCTCATTAATATTATAGATGTGCCCTGAATTTTACAAATCAACCAATGAGAAAAGGCCTTTCAAACAGGTGCCAGAAACTCAGTCCTGTGCTACGTACTGTCAGTGTCTGCATCCTTTCCTTCCAAGACACGGAGGTCCATTGTTGGTTTTTATCTTACTCTTTACTCTTTGTTCTTCTGGGGGCCCGCCACCCAGCTCCCAAATAAATCACACAGGGAGGCTTATTATTACTTATGAATGCCTGGCCTTAGCTTGGCTTGTTTCTAGCCAGTTAACTTAAATTATCCCGTCTATCTTTTGCCTCTGGGCTTTTATCTTTCTCTATTTCTGAATACCTTTCTTTACTTCTTTCTCTGTGGCTTGCTGTGTAGCTGGGTGACTGGTCCCTGACATCTTCCTCTCCTTCTATTTATTCTCTCTGCCTGCCAGCCCCACCTATCCTTTCTCCTGCCTGGCTATTGGCTGTTCAGCTCTTTATTAGCCCAAACAGGTGTTTTAGGCAGGCAAAGTAACACAGCTTCACAGAGTTTTAAATAAATGCAACACATCTTTGCATCATTAAACAAATGTTCCACAGCATAAACAAATGTAACACAGCTTACAATATTCTACAACAGGGGTCAAATTGATGGAATGCCTGGTTTAGAGAGTTAAACTCTAATCATTGAGGACCAATCTCAGAATTCCATCCCTTGCTAATTTTGGGGGCATAAGCATGAGGACCCAAGTTCAGATTCTCAGCACTCATGTAAAAGGTTGGATGTGGTGTGCATGCCTGTAATCCTAGCCTCAGGGAGGTGGAGACAAGAGGGCCCCTGGGGCTCATTGGCCAGTCAGTCCAGCTGCATCTGGATGCTCTAGGTTCAGGGAAAGATGATGTCTCAAAAACTAAAAAGAGCAATTATGAAGCCACTTCATGTTGACTTCTGAAACCCCCCCCACACATGTACACATGTGCACCCAAGCACACACATACAAACAGCTAAATGTGCAAGAATTCCATGGCGCTCAACAGTTTGTGCCTTCTGACAGGAGGAACGTAGACTTTGTGGTTTTACCCCTCATCTGGGAGGAAGGACAGCTGTCAGCTTCACATCTGCACCTCACAATGCCCATGTTATGTTATAGTCATTTAAAGAGCTGGGCTATTATGTAAAAACTGCCTAAATGAAAGCTGTGCTCCGGTTGGGGAATTCACAGAGGCCTGTGCACAGAAACTTCAAAGATGTATAAAGAACCAATTGTCACATATGTTTTACGTAAGTGGGATTATGAGGCCAGCCTGAATTTCACCAGGTTGCTAAATACTTTGACTACAAACTACCAAATATTGGGGGGGGGAGCTGTTGTCAGTCTGAACCAGCTTTAGAGGCAAGCTCAGCCAAATGACAGAAAAAAAAAAACACTCTGTGGGACATGGGCTGAGAGGATGAAAGTATACCCATAGATAGGTGATAGATAGATAGATAGATAGATAGATAGATAGA